>NC_030432.2:12016727-12337560 GCF_001660625.3 Ictalurus punctatus | reverse complement strand
TTAGGGTTGAGGGAGCGATGTTGTGGCAGTTGTGAGGGGGGTTACAGGCAGAGGTAGGCTGATCTTCATTAGAGGAGGCTAGACAGGGGCTGATGCTGACTGTGGACTTTAGCAGCGTGCATGATTTAAGTGTCCGCTCAGCCTGGCCTTCATAAGGATCATGCCGGGCCTTTGATGTTTCATTATGTACGGCTCTCCAGGAACAAAAGCACACAGGCCACATCAAAAAGCCACCATGCTAAAGCTCTAGGAGAGGCCTCTGCCCTCGCGCTGCACTTTTAGCACTAGATTACTGAAATCGACTCTGTAACAGACAAGAGAAATGGAGGGGCGGGGCAATAGACAGCAATAGAGCCAAAACAGAAAGATTACAGCAGTATACATCAGAGAGGACTATCTGAGCATCTTTAGGCATGATGACTCTATGCACTAAGAACAAGTTAGAACTTGCAAATAAAATTATCCCAGTACCTGATAAACGTCCTCCATGGCTTTTAATCTCTGTTGCCTGTAATGTCTGAGTGTCTTGTACATCTTGGTTGTTGTATTTTTTTTTTTCTTCAGTGGCACTGAACTAAAAGCTGACTGCTTAGATAAATATAATAAATGTCATGGTTGCTCTCGTGTGGAGGAGAGGTGCTTGTTTCTCATATCCTGATTTGATTGTGCTGTAAGGGGGTTAACTGGGTTAAGAATCTTAACCGTTCTAAAGCCTTTGGAGCAGTTCTTTATTAATCCTCCTCCACTCCCGAAGACATTAGCATGAGGTTTAGCTGGATTTACCTCACCAGATAACACATTTGGAAAAAATAACCTGGCTGCTAACATTCTCTCTCTCTCTCTCTCTCTCTCTCTCTCTCTCTCTCTCTCTCCCCCTCTCTCCCTCTCTCTCTCACGTTTCCCTGCTAAACTAATTTAATGTCATGCCAAAGAGAATTTCTGTGTGTTCTGCTAAATCCTATGGTTATCGTTATCAGGCCACCCGTTCACCCACTTTTTCACAAACATGTTTGGAATATTTCCCAGACTCCAAATGAGTGTTTTAGACCTCTAAACTGCGATATCATCGGTGGCTGTGATGTCTACTTTGCACCATGTGTTCTGCCGTCAGAGTAACAGATGGTGCTCAAAAGTGCAGATTATAATAGACGAGTGCCTCATTGCTATTTCTGTCGCCTCCTCTTTCCTTTTCCCGTGTATGTGTCTATGTTCAGTGTGCACTGTCTCACCTGGTGATTCATTTGTTACTTCATTTATAACTAACCCAAAAGTTGTTGTACCAAGCGAACAAACATATTGCAGACAGTGAATTGTAAAATCCACCCTTCATAGTAATTGAAGCTCTGCATGTCAGTCTGCATACCAAGATTAATATTTCATTGATGCATTCATTATTAATGCATCTACTAGGTTGGTAGATGATTATAGGTCTCAGCTCTGCAGTATGTATATATGCTTTTATCTTTTGTGGCTAGATTTTCAAAGTGTACTACTCAAGGTTGACCCCTTGTAGGAGATATTGGCTAACCTGTAGGAAACTGCCAAGTTTAGTAAGCTAAACTGTCACTAGGTAGCTTTTTTGTATATATCCAATAACTGACTGAGCTGATATTGGAGATACTTCTACTTCTCTTTACTCATAGCCTGCCCCAATGAATTCTCTTCTGTATCAAGCTTCACACACTCAAGTGTGAAGTGTCCCGCGTGCTTTTTGAGGATTAAAAAAAAAAGTTTCACTCTTTTGAATATTTTTATAAAGTTAAAAATGAAATGTTTGGTTATCTTGTTTATAACAAAAGCATAATGAAAACTCGACACTACAAAAACTCCACTACGAAAAAACCTTTCACCATGTGAGCCGCTCAGTGTCAAAGCCTGATGTGAAAAAGGCTGTGTATGACGTCTGGCAGAGTTCGAGCAGAGTTAGAACAGATATGTGAAGAAGAATGGGCAAAGATTTGCCAAGCAATCTGGCAGAGTTAGAACAGGGATGTCAGGAGGAATGTGCAAGGGGGTGGGATGGTGCAAGAGGTTGAAGGCAGTTAATCGCAAACTTACAACTGACAGTCAGCCTCATTTGTTAACAGAGAAATGTAATATCTAATTTTCACATTGATTTATATGTTGCTGGATGGATTTGAGATTTTTTTAACAAGAAGATCGCAGTGTGTTAAAATTAATGATGTACATTCCAAACAGTTATTTTGTTCTACTGGGTCTCCTCAAGGAAGTTGTTTGTCACCCTTGTTATATATTACGTAGACAAATGATCGTCGTAGTTTATACGAGGACAGGCATGTTATCAAATATGCAGATGAATCTGTGATTGTGAGTCTGCTACAGGAACAGGGTCAAATGTGTGGTCCTGTAGTGGATGACACTGTGATGTGGCGTACTAAATTCCACCTTCATTTAAATGTGGGGAAAAAACTAAAGACTTTGATGTTGGGAGGGCCACATTAAGTCAGGGTTGACAAAGATAAATGGTTTGAATATTGAGATGACTGACAACTATAAATATCTTGGGACAGTGATTGACAACAAATGAAGTTTTGAAGCAAATGTATCGGTTGTTTGCAGCAAGTTTCAACAAAGATTGTTTTTTTAAGGAAGATGAAAACATTTAATGTATGCTCCAAGATGATGACTTTCTTTTATAAGTCTTTTATTGAATCAGTGTTTTCCTTTTGTGTCGTAGCTTGGTTTGGCAATCTTACTTTGACTAATGGAAACAGGTTGAATAATCTTGTTGAGGTGGCAGGAAAAGTTATAGAGGTAAGTCAAAACCAGCCTACTGATACTTATCATAGACAGGTTTTGAATAAGGCACAGTCAATTTTAAGAAATTTAGATCATCCTTTATATAGAGAATTTCAATTGTTGCCTTCTGGGCGTTGTTTTAGAGTCCCGGGCGGAAGGACAAAACCATTTAAGTTGGGTTTTTTTTCTGTTTCGGTGGCTGTTGGTTTAATGAACGCTTCATAAATAGATTTCTGATATGAACTATGATTTGTGCAATGTATATTATATATTGTTTGTGTGTTATGTATTGTCTGTTTGTCTGTTATCTTATGCTGCAAAACTAGTTTCCCCTAAGGGGGACAATAAAAAGTAAAAAAACAAACAACAACAAGCTCCAGAATTACTGGCACCATTGGTAAGGACGGGTAAAAATGTCTTTGTGCTTCATTAGCTTAATCACCCTTTGAAAATATGTAGCCCTGTGATGGACAGATGGACTCTTAAGATTAAAGAATGAATGAAAATATGAGAGAAATCGATCTTTTAATTGAAGTAGAGTTAAGAAAATCGCAAATTGTTATGTTTTAACAGTTTCACGTGTCACAATTGTCGGCCTCTATGTCACCTTATATTTATGCTCCAGAGCAACAGGAAGTCATGGATGGCCCTTTTAAGAATTCTTAAACACTTGTGTGAACATAATAAAGTAAAATGTAAAACACGCTTCAGATACATTTTGTTCATAGTCATTTCTAGGAATGCCAGTAATTATGACAGATAATTTTGTTTAAAGACATACATGAATAATCGGATTAAAGGTTGGATTTTGTCATATTTTCAGTGTGACATTAAGCGAAATATCCATAAAGACATTTTTCATCATCTTTTTCATAACCGCTTTACCAGGGGTGCCAATAATTCTGAAGCTGGCTGTATAAGAAAATATGTATATAGCATCCTGAAAGGGAAAGGCGAAATACTGACCTAATACGATTTCAGTTTATGTAAATGTAATATTTAAAATTGTGAGTGTGTAACGGGTGGATAAGGTGTTTTTGAGGCAAGACATGGCACTGGCTATGGACTGAACACTTTGATGGTGAAGCGATGGAGGACTGAGCGCGCTTAGCATCGCCCCCTCACCTCTCTCGTCCTGCTGGTGATGGGCAGAAGATCGGCATGTCCGTGAAATTCTCTTTATTGTTGTTCAATGTTTGGATAGTGGCAGCCCCATTTCACACTGAATTCCACCCCGTAAGGCCATGGCTAATTGGACAAATTTGCACAGCAGGGAAGGAAGCACAGCACGGCAGGAGACTTGATATATGGATACAGAGCTGAACAGCCAACTTGGCACACACATAATCTGGATGCAACAAGTTGATGCAAGCTACACACAGAAGGATAGCTGGTAGTATGATATAGAAGAAGGAGTATAGTCAGTAATCTAAAAAGAACATTGTGTTACACTTCTTACACAGGATATTTGTTTTAATAATAATAATAATTCCTTAGATTTATATAGCACTTTTTTAGACACTCCAAGCACTTTACATTGTGGGGGGGTGGGGTGGGGGGGGGTTGAATCTCCTCAACCACCACCAGTGTGTAGCATCCACCTGGATGATGTGACGGCAGCCATAGTGCGCCAGAACGCCCACCACACACCAGCGATTAGTGGAGAGGAGAGGAAGCAGTTTGGAGTGTATTCTGACAGCGGCCACCTGAAATATCATCCTCCCTGTGCTTTATTTTATATTCTTAAGTTTAAAATAAGTTGCATTTGGTATTCTTGACTGACTTTTTGTGATATCTTCTACTAGATTCAAAGTTCTTTTTTTTTTTCTATGAAATTTGTTTGGTTTTTTTTAAACGAAATTCTTTTAAATAGCGTTGCATTTTACCGTTATCGTTTTCACTTTTGTTTTACTCTTATTTCTAAATGTAGAGATCAGAGGTGACTTTAGTGAGACCATTGAGGTTGTTTTTGTGTCCTTACTTTAATGCTTAAAGCTGTGCAACATTATTACTTTGATCCCTGGTTGTTCTCAGCTGTAATAAGTGTGAGTGTGTTTTGTGGAATTCACACCAGCCTTCAGGGACGTCCCAGTCGAGGAAGGTCTGCACGATTACTCCTAATGACGCAGAGCTTCTGAACAAGCGCTCCCATAACACTTAACAGGTCCTGCATGGGAGTGTGAAGGGAGGGCAGGATGGAGTTGGTTTGCTTAAGGGCCTCATCACGTTTCTCTCCCAGATGCAGACGAAAAGAAATGGTGCGTGAGATCTATCCTGCTTTCGCCGATGCAGATGTTAGCAGACATGTATGAACTTATTTCTTTTCTCACTTTTTTGCGCTAACTCTTTCACTTACAATCTATACAGTAACATGATCCATAATGTTTACAAGTTACTATATAAGTGGCACTTTCATCTCAAAGCCTTGCTGTTATTTGTGGTGAGATAGACAAGTATGCCTCAGAGGAAGACAGTGAAAAAGAGGGGAGTTTGTTGAGTTAAATGGTGTGGTAATTGCAGTGGCTGTGCACACAGCTGTGTGTGAGATGTGTGTGTGATGTGTGCAGGTTACAGGCCACACAGTTTCAGCACTGCTTCGGTTGGATAGATCTCAGTTCGGAACTCTCCACACTACCAGCTGGTTTCCACACGCGCACACACACACACACACACACACACACACACACACACACACACACACACACACACACACACACACACACACACACACACACACACAAAAAAAAATATATATATACAAGTCCCATGCAAGGGTACCCATGCATCTCTGCCCACAAAATGAGAGATTTCAGCACCCAGACCACAGCTAATACTGAAAATGACAAGGCAGAGGGCTGAAGGAGGCCTGGTCCAAATCTGACAGTGATTTTCTCTGTCCGTGTACGCTGTTGTTGTTTTTCCATCATTGCTGCGGCACCAGCTCAGGGTCTTTGATGTGTGTTCTGCAATGGGAAGTAGACCACACAATCTCAGGCCTTTGACGGGCAGGACAGAGCAGACCACCAGATTATTATTTTATTTTTTTTTTGCCCTGATTTGGCTTCTCTGGCTTCAGTTAGCTAATCTCTCATTTTTCCTTTACCCAAACTAGTTCAATTTCTAAAGAGCCAAAAAGGAATTTTCTGTGTGTTCTGATCTGGTTACTCATGAAGCTTAACTCACCTTCATGTTATAACTCCTGATCAATTCATAACTCATAATCTCCCCCAAGACTAAACCATCAGATACATGTTTAGTTGTCATTATAATAAAAACTTTGTTGCTTGAGATGAATTCTGGTTTGAGAAAGTGCACTCCCATTTACTAAAGATCCTGGCTCGAGAGTTCTCTTCATTTCCTCTGCTCTCCTTTCCTCTCTTCTCTACTTGGCTGCTTGTAGTGGTAAAGGACTGTGGTGATGGTCAGGATATAATGATAGAAATTGGCTGAATCTCTCTCACACACATGCGCACACATACACACACACACACACACGCACACACACACGCATGCTCTCATATGATGTGGCTGTGGGTTGAAAGGGGCTCGTTTTGTTTTTGTTTTGTTTTTTTTTTCTTTCTTTTTTTACGTTATTTTTTATGAGTCAAGCCTAAGTGAAGCCTCAGTGACTTCCAGGTCTCACACATGCCAACCACACACACAGGAAAAAACATACAGAGTAACTATGCTAATAGCTTTGCTGTGTCTTAGCTTTCTGTTGAATAAATAGAACGGCAAAGCTAAAGTTTACTCATCAGAAACAGCCTTATTTTCCCTGAGATCAGTGTCACTTAACTAGTAGAAGATATTGTTCTGACAGCCCTTAAGCTCTAGTGTCCAGAATGTATTACAATATACAAAATTATTTACAAACTAAAACATGTCAAAGGTTTGATTGCATAAGTATTCACTCTTGTTGTTTTGAATTTAGTCCTGGTGCAACCAGTTGCCATCAGAAGTCACATAATAAGGATGAATGGATGAATCAAAACACATCCGGGACAAAGTTGTGAAAACGTATCAGTCAGGGTTTGGTGATGAAAAATGTCTTATGTTGAACGTCCCACAGAGCACCATTAAATCCATTATTAAGCAACGGTAAGAGTACGGCACAGCCATGAGTCTGCCTAGAGGAAGCCATCTACCAGAAGTCATTGACCGGGTAAGGAGGCCATTAGTCAGAGACATAACCAAGACATACATGTTAAGTTAATTAAGTTCATTTCAGTTCCTGGTTGTAACACTACAAATGTGGGGACGTTCAAGCAAGACATGTTGGAATAAAAGCCCTATAGGGGTTATTAAATTGTACTTGTTTAAAACAAGCTTGTTTAGCTTTCAGTATTTGTTTTATATATTGTTTACTAGTTGTAGTAAATCATTTTCCTAGATTTATATCCAATTCATTAATAGCTGAATATTGTTGAACATTATTATTATTATTATAAATATTATTCCAGCCTATCCAGATGATATCCAACCACTGCTTTAATCAGGAGAATTCTTGCTGTAGCTCGTGCTGCCTTGTGGTGGATCAAATCTAATTCCGACACTGATTCTCCCGTGTGTTGTGTAAGTGTGTTGGCTCTGAGCGCATCTTGGATCCTTAGTGAATGAGTCATTGCTGTGGTTCCAGCATCGTGCAGAAAGGATCTTCTGGCAGCCCAATTGACCGTAGTCAGTGCCTGTGAGGTGTGCCATCATCCTGCTGATTTAAGATTTCTCTCCACCCTGGCCCCAGGTCAAGCCTGCTGAGCTCACACAGCGGGACACATCAACAGCTCCACTTCCATCAAATAAATTTCAGTGCTGTCTTAAACTCACCATAGAGAGACTGGATATCATTGTGTCCCAGCCACAGTTCTGTCCAAATGCTTTTTTTTTTTGTATTTCTTTTGTGAAAGGTAGCAAAACAAAAGATTGCTGAACAGCTTTCTTTTGTTCTCTAAGGACAATAATTCATCTGTAGTCTCACATGATAGGTGTGTGCGGCCTGGGTCTGCTGAGTTTTTCTGGACTGCATATATTTTTAGTAAGAGACATTTTTACTTTATATATACTACTATCATTTTCTTTGTAGCAGAAAGCCATTGAGCCGCCTGGTGCTGAGCCGAAAGCATCACAGCGCTGCTGGTCTGGCTGTTCTCAAATCAAATTAGCTAGTCCTCCTTTTTTCTTCCGCCCCATCTCGTGAGTGCACATGTACAAACATTCTGCGTGGCCTGCTAGTGTGCAAGAGCCTCATTACCGCAACAAACTGTCGCCCAAAGAAAATCAATGACGCGTCCGCCCTGCGTTGCACTTAGTGTTGTTTGCCATCTGGAAATGGTTGAACCTAGAGTATTAACCTAGAGTATTCTTTATGCCTTTGAAATTATCCGCTACCTCCAAAAACAATATTTGTTTATTTGGTTTACTTTATCTCTTCTTGTATCTGAAGCTAAATGAAAGGCAAAATTATTCTATAACTGGCAGTAAATTAATACAGGCTGGGATGCAGGGCGTTACCATCTTTATAATTTTATTATTCTACTTCTGCTTTATGCTCACATATTATCCAATTTTATTTTACCTGCTAATGCCAGTAGATAAGGTCTAACAGATGGGTTCGCATAAACGGCTTCATTTAATACAAAAGAGGAAATTTATTTGGTGAAATATTGTGTCATTATTTTTTTTTTTAAGTGGTTATGTGATTACATATGTTCATCTATCATATATATGTTTGTGGCGCTGTGTATGTGTGTATGTTGCAGTAGGTGGGATGGTACTACAGTGAGCCAAGGAGGTTATGTGGACGTTGAGAGTCACAGAGAAAGAGAGTGACCTCAGGGGCCAGGTTTAAAAGCCAGACTCCTGTCCTCTCATGTTTAGCTTGGCCAGAGCCAGGGCAGATCGATGATCTGTAAAGTGGATTTGTTATTGCCTTGTTTGGTTTGGCAGCATTTGAAAGAAGACGCCTGATTACAGTCCCAGATGTCACTGCACACATTACCGCTCAGTGTGGAACTCACTGTGAAGCGCTTTTCTCTTCGTCTTTCATTCCGCTTGCTTATGGCTGCTAAACATCCAGTAGCTTTGCAGTTGAACTGTCTCTGTGTAAACAAGGTGGCTTTAAAAGTGACTCCATTCAGTTTTGGTTTTAAGTTGTTTAGCATTGATTCTGTCTGTAGTCTCTGACCCTTTGTTCCACCGAAGGGACCTTGTCCAACATCTCTATTGTTGCCTGAATATTAGTTTAGCATTCCAAATTGAGCCATGTCTTTTTCTTAATTACATAATGGGCTATGCTATGTGCACTGTTCTTCAGTCTGAAACCCTGTGTCAGTCTCCCTGCTCAGCGCTGATCACCCTATGGAACATAAATCCTGCCTGGATTTACTTTTACTGTGTGTATTACATTTATTTACATATCAGAGGACTCTGTTAATAGGTTATAACCCACTCCACCATATATTGGCATTACATTTAGAAAGTGTGTGTGCATGTGCGCGTGTCTGAGAGCGTGTGTGTGGCCATATAAAAATACCCCTTTGACACTTTTACTGCAGGTAACTGGAGTGAGGAACTGTGGTACCTCATATGGTGGTTGAGAGGTTCTCATTTTGGCCACATGCAGCTCCAGTGTCACTGACTTATTCATTAACACACATTGACATTGACACACATACACACACATACACACACCAGTAATTCATACACTCATTGCTAATTACTGTTAATCACAGTAGTGCAGGTTTATTTAAACAGTACATCCCAGTAGCAAGTGTAGACTAATGCATGAGTCCTGATTAAATTAAATCAATCATTCACTGGAACCACTGAAACCTTTATAGAGTGTTTATCAGGATTAGAAACATGGCTGAATATTGTTTGAGAGGTGAAATGATACCAGCTTGAATTTGGCTTTATTAATCATATCTGATCTTCCTCGATGCCTACGAGAACTTGGACCTGACACTTTACTCCCCACAAACCTTAAAACCATTAACTTGATTCAAACCTTTCCTTGTGTAGTAAGATTACTCCTGCTTAAGAGGGTTTAGCACATCCAGATTAAAGGTGTCTTTATTATCAACTGGGATTTTGACAGATTTGGGGTGGCCTAAATTAAATCCTCTGCTGTCCTCTCACTGTTCAGGCAGTCATGACCTCTGCTCTGTGGACACAGCCTTCCCGCTGGGCAGGTTAGCAAGCCGCTCTGGTCCTCTGGCTGATGCTGCCTGCTCATCAGAAAACTTGTTATTACATGGCAGAGACACCGCCACACGCTGCCACATCGGACTACAGCCTCGCGTTCAGCTCCAGCTCCAGCTCCAGCACACTTCCCTCCCACTAAACCTGTAATTGAACTCTTCGGCACAGCGCAAGAAGTGATTGTATGCAATTGTATGCAGAAGGTTTTTGTTTTTTTTCCCCTCCAAATTAGCCCTTTAATTAGGCCTACATCTTGTTTTTCCACTTGAGCGGCACTGGCTCTTTTTAAAAGCGGCAGGCTCTGTTAGGAACAGCAAAGCCAGAGTTACGGTAGGTTTCATAGAAAAACACTGATAAGAGGCTCTGCATCCCAGACGTGTCCCAGGAGGAAGCGAAGGAAAAACCTCCTTCACCCACATACTCGTATCCACTTTTGACTATCAACAACACACACACCTCAGATGTCACATTTGAATATTTAACCAGGTCAGATTTATTTTTGTTGAAAATATGCTGCTTAAACTTGTATTTATTTCATATACCTTACGATTATATATGCAGTATTGTGCAAAGAAACTCCCAAGTTAAGATGTCTTAAAAAAAAAATTTTTAAACAATTATCAAAATAATAATAATTATTATTTTTATTTTTTTAGTCAACCATTTTCAAACAAATTAATCAAGTTATGGATATTTTTTTGCATTTCAAATGCAGATTTCAAATGAAATTGGCGTGTAGGTTGTTTTTGACTTCTTGGAGACCTTGCTACAGTCTCCGTTGCTGTAGGTGAACTCCAAGACAGCTCTGAAGATGTTTGTTATGAAAGACATGCTCCATTACATTAAAAGAAAATCCTTGGAAATCTCTCTTTTTTTCCTTTTCACATTATTTTGTAAGAATTTTGCACAGCGTTGTACATTCAGACTGGGACATGGCAACATGTGGATATGATCAGGGTTAGATCTGAAATCCCTGTGGTCAGAGACACTCTCCAGTCAGGTGTAACACCAGCTCCAATCAGTCAGATCACTTTCTCCTGTGGTGCAAGCTCCATGCCACACATCATTGGCCTGATAAATAATGCTGGCTGACAGGCCAGAGCCCAGCAGACGAACAGAGGGAGGGGCTGTCCTCACCTTCTGTCTCACCGCCAGCTGAGACCTCCATACTCCAAACAGCTTCATTTTTTCCACTCTTCCGCTGGACGACACGAAGCAAATTGTTGCCTGCACGGCACTAACCTGGTTAACTAGCCAGACGTAGGAATCGCAGTCGCCATGTGCGTCTGAGCACCCTCCAACCCTGTCCTCTGCTCACCATCCTCCATGGCCTCAAATGAGATCATATGCCTGGAGCCCCTGCAACATCCTGGGGACTTCCTTCCTATTTCTGCTTGCATGAGAAGATCTAAATACTGTGCTGCTATTTATTTGGCGTGTGTTAGAGCAACAGTAAACAGAACGCAGTGCTAGTTTATGTTTTTGCTGGGTCATTTCCCGGATAGTAGTGTGAGCTATGAAGACATGCTTTGGAGTAAACAGAGAGGAAATAAATACAGGGAGTGAGTTAGGGACAGTGGAGGAAAGGGGACAGAGGTTACTCCTAGATAAGTGTGACTAGAGATTTTTGGTCACATATTAGCAGCCAGTTCTTTCTCTTAGCTGAGGGGTCAAGCTAAAGCTGACGTCTCTGTGTGGTTTGGAGGAGCCTGCTTGTCTAAGGGCTGTGGTCTCTCTGAGAGTGTGTCTGTGCTCAAGAGATACTTGAAGGGGACGAGGGGACGGGGGGGACGGGGGGGCAGCAGAGTACTACTACTACTACATCAAATAACACCAAATTTATGATCTTGTGTTTTGTGTTCATCTTTTAAAGTGAAAAGCGTTACCATTTGTATTTTATATGTAACAGAGTAATGCTTTACAGACTTCATAGACCACGTCTTCTCCCAATTTTTAGCTGAGCATTGAGTGTCAGAACAAATTGTTTCTGTTTGCGCGAGTTTTGACGTTCCCTTCATAGTATACACATAAATAATCTGCAAGTGTGTGGGGTTGTTTTTAACCCCTTGAACTTTGCTTTTTTGCATCTGGTTTTGAAGTGAAAGATGTAAACAAGCAACTATGATGGAAGAAGTTAAAAAAAAAAAAAAACAGTTCAAAACATTGCAGAACATCCAAACAACTCAAAGTCTAATGTATGGAAAAACTATTCAACGAGCAAACCGTTTTTGATGATCACCTCAACCAAGGATGACCATGGCATCTAATTACAGAAGAATAATTAGGGCTGTGCAGGAAAGCTCTAAAATAGCAGCCAAGAAAACCAGAAGTCTATTTGCAGGATCCAAATCCCCTATCAACAACAAGAACAAACAGGAGTATGAAGAGGATCCCAGAAGGGCTTTGGAAAAATTTTATTGACAGATGAACTAAGAGAGGATCAACAGAACATTCCAAGCACAACACCTCACATGAAATAGACAACGTGTCTAGTTGTAGAACTGAGCCACTAGTTTGTAATGATTTTGAACATGACAAAGGTCACGTAAGGTGACAACGGTGTCAAAATTAATGTTGTCATGTACAGAAACATTTGCCTTCCCAATTCCAAAAAAAATATGTTTTGGGTGAGGATAAAGTTCATTTCACTTGTAGAAGATACTAATTATGTCAGAAAGCCCCCCCCCCCCCCCCCCCCCCCCCCCCACACACACACACACACACACCAAAAAATAGCACTAGTTGTTGTTAAGTCTTGGCTAAGCTTTTCATCTGAAATGCAAATTCCAGTTACCAATTTTAAATCACTGTCCAAATTATGTCTGTTTGTCACGGCTTTCCGCCATGTAGTTCTTTCAAGTTGTGCTTTGATTGTTACCGATACATTATATCTTTTAAACTGAAGGTGACATTACACTGAACCTGATGTTTTTGTATCTGTATACTGTGTGTGAATGCAGGGGTGTGAATTCTGGATATAAAGCCTTTATCCATCACTCACCTGTATGTTGGAAGACCCAGACAGCATTGCAGCTAAGCTTCCATTGATTGACAACATGGGTCTGATGGGTTGTTGGAACAGGCCACAGCTTGATTAATGATCATCCTGACCTTTAGCCCCAAATTTGATGCATCTCATAGATCTGAGACTCTCATTCGGACACTTGGTGTGATGATGCTCTGAGTTAGGATGGAGATGCGTGCACTTTTTAGCTTGCCATTTAATTTATGTATTTATGTATTCTTTGTTATGGTTAAATGGCACATCTGGAACACACAACATATCTAAATGTTTATAAGTTTATGGTAATATTATAAGATAGATGTTTCATGTGGTGTAGTATATCTCTGGGTTTAGTTACTGTATAGAGTACAGCTGAACTCTGTCTTTGGTATTTGCTTTGGTATTTGGTCCTGCAGGACTGAATGGTGATGAGTGTGTTCCAGCCTGTCAGTGAAGTAGAAGCATTCAAGTAGCTGTGAAACACATTAACGTCTCAGTATGAACAAGGTCTGACTCATTAAATGACTATGTAATGTAATCCTCTTTCATGTCAATTAGGTGCCTTCTGCTTAGACGTGCAACACACTACACTCAGCTCCATTATTAGCTGCACCTAGTGTTGTTCCTTTCACATAGAGCAGGACTTATTTAAAGGGGCATGCATATACTGATCCATGGTTAGCTTTAGAAAAGCTTAATATCGGAGCTGTGATGAATGGAGATGGCCTAGATCAAGGCAAACCTGTGTACTTACAGTATATATATCCGGCATATCCATACTTTGTATCTATGGTGAAAGATTGGACTGATTGGCATTTTAGGGTGCTCTGTGTCTGTATTTGTATGCGTGTTGGTGAACCTTTTTCATAGCAGACCTTAAGAGTACGCACTCCTCACCAGAGCTGTCAAAGCACTCGGCCACTCGGTTTGTCAGTAACAACATCCGACAGCATCTGCTCTGTGTCAAGCATAACTTTCCCCTTTAATCATTTCTGAGGCCAAGACTGTCTTTATTATTAATTCTGTCAGGCCCCACCCTAAAGCAATCTCAACTCTCAACAACCAACTAAAGGCTTACTTAGAGAGTAATGCTGTCACAAATGACATGGAATAAACTAACAACCACCCATGCTGTTACAGGAAAATAATAATGGGTTGACATGATATAGCCTGAGGTGTTTTATTCCTCTTATACCATGGCAGTTTTCAGCAATTATAATATTTTCATAATTTACAAAAACTACATCATTTACTTCCAGGAAACAAGTTAGTTTCTGTCATCACTTACTTTATAATAGCTATAAACCGTTGTTCTCTCATCAGCCTTTCTTTTTTTCACTCTCTCTCTCTCTCTTAAAATTAACAATACAAATAAATGCATCTTGTCCAGCCGTCCATACTAAAGACTTTCCGGTGTTGGAAAACTTCAACTTTACAGCTCTACCTCTGACTGGTACAACACACTGACACTAGAGACTCATTCCAAATATGCTAAATAAACATATCAATGATTACACATGGTTTCTATTTGTTTATCTGGAGCATCCACCACACAAATCTGTATGTAAGTTGCTATTATAGAAATTATGAAGTATTAGAATGAGCGCATTAGTATTACTGTAGAAAATTAATCAACACTTTTTGGGCACTTCAGAATCGAGCGTTCATCAGTGCTGTGGTATAATATGATCTGTTGCATTCCACAGAATGTTCTCCACATTGTAGAGCTGTTCTACAATTTGTTTTCCTCATGCTTTTATCAGTGGTTGATCCAACATGGTGCTTGGAGAGGGTCTTCTCTCACCATCCTGAGCTCTAATTGGGAATTAATTCAGAGGCACGTGTATTGAGACTGGGAATACCCGCAGAAATGATACCCCTAGTAATCATGACTTACCCACATTGCTTTGATCATCCATGGTACTGAATCCAATTTTTACTCAAAAGTACACTCAATCAGCCTCTGTGTGTATTTTAAAGTGCTCCTCTATGATCAATTTGTTTTTCTTTTTATGTGCTTATGGCTATGATCGTACGGACATTGGAAGCTTCTCTAATACCTCACTCTAATACAAATTCAAAGTCAACTGCTAGTGTGTTCAGCTTGCTTATAGCAGGAATGTGAATGCTTATTTAAGCATCATTGTACAACCCCAATTCTGAAAAATTTGGGATAGTATGGAAAATGCTACATTTGTAAATGTACTTTGACGTGTATTTAAACAAAAAAAACGTATAAAGACAAGGTGCTTGATGTTTTACCTAATCAACTTGAAATTGATGCATACAACATATTCCAAAAATGTTGGGACAGAGGCAACTTTGGACTAAGTGACAAGTTGAAATAAGAAGGTGATGTGAAACAGGTGAGGCAATCGTCCAATCATACTATATAAGGAGCCTCCAAAAAAAGGCCTAGTCCTTCAAGAACAAGGATGGGTTGAGACTCATGAGAACAGCATTCCCCAATGACAGATTGGTAGGATTTTGGGTATTTGACCTTCTACAGTGCACAATATAATTAAAAGATTTAAGGCATCCAGTCAGATCTCAATGCATAAAGGGCAAGGCCGAAAACCAGTTCTGAATGCGTGTGATCTCCGATTCCTCAGATGTTACTGTCTTAAAATTCTGTACGAGTCTTTAATGCTTATCCTGACATGGGTGCGGGAATAATTTGGTAAACCTTGTAAGTCAGTCAACACCATTCGTTGCTGCATCCACAGATGCAAGTTAAGACTTTACTGTGCAAAGCAGAAGCCATACATCAACACTGTCCAGAAGCGCCGCCGACTTCTCTGGTCTTGGTCTCATGTGAGATGGACAGTAGCACAGTGGAATCGTGTTTTGTGATCAGATGAGTCAACATTTCAAATAGTTTTTGGACAAAACAGCCGTCGTGTTCTCGGGGGCCAAAGAGGAAAAGGACCATCCAAGCGGTTATCAGCATCAGGTCCAAAGGCCAGTGTCTGTCATGGTATGGGGCTGTGTCAGTGCCCGTGGCATGGGTATATTACACATCTGTGAGGGCACTATTAATGCAGAAAGATATGTACACATTTTGGAGCAACTTATGCTGCCATCCAGTGCAGGACAACACCAAACCACATTCCGCCCGGATTACAAGCGCATGGTTGCGTAAGCAGAAAGTGCGGGTGCTAACAGTCCTGACCTGTCTCCGATTGAAAATGTGTGGCGCATTATGAAGCACAAAATAAGGCAAGGAAGGAAATGCATAATGGATGAATGGGGGAAATTCCACTTGTTTAACCAACCGGTGTGTTCAGCGCCCAAACTCTTAATAAGTGTTATTAAAAGAAAAGGTGATGTTACAAAGTAGTAAACACTGACTGTCCCAACTTTTTTTTAGAGTGTGTTGCAGTCATCAGATTTGAAAAGAGTGTGTATTTTCAAAAATAAACTAAATTCACAAAGCGAAACATCAAATAATGTGTTAATAATGTGTTCTCAATATAATACAGCGTGAATTGAATTTTCAAATGTCTTTTTTTGTTTTTTGCATACTGTCCCAACTTTTTCGGAATTGAGGTTGTACTTCAGTTTGAGTTCCAGCTTAACATACCTATATAGCTCAACTATATTTCAGAAAGGAATGTTATTATTATATGTATACAGCATATACATTATTGACTACTTATTTCCAGTATGGGCTGTTTAGGTGTTTGTAGTTATATTTAGTGTATAATGTAATGATCTTCTGTCCAAGTCCTTCTGTTTCTGATTCCAAGTTAAAGCACTGATTCTGATTATATAACCTTGTCTCTCGTAGCTCACACCCATGTTGTACTGGCTCAGTTGTAGGTTGACTGATTCCCCATCTCTCACAGTGAGTCATGCTTCTGTGTTGTCTCTTTCTCAGAGGCCTGAATATGTTTTAGATCTTTCACAGCTAGCCTGAGGAATGCAGACATGTAGTCTCTAAATCAAAAATCCCATGCCTTGCTTAATCCACGCGAAGTTTAGGAGCTGAAACAGAACAGTGTGACATGACAAGACTGGCTCCTATTCATATTTGCACACCTTTTTTCAATGTGAAATGACAAGGCTTTATCACCTGAAGTGGTATGAAGCGGGATTTATCTTAGCTTAGCTTTGATCTACCCATTTTAAGAGATGCAAGTTCTCACACCCAACTTAGGGCTGAATGGGATCAGGGTGTATAGGTGCCACACACACTGCTTCAGACCTACACTGCACTCTATGCTATTAAAGGTTTAAGTCTAATTGCGAAAAAAGAGTGTAGGACTGAGAATGCATTGTCTGTGTGGGCTCATATGAGTAAAAGCACAGCATGGTTATTGATGGGATTACTAACACTCTTGGTGCTAAAGAGGGTGAGAGAAAAGAGAGTAGTGAGGAGTTAAATGATTTAAAAGCCGATGTGTAGTGTAATGAAAGGATGGAGACTCGTGTCTCTGAGAAAAAGATTTCCTAAAAGCTGCGTATCATGCTGTTAATCCTTAGAGCTTACACATACATTAACACTTGCACAACGCTGCAAACGCTTCTGGTAAAGTTCAGGGTCTATATTGCTTCTGCAGTGATACCTGTGCCTGTGGTGCTGCCAGTCTGGTGTCTCAGGAGTGCTTGATGGTGTGTGTGTGTGTATGAGAGAGAGAGAGATGAGTAGCACTTTAGAATAACCTGTATGTGAAAGACTATAAAGGGAGGCCATAGACAAGAAAGCCAAAGGTTACAGAAATAAAGCCACTAGAAGTGCCCAGTGTTTTGCTTATCTGGCAAGTTAGCTAGTGGGGACACTTTAAAGAGGCCGCGCACTCCAGCAGATCCACTGAAAGTTGATAAGTCCTGTCTATGTCCTCTGATCTCGAACATCATTTAAATCACTGACTGTAATGCTGGCTGTAATGACTGCACAATTTTACCACTTTTTATGCTAATTTCATTTTTGAAAGCTGGGAGTTTCTGACATTAAACATTATCTGACATCAATTCTGACATTAGCATGCATAGTGTGATGCAGCTTTTCTAGACTGGAATAGTGTTTACTTTTTCTTTTTGGTTGTTTGTTTCACCCCTGCTGTCAGTTTCTGATTTACACACTGGATTTTCCACGAGCCTACTAGTTGTTTTTCAAATGCAGGTGACTGTCATTAACAGACCTGAAATGTGCTTTTCCAGTCATAAATACTTATTTACCTGAATTCATTTATGACCCCGTAATAAAACTTAATTGAATTAATCTCACCTCATGTGATCCGGCCGCTCATTTAGGAGTTTGGGTTGTTATTTCATGCTCTGGTAACCCAGCGACCAGGTAACGTGCGTCCCGTTGCCTCTGACGTTCGTATGGAAAGCTGGCTCATCTGACACGAGGCTTGGTTGTAAAGGTGAACACACGCTAAATTAAATCCTCAAATCACAGCAGTGTGAGATAAACAGACCTACATTCTCCAGCAGCTGGGAGAGGACAGATCCACATGGATTCTAGCGTAATGAAAAACACTTTTTTTGTTGTTTGTTTCATCTGAACATCATCTCCTCCTTGCTCAATAGTTCAAATGAGATTTCCAAGAGCTGCAAAATCAAACAAAAATTTAACGGGCACATCTGGGCAGAAGGTATGGGCCATGTGGTGCTGCTCTGGACACTGATTTCTCAATGTACCGCTCATCCTCTGGCAGGCGTTTATTATTTAATTGGGCAAGGTCTCAAGCTGAGGGGTGTGAAGAATGAGGAATGCAGACTGTGGCAGGTTGTCAGCCTTTCTGATGAAGAGCACTCCCTCGGTGGACGGCATGAACTCCTGACCTGCTCTTCCCTTCTGCCGGTGTCATTCTGCTGCCCAACTGCCCCACTAAAGCACTGAGATTGAGAGAGACAGAGCTCTTCCAGTTCCTCAGTTGCCAGTCAATCTGTTACTTTCATTTTTGCCTCCATTTTTGCTTCTTTGTATGACTTACTATGTTGCACTTTACTACTTTTTTTTATCCAAATGTCTGAAATCCATACTTTAAGGATAGATCAGCAGGAGTGCAGGGGATTCTGTGTAATAGTGCCTGCCTCTGTCTCTCTCCAGCTTAGCTTTGATTCATGCGTGCACAACTGCTGGCCTGTTTTTTGTAAACACACACACTCCGATTAAATCCCAGCTAAGCCTCACAAATGTTCAGATATACACATATGTACTTTTCACTCTATGTGGATACTCCAATCTTCGCTAGGTTTTACGCCAAAATTACAAGTCCCACCCTGCGGCAAAGAAAATTCAATTCTAACTTCAGATGTGTGATGCAACGTTCTTATGCCACACAGATCTGTTTGTGTGGTCATGGTCCCGCACTGTGGCTTTGAAGCTGGTTCTGTTGGAGTGTACACTTTTTTGAGGAGTCAGACACGGGACAATCAGCTTTTTATGAAGTGGTTATCTGCAGTGTGTGTCTGGATGGCGTGGTGTTTTACAGCAGATAGCGGTAGGCCCCCGCGCCCCTATCAGAAATGGGCTGCTGGTCGGCCGCGCTTCTCTCTCGCTTGTCATTATGGCCTGTCAGAGGCCTGGAGTGTGGCTGAGGCTGTACAGGAGAACACAGGCCATTGCAGATAGCCACTGGCCCAAAGATCAAAAGGCCTCCTTTTGAGCGTCTCTGATAACCCAGCTGTACTTCACAAAGCGCATAAGTGTGTGTGCAGAGACACCCCAGAAACGCCACTGTCTCACACTTCTTAAATACACCATTATAGGAGACTCTTAAATGCTGGTTTCTTTCTCTTAACTCATCCTTTGCATTACTCTAGTTGAGTTTTAACATACCCAACCAAAGACCTAGCATCAAAATCATAATAAATGATTGTCTTTTTGTGGTTTTGTGTAGGCAACAATGTGCGTTAACTTTTTGATCATGTAGCATGCTTGAGATTATATATATTTTTAACTCCATAATACTTAAGTCTAATATTCCCATAAGTGATCACATACTGTGAAGAAGACAGGTATATAATAAACGTTCTCATTTTAATGTTTAATGCGTGGATCAGTGAGTATTTCTTTATGTTTTATGTGCAAATTTTTGCAATACAATTTCTTACCTCCTGCTACCATAACCACAGCATCAATTTTTGGTCAAATCAACCAATATAAATCCACTCAGAATGATATTTTTAAGATTTTATGCTACTATTATCTCTAATTTTTATCTAATTCATAAGGCTGAGCAGATTCTTGATCCTTACATGACTCACTGTAGTGGACTGACATGTTCACTCTTCACAAAACCCCTCTTCTTGACAGTACAATAAAATAAAATAATAATTGCATGTTGTACTGCTATACTTATGGAGACACGGCCAGTAGGATATGACGTACAAGTGAGAAGGGTTTATTACATATTTTAAATACCTTGAAGTTGAGGACTTAAAAACATATTTTTCTCATTTCTAAGTCGCTTTGGATAGAAGCGTCTGCTAAGTGAATAAATGTAATGTAAATGTAATATTTGGAGATGAAGTTAAGTACATGTATGTACTTATGTATTTTTATTCTAAATTTAATTTTACAAATTATTTTCCCCTAGCATGTGTGCACTCTGCAGTCCTGATAGGGGCCAGTTATTTTCTCTCTGCTGCCCATTGTAAAATGTCACAGAGATTTTGGATGCTGACTACAAGGGTTTAAAACACAGTTTATTAATATATTCACAGTACATCACTGAAGCTCATATGTTCAATCTCTCTCTCTCTCTCTCTCTCTCTCTCTCTCTCTCTCTCTCAGGCACATTTGACCACAGTGTGACCCTGCTGGAGGTGTGTGGCAGCTGGCCCGAGAGTTTTGGCTTGCGTCACATGTCCTCTGTGGAAGCCACAGACGAGGGCTTGAGGGAGAGGCTTGCTGAAGCCATGTCTGAGTCACCCAGCAGAGACATTGTAGGCTCTGGAACAGGTGAATTACAAAGTCATGACTGTTCTTCTCTTTGCATACATACTGACAGCTTCATAACCATAACATCATTTGTACATCTTTGTATATTGTCTTTCAAAGATTCGTGTTTATGTATTTTAGGCCCATATTAAAAGTGAACACATCAGTGCTTTTGTAGCATTTCAGAGAAATGAGGCATACTCATCTAACTCATTGTGACAGGACTGAAGGCTTAGTTCCAGTTTTCAATCCATTGCAATCTGTTTAAAAACTCCTCATCAGGTGTCATCTCTATTAGCCTACTCACACGATTAGTCATCACTTCTGTTAGCTCTAATGGTTTTTAGCTAGTTAGCCTATTTTGTTTCGTGTACCGAGACGATTCACAGTTATTGTGACTCTTTTACTGTTTTTTTCAAGTTTAGAAAAATGTGAAATTCCTCTAAAAGACATGGTCCTGGCATATTAAAGTGATTTCTTATGAAGATCAACTCTGAAATTGCACATTTTGTAATAATGAATTAGGTTGTCTTCATTGAGAACGGGAGCAAAAAGAGGGAGAAATTGCCATTCTGGGCAATCCAAATGTTTAACTCATTTAAGACGCTGCAGTTCTGTGGTCCTCCCCCTCACCGAACAAGAGTCCCTTTGATTTCTGAAGGAAGATGGAGGTTGAATCCTGCACGCCACTGCTTGGAGCAGCAAGGTCACAAGGCCCTAATGCACTTAGCATCGACTGGCCCTCTCTCGTAGCGCGTCTATTAGGCACTAATTTGATTTGTACCTATTCATTTGCAGTCCCTGCAGCAGCACCGAGTTGGCCCTCTTCGTAATTGGTTCTGTCTCTATTTTTGCATCATTAGATTAAGGCCGACTCCCGGACACTTGTAGTCTGCGCTTGTCCATCCATTTATACAGCCTAATGTAACACAAAATTCATTACTGATCACATTACACTCAACTTTTGGCCATCTAGCAAGGCAGATGAACACATAGTTAACCCTTTGCTTCAGTAGAAAGCCCAGAGCATTGCTCGGAAAATGGATTGCAGAAGGAAGCGCTAAACAAGGCACTCAGGGACCGGGGACATACTGCTGGAGCCTCTGATGAGATACGACTATCATTTTTATCAGCCTGCGTCTGTGTCTTAGCCAGACGCCACGGCTGTAGTTGAAAACCATCCAGAAAAGAAATCTAATCATATGCTTCTGAACTACCACAGAGGATTAAGATGAGTAAATACTGATATTCCTCCACTTATCATTACTATTATCTCCAATAGGAATGAGTTGCATACAGTTACTTGGTAGGTTTTAGGATTATCAGATGACTTTTAGCACTGAAATCTGTGTGTGTGTGTGTAGTGTTAGGTGGATTACATCATATCTGGAGTGGTGTATATCATACCCAAAAGCTCTCTTTATAGTAGTAACACACTCCGTTTGAGGCAGCAGGTTCAGTGACAGTCACTTTGAAAAACGGAGGCAGATGGTTCCGCACTTAAGATCTAACACACATCTTTTCTTCTGGAGAAGATTCCACTGCCTTGCTGTCATGGGACAAGACTTATTTCTTTTTCTCTTTATGTTCCTCTCTAACTAATTCTCCATCATTGCCTCCATCTTGCCCTTACCTCCTATCAGTCTTTCTCTGCTGTCATGTCTCGCTGAAGCAGCAGACAGGCAGCAGGCCACTATTTCTGTTCTTCAGAGAAAATGATCTTGATGGGTTGATGAGAAGGAAGTCTGTTCTGCCCCGCCCTGAGCAGGTGATGGGGCTGTTTTTCACAGACTCCTGAAACGCAGTCATCCTGAAATTAGATTTCAGCCAGTGACATGTTGCAAATTAGATTTTGGTGATTGGTACTAAACCAACATAAATTCCATTTAAGCAGGGGAAGAGTACAGGACTGCAGCATTTTCGGTGCCTTGAGGCACTGCTTTCCCTCAAGTTCATACCACCAGTATGCCAGTTTGTACTGAGGTTAAAACAAGTAACAATATTTAATAGAAGTACCCTTGTATCTATTTCTCTTATAAATCTGCTGCATTAAAGTACACCAAAACATCAGTGGAAATTCTTCTTACTACCAGCCTTATAATCTAACAACCTACCTCACCGTATTTATGTGCTTAATCTTTTCTGATGCATTTAAAACTGCTATGGTTCTGATTCTCTGAAATCTTAATCATTTCAGTTCATATCTGCGGTCGTACTTTTGTGAGGTGAATTGCAGTAATGTAATTGGAGGGGAAGGATGGCTTTTGGGCTGTCGGTAGATGGCAATGGAAAGGAGTGAGGAAGATGCGACTCGTTCCCTGAACTAACAGCGAGTGCTCCATTTAACACTTACGAGAGCCAGTGCCTTTTTGTGCACTTGACAGAGAACCTACACTGGCCTAGCAGGTCACGCCACAATGGCTGCTTTGTTGAGAGGATGTTTGTGACGGCTCTCAAGTACAGAGTCTTTCTCCCAGAACGTCCTGTAGCATTCCTTCAGGGGAGTTCCACACACACATATACACACACACACACAGATTCTCAAGCAGACACGCATGGACACGCATAGGTGAACACAAATGGCCACATGTATACATACAAACACTGAAAGTTCGTCACACATGCATACACACACTTAGACAGGCACTCACACAGTCATGCCTGAAGGTTAGTGGGAAAATATATGCTTCACCTACACAAGTATACACTCCTTATAAACGTGCGTGCACACACACACACACCCACACACACCCCACTAGGCTGTAGTCTGCTTTACTTTCAGGGGTTTTTGTACTAGAATAGGGAATACTACACTCTTATACCACAGCACTGCTGAAGGCTTGATCCAGGATTGGTCATTAAGGGTTGATTCATTTTCTGGAACAGCAGCTCTGACAGTAGTTCTGGCTGAAAGGTTTGCATTATTGAGCTCATTCTACTACATTATTGTTTCTGTTGTAACAACTTGTATGTCAGACGTTCTATATAAGTGGATTAAAAACAGTGTGTAATTGTTGATGTGGTGAAATTTTGTCAGGGGACATTTATTTAGCATTTTTGGAAGGAGTCTCCAGTGTCGGTGCTTTGTAACAGTCAGAGGTAAAGTTGTCCAACATAGTAATATCTTCAGGACAGAGGGCTTTGAAGTTTCACTATAACATTACGAGCTGCATTCTTTTTTTTGTCTCTTTAAGAGAGTGAGAGAAAAAAAGGCTGTAAGAAACCTATTACTATAGATCTCTTAATTACAATCATTAGAACTGTAATTATAGTTATAACTATTATTAGTGATAATAGGAACTAACTTGTCATGCAACATTAAATGTAACAGTGAATGGGTAGAATGTACATCATGTGGTTGTGTAATTGATTTAAAAAATAATAATAATAATAATCAACATTGAGGGGGTAATAGTAACTCTACTTCCTCATCACACCACTCCACTGTTGATTATTTTTCTAGAAAAGCACACCCCAGCATGTTTTATTACTTACATAGCACAAAGTTCTAACAGTTAGTAAGATGTGCTTCATTGCCAAAATTCTGTTTTAGTCTGCTAACAGTCTCGAGAAGGTCTGTTTATTTTCCAGCCACTCTACAATGATCAAGATGACCATGACTCAGTGCTCTGGTTTGCTATTGAAGCATGGCTGTGATTGAGCTGTGCTTAGGTAGGCTTTGGATGCGATCCACAATGAAATGAAAGAACTGCCAATTCTACCACTTTCTTTTTTCTTCTTTTTATTCCTCTGGTCGAAGACAAGGATGTACTTTACATTCGACAGACACGGTGGTCAGGAAAGCTTTACAAGTGCTGCTTTAAAGGTGCACTTGAATGACACTCAATGACATATTTGGGACAATGCAGGCAAAGACACTCTGGCACACTGGGACATATATAGAAGCGGAATAAAGTCCCGGTCAGCTGTGTATTAATATACGGTGATAGCCAGCAGCTGGTGTGTTTGCTAGATTAATTCATCCTTCCGAGAAACCCATGAGTAATCTTTGGTAGAATAAAGATTAGATCTTAAATCTCAGTGTGACGTATTCGCATGACTGCCTAATATTAAAAGATAAAAGAAAAAGTTTATCACAAATATGACATGAATGTCCTGTTTAACATGACGGCAGCTCGTAATCATCTCTTCCTAATAACTAAGTGGGCTCATCAAACATATAGCATGAGCAATTTCTGAGCCTGGCTTTGAGAAACCCTCCATTTTGTTTGCCATTTTTGGTTGATGAAGGTAATATTGCTATTTAGATTGGACTGAGTCACACTTATTCATCTGTGCAATGGAGGGCCATTATCTGAGTGAGTGCTCATTTTAACAGCAAAAGATAGCAATCTCAAGAGCAATAACGCATAGCCGAAAGTGCACTGGCCCAGCCGCCCGCCACGCAAGATATTAGCACGCTGCTAATCAATCATCCTGCGCCTGCTTTCACAACACGTATGATAGATTACATAAACAAACCTGGTGCTAATCCGGTTTCTTTCAGCCTGCTGCTGAAGCTTGTGCTATACTGGAGTTGAGATAGAGTATTAAAGTTCAAGTTTAGTCTAGAGCACTTATGTGTAGACTTGCACAGCATATATTTGCATAGGGAAATCAGGCACTTACCGACCTAAGCAGAAATATTCAAATGTCTTATTTGTCTTGGAGGACAAATGGAGAACTTTTACGTCACTTATGAGGCGCAATGTGACATGCTAGTGCCTTTGTGTTCCTAACAAGAACCACAGACCCAGCGACTGCTGCTAGAGCCTGAAGACGTAAACAGTTTGTCAGGGATTATGACGCTATGTGATCAGGCTGTGTCTTCTGTTTGTGCACGTTCTGATTTTTAAATTAGTGACAATAAGTGGACAGCATTCCTTGTAAGCAGAGATACCACTTTTTCTTTTTTGATACCGATGCTGAAACCTTGAGTATCAGCCATTATTGATACACATCCAATATTTTTTGCCTTTAAAAACTATGAAGCTTTCAAGTGAAATTTTTTTTAACTAAAGCACTTCACTTAAAAAAAAAAAAAAAAAAATACATGCCTTAAACCACAGCTTTTTCTATTCAGTTATACGCTTTCATACAAAAATCACTATTCAAATCTAAATTTATCAATTTAATATAAAGTATAGATATAATAAAGTATATGCTAAATACAGTAAGATCTCTTTATATGTAAACATTCCTATAAAAAAAATTTTTTTTTAATTAATTCCAAAAACGATTCCTTTTATGTAAAGTATTTTCACACAGTTGACATTTGTTTTGCTGATTAGGTCACTGGTTGTTGTTGCTAACGTTAGGCCACATGGCTCATGACCTACTTTAACCTGCTTTATTTTGTTGCACTACAAGCAGTTCTCTGATATTTAAGGCTATATTTGCTACATTATTTGGTCAAATTTTGTTTGTTTTTTTTTCCTCAAAACTTTAAACTTCATTGCAAGGTTTCTAAAGCTACTTGTATTCCTCCTGAATCATTCATGCATAGACATTATAACACCATTAAATCCATGACTGTGAGCTATGAAAATAATCATTTTTCATTAAAAGCCAGCTCAAACACAGTTAATGCTCTGGCCTAAGACTTACAGTACACACTGAGGCTAACACGGATGGTACATGTTCTAATGTCACACGCTGTGTCCATGTGAGTTATTCAGATCCTATATTCGTGTATATTATTTGATCATTTGTCACGGTGACTAAAAGGTGAGGGGCATGGAGAGTGAAAAGAGAAAGCACCATCATTATTTCTTCCCCTCAGCACTCGCCCATTCATTCCAGGGTCACACTCTTTGGCCAGCCAAGAGTTTGAGTGTAATGTGCAGTGACAGAGTGAGATGGTGAAGAATTATTTCAGCATCCAATGATGCCACAGCTTCCTCTACATCCTCTCCCACTGTGTGTACATTCCTCTACCCCTGTCATGGAACTAGATCTTATTGTATCATTTATCTCAGCTTTGCCACTCTGTTCCTCTCTCAGGCTTACTGACAACACCACAGCCTCAGAAGTGAGGAAGGAAAAGCAAGGATGGCAACAATGCATTTGATAGGCTTTTTGGAGACTGCACTTAACAGCTTGCTCAAGGGAGTGGCTCTTAGAAAGTGGGACTTAAGAGAGTAAGTGAAAGGAAGGCAGAACATAGAGAGAGAAAGAGAGAGAGAGAGAGAGAGCACTTATAAAATATATCTGTGTTTCAGATTTGAATAGGGGTTCCCAAATTTCTTTAACAATGAGAACCAGGCCACAAGACAGAATGTTTAATGGCTTACAGAGGGGAAGATGAAGGTAGTCATGGTTGGTGTGAATAATAACAAAATGAATGTAGGTAAGTATATAAGAAGAAATGCAATAAAGTTCTCAGAAAAGTATAGATTTTTATGGCCTACAAGCTACATTAGTATATGTACTATAGGGCAGTGTTTGTATGCATGTATAATACCGTGAATTTGCTGTTGCTATGTCACTGATGTCTAAACTGTGGCGGATAGTGTCATTTTTCCAGCCCAGTAGCATCCGGTCAATTGCTTGAAAAATGGACAAAAGGTCTTCGTCATTTACAGCCCCTTCCTCTCAGTATAATATAATACACTCAGAAATATGACTGCATTGACTATCATAATATAGTTGATTATGCGCTGTTGGTGAAGATGGTAGTAGTGAAAGTTTGTAGTGGAACTGTTTGTATAATTTCTTCAGTTCAGTTTAGAAATATTGAAATGCAGTTTTAGGTTTCTAGAAAGTAGTGGTATAAAACACCGCCACTATCTGTACATGCATGTCTGTAGTGCTCCAGATATCCATATCCATATTTGTATTGGGCTGTACTGGGTGTGGCCTTGCGTGAGATCCGTCTCTGACAGTTCTACATCACTCAAGTTCATAACTGGTCTCAACTAGAAATGTGCACATAGTTGTTGTTTTTTTTAATCCTGCTCATGAAGTTTTCATTTTTGTTCATACCTGTCTGTAATATCTAACAAATTTACTTGGTTCTACTCCCCAAAATATAAATATCGCAACTCTGACTAGGGAGTTAGTAAAGATGAATGAATGAATGCTCATGTTAATGAACTTGGTCTTTCATTATCCCATATCTGACCACTCACTAGCAGCTGCATTAAAGTAGAAGCCTTGCTTTTGTGTGACTTAATAGTTGTGTTTCTCAGGATCCCGCTCCTGATGCACACCCTCCAACCGAAAAAAAAAACAAAACAAAATGAAACATTAGTGCTCCTCCCATTCTTATTTGTAATTGTATCTGTTTAGAAAACATCATCTGTTCATACCAAATAATATATTCAGTTATATCCCTACAATTCAGATTTACTTCAGTAACTCATTTTGTTAGATGGAAGTGTTTGGTTTTTGTTGCACTATGGACGGAAGCATTATTTCAGACTGGTGCAATGAAACTGTGCTTGGAGTCCAGTTTTAGCTGCCATGAGTATAGTGCACACATGTACTGCTGCTGACTTTTGACACTTAAGTTATAACTATTTTTATTCCTACATGGATGAATTAATAATAGATCATTGGTGAAGCATGTGTATTATGTACAGTATGTGCTAATGACATTAGATATCAAATTCTGAGCAGCATGGTGCAGCAGACTTTCTAGGAAAGCATTAAAAGAAAGCAAGTGGAACGCAGTGGTAGTGCTGCTACTGTTCCTCATATGAAGCACTGTTGGATCTAATGACCTCAACCTGTGGAGAAAAGACACTGTTTTTAGTGGGGGGTTTTTTGTGAACAAAGCCTTTTTCTGTCTTTCCGTTGGCCTTTTTTTCTACGTTTCTTCCTCTCTCGATTTTCACACAGCACGCATTTGCTTTAAGAAATAAACTGTTTACCACGAATAAAATATTGATTGTGGATCTGCTTACAGAAAGGTCACAGTTGCACAAATTGTGTTTGAGTTTGAAGCATCATTGTTCATTCTGAATGTGCTTCAGACGTACAGATTTAACCGTGCCGTTTATTAAATTGAAGCTCTTTCTAGGTTAATGTGAGCTGGGTTAGTGTGAGAACAAGCTGTTCTTAGTGAAAGTCCAGCTGAGTGCAGGTTTACGCTGTTCCTCGGGCTACAGGAAGTGTGAGGAATCTCTGTATATGTGCATAAAGCGAAGCTTTGGTCATCACCACTATCCACTAGACGCTATAGATCCCAGCCCTGGAGCTAGCATGCTGACTGCACTCATTAATCAAAGGCATATTTAGGATTATAGACAACGATCACATCAACTAATTGAATCAAAACACAACTTAGGCCAGAGGCTGGAGTGATTTGTAATTGTAAATGGCATGAACCTTGCGTCCTGCCAGCCTGGATTTGAGTCTCAGGCTTAAAGCGGTTCAGTCAGTTACACTGCCAGCTATAAGTCTTTATTTCAGTAGAATTTACAGATTTTAATTTGACAAGTTTCAGTGCTCATTGTATACATTAGTGTTCCTGGTCATTTAATTAAAGCATCAGTCACAGTCAATATGTGTGTGTGTATATATATTAGGAGGCTGTAAATCTTAATTAGCTTTTAGTTTTATTTAACTTGAGTTACAACTTCTACAACTCCTCAAGATGAGGAAATTACAAATTTGGGTTTTAGTTAGTCTCATTTACGTTAATCAGTTCAAGCACATATTATGGATAGAAATCTTGATAAAATGGTTGAAGTGGATTATCATATGTGCTGCGGTCACCCTTAAAAAATCCTTCTCAGTCCACACTAATTATCTAATGTTCTTGTCTAAAAGACAAAGTGAAAAAATTGGTCTATGTGTAATTACGGCTGTTCTCACATCTGTGTTAATGCTTTGCCTGGTTCAGGTTAGAAATTACATGAATATTTTTTGTGAGTGCACTTGCACATGCTGTGTAGGGAGGGCTGGCACTTATCACTCTGTTGTGTTCAGCCAGGAGCAGTACTACACTATAGTCCATCAAAGCTGTATGTGCATGTGCGTGTGTGCAGTATGCTGAACCAGGATGTAGTGCTTGTATTTTTTTTTTATGCCACTAGTACTGTCTCTTCTCTTGCTTGACCTCCTGACCTCTCCATCCTCCAGAACTGATGCTGGCCCCTGCATGTATATAGATGTTCCTCACTCAAAAAGTCCACATGCAGGAATGTCAGGAGCCCTGCAGCTCCTGCGTTATCTCCACTCAGTCAGCATGGCTCTACGAGAAAGCATGGCTCTAATGAGAATATGAGAAATGTGCCTTTTGGCGGCCTTCTGAGCTGCAGGCTGGAGTGCGTTAGGGCACGGCAGGTTACACTAGGTTTTCATTAGGTATAATTGAAAGCGGGCTTCAGTGGGTGCAGTGAGGGTCCTGCCACCTTTACCTGTCCAGCCCTGAAAGTATTCTTTAATGAGGTTGAAATATGGAGACTCTGCTCTTATTAATATGTTTCTCCACTTTTGCCTCTTCGCCCTTGTGTTATGGCGGATGGTGCCTGAGTGTCGGAGCCTGATTGTTTTCATAACTTGTTGGCGTAACCCTTTGGCAGTTCCTGTACTTTAAGGCTGGAAAATGGTGTCACCTATGTACACCCACACCCATATACACCTTTCATTTCCAAGTTAATCAATCTTTATTTAAAAAAAAGAAAAAAAAAAGAAACCTCGTGAGAGTCGGGTGAAAGTGAAGGAGTAGGTAACGGGAGTCGGGGAGCAGTGAAGCGTTGAGCAGCAGTAGCGACATTCACAAGGTGTGTGTCTGTGCCCAAGTCTTAAAGGCCATGACGGCGTCGGCCTGAGGAACAGCGTGACGTGAGAGCACTAACTAGTGCCAGCTGCACCACATTGAGATTAAAGTGCAAAACAAAACAATCAGATGGGATAAGTATAGTATTGGTGTGGGTTACAGACTTCATCCCCCCTCTCAATCCCTCTCTCTGTCGTGCTCTCTTGCTCTCAATCTCACTCTCTCTCTCTCTTTGATAGTAAGGGCAGTAATTAGGCAGACTCTCTCACTGCCATTTGCTCAGACCCAGCAGCCTGATTAAGGGCTTTTTGTTTACTTTGATCCCCGTTTCGTTTCTTCCTAATGCACAACTCAATCTGTCTTGGCCACCACAAGCCCCCAGCTGCAGCAGTGTGTTCTGAATCAGGAGAAAGCATGCTGAGGAGACAAGGGATACATGCAGGCTTGCTGGCTCTGGTTTCCCAATCTTCTTTTTGCTGCTGCATGACCTGCAGAGTGCCAGGTCACCCTAGGACCAACTGTTCGGTTCATTGTGAAATGGATTTAAACTGTAAACCTGACAGCTTGACTTCTACATTACCCAAGAACACCACTGCTGTATGAGTATTTTACATGAAATGCTAAAGACATGTGATATAGCATTTGTGTATGAGGGTTTATCTAACGATCAGCTTGAAAGTCCAGTTTCACCGTGACACTGGTGCTCCTGGTTTGCTGATCCAGTGAGGATTCTGGGTTGAAACGGCACCAGGTGGCATGGCTTGGACATCTTATTACTGTAAGAGGAATGCAGCAGAGGTATAGAAGTGTACATGTGTCATGTGGGTCATTTGAAGAAATAAAATAAATCAGACAAAGAAATTAAGCAAGATGCCAGAGGTAATGCTAAAAAAAAAAAAAAAAAAAAAAAGGATGCTACCACCATCATGCTTCACTGAAGAGATGGTGTTCTCAGAGTGATGAATAGTGTTGGGTTTCTGCCAAATTTAGACCTTTCTAGTGAGGCCAAAAGGTTCTGTTATTGTCTTATTGAAGCAAGTGTCTTTACTTCAGATCAATTCAGAGCACGTGTAGAGTGGTATGAATACTGGAAGTGAATCAATGAATTTTTAATGGTGGAATGTGTTGGGGAGGCCTGTTGCATGTAAAGTGTCAATGTTGAGAGTGCTTGTGTGGGTATCTACGACAGCATTATTTACTTTCGTTGAAAAACTCCTGCATACCTTCCACTCCAGATTGGTCCGTCTGTGGCGCACATGCTCCGTGCTGTTCTGCCCGGAGACTGGACATGACCTGCTGCAGGCTCAGTCTGATCGCTCTCAGATTGCAGGATGTCTTGGAGATGGTGTATATTTAAACCAAAAGGTTTAAGTGCATGTTTGTATCGAGCATTAGGAAAAACAGTATTGTGGTCACTTCACTTGTGCACTCCCTTCACTTTGAGACAGCAGTGTGGGATTTACGAGCTTCTGTCATGGGGTTATGTGCATGGTGCACTCTCACAAAAGCAAACACACACCCTTACTGTCCTCCCTGCTGAGCACATATCATCCGGTGGAATTTAGCCACCCGAAGCCTTGGCACCCTGCTTTTTTCTAAACCTGCCGCTCGGGTCACGAGTCCACGTCCAACCTGACACCATTCTCCTAATTCACTTCAATGTAGCTTTTCGGCATGTTCTTTTGAATATATTCAGTAATATTAAGATGATTTTTATGGCTCTGCTGAAAACATTATCAAGAGAATATGTTGTAATAAAGCATTATGCATCTGTTAATCTACAAGAGAATACAATTCTGTAGTTAGTATAATGCTAAACTATAGAAATGCTTGTGTCCCATAATCAGATCACACCAGTTCACACCGGTTCTAACTTCTGTGTTATTTCACATTGGTCTGATTTAGTCCAAAACAAGCTTAAACTCCTTATTAGAATACCAAACATAGGAAACATTTCAAAACACATACACGCATACACATAACAAAATAAGTAAGTCAATTATGTTAGACTATTTATAGATTCCTGGTAGCTGGTATTAATTGCTGGTAGTTTATTATGTAATAAATGTCTGTGTAATACATGAAGAAATATTATACTAGTATGTGAATAATTGATTCTACTGGGTGTGTATACTGTCTAAAGTGTGTTTAAGAGAGAAAATGTGGGCAGTCGTAGCTTTTTAAACCTGCTCAAATTAATATTTCTCTACGGGATTCTCTTTTGGCCCATTTTGAGTTAATATTTCTGAACGTAATCGATTGTGTATGTAAAAATAAATAATGTCCAGTCCTTAATGTACATCATTCGGACAGAACTACTTAAATTACCTTTATAGCATAGTTAACTTTAACGTGTAGCTCATCCTTTGTAGTTATTTTCTTGCACACCTCATCAGCTCAGATGTGTGGAATAATCCAAGCTTTATTTCATTATTCCATCACGTTGTAACATAACAGAGGTTCCAAATTATTGTCACATACAAAAGGTTTAGCTAATATTTGTTTATGATTTTCAGATCATTTACATTCTAGCACACACGAATTATCCCATATTGTAACATATTTGAAATTAGCATAAAAATAGTTGTCTAGTTCTTTAAAAAAAAAAGAGATCAAATTAATATTCACTGTCATTTAGTAAATTATCCATTTATCAATTTTATCAGTTACCTGAAGTTGTGCAATCTATATACTAATATGTAATAAGACTGGAGGCGTGGATCATTTTAGGATGGTGCATGTGACAATATTAACTAATTCATTCATACATCAAATCACTCTTGCCACTCAGCTTAAAAGAAATTTATCAAAGCCAATATCTCAGTAAATTACATATAAATTTAAATCCTATTTGACACTTTTATAGACTCTTTCTGCCTTTAAATAGACACTCATATTTCCCGGCAGCTGATAGGCCGAATATGCATAGTTACGAGAGAACCATTGTGTGTCAATTTACATGTGCAGACGTTGTTTATTTTCTCTTTGTGTTTTCCATCCACGCTTTCTCTTTCCTATCTGTGTCTTATTGTGTCTTTCAGCGGAACTGCAGAGAGAAGGCAGTATCGAGACGCTGAGTAACAGCTCGGGCTCCACAAGTGGCAGCATTCCTCGTAACTTTGAAGGTTACCGCTCTCCTCTGCCCACCAACGAGAGCCAGCCACTCAGCCTTTACCCCACAGCTTTCCCCTAGAGAAACGTCTCCTCTGTGACAAGTCCCACCTTTCTATCCCATCACAGGGATCTGCTTCCCTTTTTCCGTCCGGATGGATGTTGTTGTGTGCAATGTTGACTTCTCCTTCCACCCAACCAACCGTCGAGCGAAGAGCAGTGAAAATCCTTTCAAATCAGGGTGGAAACGCAGATGAGACCTGCATGCAGGCTTTCAATTAATGTGCCACTTGATTCTTACTTGTGTAACAAACATGTCTTATGTGGAGAAAGAAAGAGAGAGAAGAAAGTTTAGCTCCTGCATATTGTGTAAAGGCTTTCACAGCTGCCATTTTGTCCTTCTCTCAAATACATTGATACGTTGATTAGTTCAAAAATGTCTTGTGTGCAGTAGAGACATGTTCATGCCAATATATCACAGGGCATTGGTGTGTATTCAAGCCATAACTTCATGTATGTGTTTGTTATTCAACATGTGGTATGTGTCTTGATTCCCTCTCAGTCAAAGCTTTGGACACATTAGATTGAATATGTATTTTCCTTTGGCGAAAGGACATTTTAATAAAGGCTTTTAGTTGAAATTTATTTCTATGGCAAAGTTAAATAGTGAAGTTAAAGCCCATGTATACATGTATTTCTGAATCAAGGTGTAATTTTAATAAGTATTTTTGATTTTGTGTTATTTTTAATGAAATAGTTTCCCCAAAAACACAGTTTACTTTTAGAACAAATGCTCAGCCTGTTGGGAAATTTGAAAAAAAAAGCCTCATGGATGTAGCTCCTTCATGAAGATACCAGGAGTGTGCAAAGCTTCATCGGAAATATACAAGTTCAGAATTTCATGTGTAAAATAGTGGAATCTTCGAACACGTTTCCCGCTCACTGTATAATTCCATACGTGTTATTTTACTGTGTTGTTATCTGCATTATTAGTCGTAGAAAACAGTAAACGTGTCGAAAAGATGTGTCCAAGTGTTTGACTGCTAGTGTGCATTTAAGGGGGAGATCAGGACACACTGCTTTTTATGCAAACGTTCTTTGACCTGTTGCTGAATTTTAATTTTGCCGTTGTATTACGTCCGATTCTATTTCCGTTAAATGTCCTTTTACGATCGTACAAAATCATACAAAAACATTACATTTATATCTCAAGACAAAAAGTATTTTCAATCTATTTTAGTATTTTATATATAATTACATGAGGGGAAAGCAAAATAACTCGACTTTTTTTCTTCTTAGATTACTATTAGTGATTGCAAATGTTGACTAATACTGCTTAGTCATGTTATAATTGTTATAATGTTACAAACAATTTCTCTGTATATTTGATTCTCTGTTCCATTACGTCCGTGAATGGATTGGGGTTTGTTTTGATTTGTTTTCACCTTTTGGACTAAATTCCGTTCATGTGAGTGGCTTTGTTATGGCGTGTGCACTGTATGTCCTATGTTAGCCTTTTAAATGGACTGATTACTGCAGGGTTAATTGTCTCCTAATAAATGAGCCCCTTAGTGTTTTTTTTTTCCTTTATAAATTTCTAGGATTTGCTTTGTCAAACATCTTTACTCAGCATCTCTTTAGGTGTGTGAAGTCTTTGTGTACCGTCGTGTTTAGAGGGAGTTAATAACTGCATAGCAAACCTCTATCTCTCTGAACAAACACATATGCATGCACTCACATATCGCTTTACTTCTTTATGACTTTTCTAAAGGAGCTATTCACTTGAACTGAACTGCACTAGACAGAACATGACATGACAGGACATAAAGAAACTCCAGTGATATTGATGAAGGTTTTGCTGTAATAGCTTTCAGCTCAGCTTGCGGCGTAACGAAAGCTGTTATGGTTGGACTGGACAGCGTAGTGCACGCAGCAAGTCTGAGGTGCATGTGATAGGAAGGCATTGCTGGCCTCACTCGCTGAATGATTTACAAAGGTCAATATTGGCATGACTATATTGCCATGAATCCATTGCACATGCTTTTTGTGAACTGTAATATGCTTTTGAACGGCACTGGTTTAATCCTGTCGAATATAAATCCTTGCAATTGAAATGATCTGTCAAATGCACATTGTTTTGTGTCTATTTACTTTAAAGGATGAACTGTTCGTTCTGACCATGTATGGTTATGTGTCGATACCAAGTACTGAACTGGGACAGAATGTAGAGAGAATAAAGAAAGAAAGCATAGAGGCTAAGCTAGAAACTATGTAATCATTTACATTTCAGTTCAATTGCTGTACTTCTAAAGCTGTACAACTTGTTCCAGTGTTCTCTTAATTCCACAAACCTAAACAGGTGAACAATTATTTTAGCTTCTTTTACTTCTTTGTGTGTGTGTGTGTGTGTGTGTGTTTTAGTATTAACTGACCGTTTAACAAAAAAAAAAAAAAAAAAAAAAAATCTGCATTCAGTTGTTATGAGATATTTTAACACTCTAATCAAGTTGCACTCCTTTGTGATCTAATTCTGTTTCAACAATCAAGGGAGGAATGAGGCATGTTTTTTGACTTCTGCATGGCATCGATTTACAGGAATGTGTTCAAATTACAATATTGTCAGTAATGTTATAGTCAGAAACAGCGTTTCTTTAGAACCTCACCTAATAACCCTGCACGTACACACAAAACCAGTGACAACGCCGATAATTCTCCATAAGAGTAATCTTTATTATAAACACTCATAAACACAAACAGCTGGTACATACAGGCTGAAGAAGCTCACTATGTACGGTCTCTTATATACTGTGATATAATGAGTAAATGAAAACATTTTAAACATGCTTGAGCCATTTAAAAAAGTCAGATATTTTACGAACGTGTGTAAAGAATTCCTAGAAAGGTGATGAAGACGTACAAGATGAATTCTAAATTAAGAAAAAAAAAAATCTCAATCTTATCCTTAAAAATCTTCATGTTCAACTCCCTGCTTCGGTGAATTATAAGATTCCAGAACCTTCTTGTAAACCCTCTACACCTGTACATCAATAAGGAGTCTGAGATATATGACACAAGGGAACAAGTTGAATCTTTCCTTTCTGCAGATCTCCTGTTGTGCACTGAACAGATGAGCAGCAGACATGCAGGAACAAACCCACACACACACACACACACACACACACACACACACACGTACAAGCCTCTCTGTACGCCGTCTGCTAGCTGAGCTCACTGATGGCTGAGAAGTTCCCTGGAAGTGAGTCCTACACTCCACACACACAGAATCATGTCGGGTCAGGTGTTGAGAGGTGGCAGGATTTCTCTCTCCTCCTTTCCACTGGTCCACTGTCATCTCTCTGTTTGGAAGATACGTTTGGGTGACTACTATAAACCAGAGTGGCAGCTTGAAATTGTGTAGGGCTGATAAGTAAGCTGAAACATGGTTGGCATTAAGCTGACCTTCAGAAGAAGAAGAGAAAAAAAATCCACTTTTCCTGAATCCGAGGGGTCTGGCACAGCCACTCAGTCTCAATATTTAAAAAATGCTGAACAAGTGCAGAATAATAAGTAATAAATAAATAAATAAATAAATAAATAAATAAATAAATAAATACTGCTTCAGGACGTTGTATAACAGAACACTCAACATTGAGTTCACTGTTTAGGAGACCAGTAATATAAAGCTATTATTGCAAAATTATTATATTACAAATCTATACATGTAAACGTATCGATAATAAGAATCTTTTCGTGTGGCACAAAGCAGTCCATTCTGTTTTGTGAGCTCATGAAGAAGTTATTAATAAACTGTCGGTAAAACTAACGTGCAAAAATGAAGCTTAGCACTTTCACTACATTTCAATTAAATGGAGCTCATGACGTGTTCATTTACCGCATTGTTTTATATATATATATATTTGTTTATATATATATAATTGACATATTGTAATTGAATTTAATTAACATATTTTGCATATAAGTCTCATTCATATTTTATACAGAAGTTACTCTTTAAAAAAAAAAAAAGTACTGCAACCTTATTTTCCGTTTACTTTTGTTCAGAGCTCGAGGAGAGAAATAATAACTAGCTTTCTGCTTCAATAAATGCAGACCAGGCTGATTAAAACGCTTCATTACATAATTACGAAGTAACTGAAATCACAATTAATACATTTTTAAATAATGCTTACGTTACATCTATCGACTCGTGTAGCTTTTTCATGAGTTATTGTGCTATTTGTTTCAGGTCTTGAGAGAAATATAATGTGTGTGTGAAACGCGCGTTGTGCCGCTCTGATCATCAGCCTGGACGCAAGAGTTTTTTTTTTAATCACACTATTAGAAGATGTTGAAATAAAATAATATAGTATCAGTCTCTTCTAAGACTAACATAATTTGGTTAGAAACTAATCGCTAAGTGAGTTCTAAATGAAACTTTTTATTTCTTGAAATCATTTCTAATCTCCATCTGAATATGCAGCGTTCACATCATGCCGCAATTTGGCTAAACATCACAGAGAGATTATAAATCTAATATCGCTTTGAATGGATGGGCTTGTAGTCGGATTTGAAAAAAAAAAGAAAAAAAAAAGGTAACAGAATTAAATTAGCTTATTGATATATAAAACGGTTGATTAGCATCGGATTGGAAGCTGGTGAACACTTGTTGCATGTCATGGCACAGAGGCGCATTGATACTGAGACTGGAAGTGCTGGGGAAATAAGAATAATGTATTTTTAATGTACATTTCAAACTGTGAAATATATTTTTAAAAACCGTGTAGATGACTCTGTTAGAGAAATCTTTTGTGAGCTAGGGTGTTTGTGTATGAGTAGAGAAAAACGCGCATTGCTGTGTTGTTAGTCACTGAGACTTTTCTGGCAGGTGTTATAAAGAGAAAATCGGATTCCGTTTCATCTTATTTATTGAAGACGATGAAAATATGACACGATTCGTTTCGAATATTGATCAGTTATTGTCGACGGAGACGTTGAGCTCTTTTGTGTTATTTGTGCCCGTTATAGATATTTATTGTTTTGTTTTATGTTGACAGGTTTCTCTAGTTTGCTCTGGAGGAAAACTGCTGAGTGCTTTTCCATGAAATAGTGGATGACCCAAAAACAAAAAAATCCCGCACGCAGTATTGTGTAACCTATCAAAAAGAGGAGAGTAAAAATGTTGTTTTTCAAATTTAAACCTAATTAATTGGAGAAATTAGTAATGCACGGTATTTTGCACTCCCACGACTACAGCTAGGCTATGAAGCTATATTTTAAAATGAAGGGAATAGCTCTGCTAAACACCCGAGATTAAATGAAATTAAATATTACTCGTGTTATTTTCTTTAATGGTATTTGCTTACTTATTGTTCCCAATATATACAGTTCGGAGTGAACATTATATAATAAATTAAATGTTCTTAAATGTTAATACGTCTCTGGTTATATTAGATTACAATTATTTTGTATTATTCTTGAAATTTTGCAAATATATACAGTTCACTTATAGTTCAAATGTGCTCATAATGTTCTCAAACAGGTGTAACCTAACTGCCTGAATGGGTTAAGAGATGTAAATGGTCCTCATAGGCTGTATGTTGGCAGTGCGTGGTGTGTAAGCTATAACACTGTCCCAGGGGTCATTAGAGCGCCCCCAGCTGTTACCTGCAGGGAACGGACAGGACTTCAGCAAAAGTCAATCATATTAAACTGATAAGTGAACACATTCAAGCCTGTTTATCTACTCATGGTAACCTAGTTTCAGTGTGTTGTATTTTGAAGATATCATCTAGTTCTGGGCCTATTTAGCTTTTGTGCTGTAAGTAAGTTTAACATGGCGTACAGTATACTCACATAGACATATGCAAGTCATATCTGTTGGAAGTCTAATGCATCTAAACAGCAATAAATCAGAAGCTCTCAGTGGACGCTTTATATCGGCATACTCAATGTTCAGCCTACAGAGCTTCCTGCTAATCAATTCATTAGTCGGTAGGTCACATTACTAAGCCTGTTACCTGTAATATGAGAAAATAAATTGCGTGTGTGTGTGTGTGTGTGTGTGTGTGTGTGTGTGTGTGTGTGTGTGTGTGTGTGTGTGTGTGTGTGTGAGAGAGAGTTGTATTGATAACTACTACAACTGCTAATAATACAAGTTGTGCACCGTTACATCCTGAGCACAGTGACCTTATTGTTTTTTTACTTGTGTTAAAGTACTTTGCTAGCAGATTCGTCTTTAACTAAGAATACCGAAATGTGAAGAATCATACACATGGATGAGTTGAATGAAACAGAGAGCTGGGCAGAGAGTTAGAGGAGAGGAGAGGAGAGGAGAGCAGAGCAGAGGAGAGCAGAGCAGATGAGAACAGAGGAGAGGAGCGCAGAGGAAAGGAGAGGAGAGGAGAGCAGAGCAGAGGAGAGCAGAGGAGAGGAGAGCAGAGGAGAGGAGAATAGAGGAGAGGAGAGCAGAGGAGAGGAGAGGAGGAGAGCAGAGGAGAGAAGAGCAGAGGAGAGGAGAGGAGAGAAGAGGAGAGAAGAGGAGAGGAGAGGAGAGAAGAGAAGAGGAGAGAAGAGAAGAGCAGAGGAGAGAAGAGGAGAGGAAAGGAGAGGAGAGGAGGAGAGCAGAGGAGAGAAGAGCAGAGGAGAGGATAGGAGAGGAGAGGAGAGAAGAGGAGAGGAGAGGAGAGCAGAGGAGAGGAGAGAAGAGGAGAGGAGAGGAGAGAAGAGAAGAGGAGAGGAGAGGAGAGGAGAGGAGAGAAGAGGAGAGGAGAGAAGAGGAGAGGAGAGAAGAGGAGAGGAGAGGAGAGGAGAGGAGAGGAGAGCAGAGGAGAGGAGAGGAGAGCAGAGGAGAGGAGAGCAGAGAAGAGGAGAGGAGAGGAGAGGAGAGGAGAGGAGAGGAGGAGTTGGCGCTGCTAGCTGGTGGGATCCCTGTGACAAGGGGAAATATGAGGGACTTTGACAGGTCTTAAACGGTCTGGCGCCAATGCCTCAGTCTAGCGGCTAAATTTAGCAAGAGAGATGATGCAGAGGTTCAGTCAGAGATGGCGAAAAGATTAAAGGAAGGGGCAATCATGTAAAAGTGAAAAAGAAAGACAGAAAAGAGTCCATTTAATAGACCTGTAAGCTAGCGTGCGTGCATTCTACTGAGAACATTTAGTATGACGTGTAAAAAAACAAAAACCACTGTGTGTGTCTGTGTGTGTGTGTGTGTGTGTGTGTGTGTGTGTGTGTGTGTGTGTGAATATATATATATAATATATATAAATATCTATATAGATATAGGGGTGTGTGTGTGTGCGTGTGTTAGTAAAACATGACTTCACTACTAAAGCAAAATGTATTGTAGTATAGTGTATTAACATACAGCTGGTTTTAGTCAATTTAGTAGAGAATCCGGATTTTACTGATAACGTCATCGGCTGTACAAGAAAAGCGCTTCTTAAGGAGTTAGGCTGTGAAACCAGTCATATAGACCTGAAGATCAGAATCCAAGAAGTTACTGCTGGGTCTATAATATTATATGCTAATACAATATTAATATGTCGTGTTTTTATTTATAGAATTAAACACAAACAGTGGATTCAAAAGCACAGAGCCTGACACGAGCAAATAATGCGTAACATGATTTATTGAGTAACTACAACGCTGGTGAAAGCACTGTTCACTTCACTATCTTCTTTTCCAGCCTTTCCACCTCGTCATTCCACCTCTTATTTACCGCTACTTCAGCCCGTAATTCAGACATATAATGGTGTCTCTAACGGCGCGGATTCGACTGTTAGCAGCGGATCTGCAAAGTTTCCAGCATGAACAACTCTGAAGTCATGTGTGATAATGGCTCAGCGCTTGATTACATTCTCGTCGTGTTGGATGTGTGAGTGTGGATCGAGGCCCTAGGAAAAATAAATCGGGACGTAATTGCAGTGACTCTGATGATGTGATTAGTTCCTTAAGTATATACATGGAAAACCATTACCGTTCCCATGTGTGCTTAATCTCCTTCCACTTGAAATCGTCATGTGTCGCAGTTTAAAGCCCACAGATCAAACATAGACTATTGATCAGGGCGAGTCAGCGGCTCCCTTTAGCCTATAAACACTTCAGCAGAAAGGAGCGCTTACAGGCCCTAATGAACAGATCACTGCACTGCCGCCAAATCCAACGACTGTATGATAAAAGAGAGAGAGAGAGAGAGAGAGAGAGAGAGAGAGAGAGAGAGAGAGAGAGAGAGAGAGAGAGAGAGAGATGCTTCTGTATCATGTGGTTAGACTTAAACAACTAAGATCAATATAGTGTGAATTAGCCTACAGCCTATGAATTAGCCTTTCTTGTTTCATTTACAATTTATTGAAAATTGTAGAAAGAAAAAATAAGTAGAAATATGCGCTAAATCTCTGTGTGTAAATGATTGAAAGTTGGTCTAATTGTTGTCTTAAATTTCAGTATGTTCACATTTTAATATTAACGGACAAGGTGCAATCACACATTAGCCTACAGTTTCACCAGCATAAAAATCGTTTCTTTGTTTCCATCATTTTTATTCTGATTGTTATATCTCATCTAGCCTATGCCAATTTATTTTAAATACAGTACATACTTATCCCTTACTATTATTATTCCACGTAGCTCAAATGTCCATTTTGTATTTTTGTTGTTTCATAAAAGTACAAAAAGTTTAACCTAAATAGTTGTGTTTTTTTGTTTGTTTGGTTTTTTGTTTTTGTTTTTTAATTTAAGGCTAGGTAAATAGGCTATTAAAATATTCAGATATTGTATGTTTGTCGTCACCACTAGATAGATTCATCTTTATCTAAGTGCATGTAGTACACGTTTTGCTAAGCATGCAGAACGCTCACATTTTATTTATAGGTTATTATTACATCTTTTTTTCACATTGCTCAATCCAGCTCAAGGTTTATGTCGCCATTCGTTCGGGACCCAAAATGCTGCATTTCAGCAACAAGTATCTCTGAGACTCTTTGTGAGACACTTAACTCCGCTTTGATGAACATTATTAAATATTCAAATGTAATAATAAATTAGTGTGCTTTCTTTTCCCGTTGCTTTCGCAAATCGTAAATATATTTATTTATGTTGCATCTCAAACAGTAATCCATTGAATATGAAATAAATAATCTCTCGCATGAATAAATCTATTCGTTTCTGCTGACAATCAAACTTTGTGTAGTGTTTTTTTTTTATTATTTACTCTTGTCAAGTGTCTCATTTTTTATTATGAATTTTTATATAGATTTTATCTAATACACCGATTTAACGTTACTACATACCTAATAATCTGTAAACAAATGTTCTATCCGCATTACATGTTGCAGTCTTTAGATTAGAGTTCATTTGCATGCATAACACACTGTCTCTCTCTCTCTCTCTGTGTGTGTGTGTGTGTGTGTGTGTGTGTGTGTGTGTGTGTGTGTGTGTGTGTGTGTGTGTGTGTGTGTGTGTGTGTGTGTGTGTGTGTGTGTGTGTGTGTGTGTGTGTCGCTAATAACTGGGCCACTAAAGAGTTAACTGGAAGCACTAGTAACTGGTTGCCGCACTCTTTCACACGTTTTAGCGGCGGAGCTGCTGAGGAAGAGAGAACAGACCTTGTTTGGGATATCTGACGTTGGGGTTGTTTTGGAAAATACTTGCTGTTAACTGATGACTCACTCATTAAAAAAGTTTTATCAGTAATAAACAGCATTGACATTTTGAACAGAAAAGCACACACCATGCTGCTGAACATTTTAAGATCGATATGCCAATGGACATTTCTTATTGCTGTCCATCAGCCGACTGGCGCCAAGCGACTGTACAACACACCGTATCCAATGAAATCCCCTGTCCACTAGCGCACTGCTTCCTAACGATATAGTGCCCTTTGCAACGAACATCTTCACTCAAGGTTTTGTTTTTAGTATTATTCCCTAAGGTTGAAAATACATGTTAAATATTTAAAAGAGGTCTTTTACTCATTTCGATTTATTTGTCCCCAAAATGCTTTTTTAAAAAAAAATTATTTTAAAAATAGTTACTTATTTTAATAACTATAGGACCATAAATTAAGTGCTTAGCTTGAAACAAGGATTAATTCGAGCACATATAAAATTGTACCTAGCTGTGCTGTTAGTATGTGCTGTAGATATGCTGATGTGCTGAAATCTCCCATCAATACAAGCTGCTCGGCATGTCATTCAGTGATATGAATCAGATTAGCAGGTTCAACAAGAAGAAGCCACTCACCAAACTTATCTTTACACTGTCTTCATATTCCTTCCGTTCGTCTTGTCTTTGTATTGCATAAAGGCTTGTGTTTTCCAGTGACCCGGGCTGCATTTAAAGTGCCAGTGTCCGCTTTATAAGTCGCCTCCTCTCTCGCCAGGTTAGTGATGAGATCAAATAGATATTATAATAATAAACACATCAAACGGGTCGTTTCCTATTTTACCTGTGCGACTACATCAATTAATAGCCTACGGATCAAGCTGGGTTTTTTTTTTTATTCTGTAGCATTTTATTGGTCTTGTTTTGGGATCGCAAACAGACTAGATTAGTTTAGCTCTAACGCCCAAATAATTGTACATGTTTGTAAACACGTGCGCCCGATGGGAAATGTGCTTTCCTCCGATGGAAGCAGTAGGCTACATGTTAGTCAATCACTAGAGTCGCGTTATTTTAGTATTTAGCACCCATTTTATTGATTAGGTTGAATACTAGAGAGCGCATCAATTAACCTCAGTAATCGTAATTCCTGGACTCCGGTGCATCGGAAGTGAATTTGGTGGCTCTGACAAGGCTGGCATCGTCTCGTCGTGATTATAAAGCGAGAAGCTAATCGACTTGGTGTGTCCGTGCAGCGGCTGAGGAATGAGCGCTGACCCGCCCGGCTCCGACGTGTGGGAGGGAGTTCCCCTGCTTTTCTGTCATTGGTTAATATTTTATTCTGTTGACATGTTTTCTTGCTGCTAATGCTTCCGACACCTTCTTGTCCACCCCCTCTCCTTGGGCCTGGCCGGAGCTGTCAAAACCACGCCTATGGAGGCTCACAATTGGTCCGAAAAGCGTAAAATCAGCAATCAAGGGGGCTTGGTTCATTAGTACTGGGAGCTGAGCAGGAAGGACGTGTGAGATAGTTACAGTTGTGCAGTGGACAGGGAAGGAGCTAAGCCGCTTCACCTCCGCTTCTCTCCTAGAATATGATCGTGCAGATGGCCATCTGCGTCGAGAGAGTGAGCTTATTTTTATGAGAACGGCGCGCGCAGAAAACAAATATCTTCTTTCAAAGTGTCGTTGCGCTCACTTTGACCGGTAATAACACGAGACTTGGTGAAATCAGCAGCTAGAGGGAAACTGAAGTGCTTGTTCCCTGTAGCTTCTCTGCCACCGCTCGTTTTTGAGCGACAATACAGAAACTTTGCACTGTAGTCGAAGATTACCTCAACGCCTTTCTCTCTTTAGACTGTTACGACGGCATTTTCCTGCTGGATAAGCGCCGATTTGAAAGGAAAAACATCACTTAAATATCACATTTTTCAGCGATTTTGGATGCACCGATGAGAGATCCAGTTTTTTCAGGCAGTGCCATGGCTTACCACCCTTTCCACGCTCACCGGCCCACCGACTTCCCCATGTCAGCGTTCCTGGCGGCCGCTCAGCCCTCCTTCTTCCCGGCTCTAGCGCTGCCGCCCGCCGCTCTCACTAAGCCGCTGACGGAGCACAGTCTGGCCGGAGCCGCCGAGGCTGCGCTCCATCCGGCGCTCAGTCACCACCATCAGGCCGCTCATCTGCGCAGCCTCAAAAGTCTCGAGCCGGAGGAAGAGGTAGAAGATGATCCAAAAGTCACACTGGAAGCCAAGGATCTATGGGACCAATTCCACAAATTAGGAACAGAGATGGTTATTACTAAATCTGGCAGGTAATAACCCACTTTGCAGTTAAATCTGTTATCCTAAATGTTCACCATCTACTTTAACCGTATTGCATGTATTACGATTTTCTTGTCGTTTGCCTAAGCGACCAGACCTAGTTTGTGTTTGTGCGTCCTCACTGACCAATTTTAAATGTATAAATATTATCCGTAAAACTGATTTGATTAGGCGTTCAGAATATATATAAAAAAATTAATGTAACTGCACACATTAATGTTTTTGTCTTTGTGTCTAAATATAGACCTAGACACACAATGTCGAATTTAAATAGTCTTTTCCAGTATGTATATAAATACGGATTCTGGAAGGTTTAGTGACCGACATTTTGTTGTCCGTATATGTACGTGTTGTCAGACAGTTAAATATAGGCTACTTGTCTCATTTTTTATAGCCCATATTTATTAACAGAAATTACTTGTACAAATAACGTAAAAAATTTAATCATTAGCTCTGTAACGGAAAATTTAGCTTTAAAATGCAGACCCTGTTTTGGGAGAAAATGTTAAAACAAACAAACAATATATAGGCGCGCATATATATATATATATATATATATATATATATATATATATATATATATATATATATATATATATATATATATATATATATAAATGCATGTGTGTGTGTATGTATGTGTATATATATATATATATATATATATATATATATATATATATATATATATATATATATATGCATGCATGTATTACATGTAGCTCAGCGCCCTTTTGATAATATAAACTGCCATATATTTGATTGATTATTTGATTTTCTTTACTCATTAAATGTATAAATGTATGGTGGGACTTATGTGAATCAAAATATGTCTATAGATTAAAATTCTTAATAAGCAATCGGGTTTACTTTTTTCAGGAGAATGTTTCCTCCCTTTAAAGTCCGAATAAACGGACTTGACAAAAAAGCCAAATATATTCTGTTGATGGATATTGTGGCCGCTGATGACTGCCGCTATAAGTTCCATAACTCGCGCTGGATGGTGGCGGGGAAGGCCGACCCGGAGATGCCCAAGCGCATGTACATCCACCCGGATAGTCCAGCCACAGGAGAGCAGTGGATGGCAAAACCTGTCGCTTTCCATAAGCTCAAACTGACAAACAACATTTCAGACAAGCATGGATTTGTAAGTTACCTTCTACTGCATGGTACAATTCTATTCCAAGCAGATGGTTGATTAGGCCTGTTTGTTGGCCAAAAGCGGTTTAGGAGATTGACAGACGTTTTACAAATATATGACGCTTTTGGCCCTTTATTTAAAGAAATATTTCAGCAGTATTTCCGTTTTCTTCTGCGAGTACCCTAATGTAACATAGGTGTGCTCACAGTCTTGCATTTAGGATAATGTCCCAAATAGCCTTATTGTAACAAATTGGTTCCCTTTACATGCTACACTCAAATAAATTATTATTTACTTTCGTGTTGTGAATAATGACGCTGTTAAGCAGTCTGAGTGCTTTATCATGCTGAGTTTTTTCCCCATGGTAATTCAAAATATGGAGAGTGACAAATCAGACAAAGAAAATGGGACAGGTTAAGGCTGTGTTTTTCTTGGCCGTACTTATGAAGGCCCAGGGCTCCAGGAGTAGTGTTGAAAAGTTTAATTTAAAAAAGGTGGCTTATGCAAAGGTTGACAGTAATATTCTCTACCTTAGTCGAACCTAACCTGCGGCCTAACCTTTACAACCATTTGATACCTGTAAAGTCAAATAGGAAATCTTGTGTTTTTTCCTTATATATTCTTTTTCTTTTTGCGGTTAAGCTACTTTGACATGCTTTTATATGCCATGTTTTTGCCTTTATTTAGGCTTGAATAGACTCACTGATAGAGCCATAGACTGAAACATTTTCAAATAGGTTAAATTTGAAACCAGTTAAAACTGATACAATTATTGACAGCTTTCGGAGATTTTTTGCAACGGTTAATTGGTTTATTCAACACTGGCCCATTGTGAGATTTACAATTTTATCTTACGACTCCATTTCTGTCTTGTTCTCAGACTATACTGAATTCAATGCATAAATACCAGCCTAGGTTCCATATTGTGAGGGCCAACGATATTCTGAAGCTTCCCTACAGCACTTTCAGGACATATGTGTTTCCCGAGACGGAATTCATTGCTGTCACTGCCTATCAAAACGACAAGGTATGTAGCCCAAGTACATTAAATACAACCTATTATTTTTAAATGACAATATATATAACGTAAGGCATAGTTAAAATATGTGTCACGTTCAGGAGCAGTCGTTTCAGTCAACGTTTGCTTTTACTAGGCAAATAGCTGCTCTTGTGTCTCTTCAAATATGTTAAATGTTGATACAACTGACTGAAACAGGATTATGCCAGGCAAGCCACAGCTAGCCACCTATAGTCTATAGTTCTTCGCAATGCACTGATTCCGCATATGCTTTCATAATGTTTTTTTCTCTAATAAAAGCACGAATTTAAAATGTTCATATTTGCTATAGTGGACGGTTAACCTGTACACAGCCATTTTCTACAGGTTAGTGCGACCTCAGAACAGATATTAATTGCCCTGTGGTGTTGGGGGCCGGGGGGTGGGGGTGGGGGGGCTTGTTGGGCTTGTTGGCCACCGTAAAGTTTATGGCATAGAGTCCCAATCGATTAGCAGGCACTTAAGCTCGCCAGTGAGTCTGGGAGCTGAACACTTGAAATTTGTGCAATCAGAGTGGGTCAGTCTCTAATCCTTCAGGAAACACCAACGCAAATGCACCATGCTTTTACTTCTGTAAAATCCTACCTAATTCATACCCTTATCGCTTGACTACGAAATATAGTCATTATTTATTTATTTTTACATTTTTGTTATACAAACGCATTAATTATTTATAGCATCGTTATTTCCCCTTTCCTGTTGGTGGTAGCTTACAGTAGGCCAGTCCTGTGTACTATGTAGCTAGAGACGAATGAATATTTACACATGAAATGTTCTCGAGGGGCTTTTCAATATAACTAAGCCTTCTATAAATATTTGTTAATGTTATAAATTTAGGCGTATGTATATATATTTTTGAAATTATTTTAGCAAGGGTAGTCGCAAAGAAAGGCATGTATTTCCACTGCGGTGTTGCATCCTGTATATAACAAAAAATTATATAATAATAATTATAAATTAAAATAATACCTCTAATTATTATTATTCATTTATTTATTTATTTATTTATTTATTTATGTATTTATTTATTTTTCTCAGATTACACAGTTAAAGATTGATAATAATCCCTTTGCAAAAGGCTTCAGAGACACGGGAAATGGAAGGAGGGAGAAAAGGTAAGTGCAAATCTCTTGTAAAACTACATTTAGTAATATATAATACTGCCTACTTGTATTTTAGTTTTCTGTTTAAGTCGTCCACTTTTTCCAGTAAGAAATGTCTATTTTGGCTGGATTTTAATCTCCCTTTTCTACTCTTCCGGTATTTTTTGGCCCTAGGAAGCAGTTAACTCTGCCCTCGTTACACATGTATGAGGTTGGACAGTGTAAAGTGGATCGGGAAGGGGCAGACTCAGACGCGTCCTCAGGCGAACATGCCGCAGCCAAGGACTCAGTTCATTCCCCTCTCGGACCTGCATCCAGTCCTCTCACGTTCACCAGAGCCAATAGAGGTAGAGTCTCAGTTTGACTTACTGGACTTTGTGTAGTCAGACTAAGAGGGGAAACATTTCTACTGGAATTTATCAGACGACTAAGGCTGTGTTTCTGCGGCTGAGAACACCTGCAGTGAAGAATAACTGTCTCTGCAAGCGGATTTAGGCTCTATAGGCGTTAGGTTCCGACTAAGTGAATCCAATTAGAATGCCCTCATCGAGTAGATTTAGTTGGTAGATTGGAAATCAACATTTAATCTTAATTAAAGACTTATTTTAACACATTACTATGTACGCAGAAAAAAAAGGTGAATGAGTCATTAGCCAACCTGTGAGCTGCTGGAAAATTACAATTGTTTTCGCTGAAAAATTATTTCTTGTGTTATACAATGGTCTCTGCATTTTTATTTTTATTTATTTATTTATTTTTAATTTATTTATTTTGGGGGATAATATAGTTTTATATAGTCTATATACAGCTCGGCGACCCGGTCATTAGATTAAACTGCAGGGTTATGCTAAAATGTATAGGTTATAAGTGGAATGTACAGGATATAGATTTAAATTGCGCCGAGTTCATGCTAGCATGATAAATAAACAGGTTATTCTACGCTACTTATTTCTACACTACTAAACCAGGCATGAAACATATCTTGGTTTATTTACCGCTGCTGTTTGATAGAACTGAAATTATTACTGAGCAATAAAACCACTGCTCTTCTGTAATGACACTTTTTCCCCTCGTAGAGGATAAAGCTTGCACCGACAGTGAGCATGAAGCTGAGCATCAAGAAGATCTCTGTGGAGAATCGAGCAGTCCTAAACCACCATCTCCATTCAGCCCCAGAAGTGAGGAGCGGTCGAGAGAGAGAGCAAACACGGAGAAGAAGGAGGACTATTCGGATTCAAGAAAGCAAAACGAGTCCGTATTTAGCCTAGGCAACCTCGATAAAGACAAACTGGAGAACAAGCACAGAAAAGACACTACAGAGTCGTCTAAGAAGGACGTGGACAATGGGGGTCTTAGCGGAAGTAAAGAGAGTTTCTCGCCCCTTATGGTCCAGACCGAGAGTCCATCACATTTCGGAGCAGGACATCTGCAGAGTCTAGCTCTCTCTGGCCTGCACAGTCAACAGTTCTTTAACCCTCTGAACACCGGACAGCCTCTGCTCTTTCACCCAGGACAGTTCGCGATGGGCCCTGGAGCATTTTCTGCTATGGGTATGGGACATCTATTGGCTTCAGTATCAGGAACAAGCGGTTTGGACAATGGCAGCCTTTCGGCACAGGGAGCCGGAAGTAGCCCTAATCCATTTCCCTTTCACCTGTCTCAGCACATGCTAGCCTCTCAGGTAAGACTTTCTACGACTATTCAGTGTAACAGCATCGGTGGACTAACGTGCACCATGTTTGTAAGGAAACTGGCGACAAGTGAAAGAACGAGTAACACATTTATACTATTTTGTCCATAATCTTGTGAGCTGTGAATAATCTGTTTCGATCCTCTGGCCATGCTGTCAATCAAACGAATAAATGTTACTCAAAAAAGCTTCATCAAAGATAAACAAACGTCCGTGATATTTTTTTTAAAAAGTGATTCATCAAGGCCTACATATTTTACTAAGATTTTATCAGCACTGTATCATTTAAATATAGGCTTGAAGCCAGAAAACTCATCACTCAACCCTCATTCTGAGTCAGTCTAGGCATGTCTCTCAGTTGCGTAATTGTTGCTTACGATTTTTAAAATGTATTATTGTTTTTTGTTTGTTTGTTTGTTTTGTTTTTTGTTTTTTTTAATCCAGGGTATCCCCATGCCTCCATTCGGTGGTCTGTTCCCCTACCCGTACACGTACATGGCTGCAGCAGCTGCCGCGGCTTCTGCGCTCCCCACCAGCAGCTCTTCCTCTTCTCTCTCCCGGAACCCGTTCCTGAACAGCTCACGGCCGCGGCTACGCTTCAGCCCCTATCAGCTTCCAGTGGCTATTCCTCAAAGCACAAACCTGCTCACCACCGGATTGCCAGGCGGCCTGAATCCTTCATCAGAGTCCTCGAAATCAGGCAGCAGGGAGGCCAGTCCTGTGCCCGATCAACACAACCATAAAGCCGCGTCCTCTCAGAGAAACGGCTCCCCAAAAGCCACACTGAAGGAGTCCATCAATGAACTGCAGAACATCCAGAGGCTAGTGAGCGGCCTGGAAAGCCAAAGGGAGGCATCATCACCCAGAAACTCTCCCAAATGAGCCAGGATCAACAAACCTATCCAGGGCATGACTTGAACTGGCAGAGGATGTTATCATCAAGTGTCTATCCGAAGGATGTTCGTATACTTTTTTTTTTTTTAACCCATGGATGATCGCAGTGGCAATAGCAAACAAGAAGGAGAAAATAATTAGCAAAATAATTCGTTGAATAAGAATTGGTGCTCTCGTGTTGGAAACTTGAACAGATCTTTAAAAATGCTGCGAAGACAATCTACTATCACTTATAACCTAACGGACTTCATGGAAAACGTGATGAAAAAAGTTACACCAATCCAGGAATGAAAATAAATTGGAAAGGCCAGTTTTGCAGAATGTTGTTAGAAAATGTCACTGCAGAACGATGGATATGGATCAAACGACACTTACAAACTGTAAACTCAAACTGTAAATCAATCAAGCTACATCCAAATAATAAGTGTATTTTAAAAAGGGATTGCAATGAGTCAGTGGACTGTTTGTGATAATCTGGCGGACAGTTGTGCGTGACCTATTTAATGTAATTAAAAACAAATTCTGTAAATAACTATAAGGATCCAAGAATATGCAAATCGGTATTAATTTATTTACAGCTGTACATTTGCGTGTATATACTATTTAGAGTTTAACTCTGTGTTTTTTTTTCTTCTTCATTTTACATGAACTGTAATACTGTAAATGAAAGCTCCTTCATAGCGCTTGTTGGATTGAAGCAGATCATTTCTATCTGTGATGCAACGCTGTTTAATCTGCCTGTGACACGTTAACAGAAGCGTGTGTCTTTGAATACAGTAGTTAGTTGAAGAACACTTGGGACTACCGTCTAAAACCGCACACTGCTATACTAAATAGTATTCCAAGATGGCATACTATTTAATATGCTGGTTTTTGAGAGGGCCTCAGGAGATTCACTCCAATACACGAGACTTAAATTCGTTTTCATGGACTGGATTAGAGCCCACATATGCTTTAGGAAAATGAACTTGTCGCGTTTGCTGGTTGTTCGGATTTTTTGTTGTTGGGATTCTCTCACAGTTTCAATAAAAAAAACGCGTTGAATTAATTTTGTTGTTTGCGGAGCAATTTTTTAAGAGTTTTTAAACCTTATCACATATGCGTGACCTAAACAAATGTATTTGATGTATGGGGTTTTGACAATCTACCGACTTGGCCAACTATTAGACGAGTGAATTCTGAGATTACGTAAGGATCTCTTTGACGCTAGGTCAAAGTAATAATAAAATGCAGAGCAAGTTGTTTTGTCTTACTTGGGTAAGGCTTTTTAGTTCACTAATGACACAATCCAACTAAAACAAAAACTCACACTGCTAGCAATTATCAAATATCACGCATCCTTAATAATCCTTAGAATCATTTTTGATTCTGAGTTAAGGTAGAAAAATACAAAGGTCTAATGCTAAGGTTATAAATAGGCTATGTGAAGAGATTTCTGGATTTCATCTTGAATTGAGTATTTTCTAATACATTTACACATTTATTGGAAGTCACCCGTAGAACCTGTGCTGTAGACGTACACAAATCTCACGTTCCCCAATTATCTATGAATAATAAACCGCAGCCTACTGCGCCCTCTGGCGGCCACATTCTTATTATTTATAATTACACATTTATATTAGAAGAATCATTAAACAACAACAACAACAATAACAACAATAATAACAACAATTATATTAATAATAACAACAATAATAATAACGCCTGTTGTATTTTGGCCCCCCAGGAGAGAATGAAGTCAGTGAGGATAGTGGGATGAATGAGGATGGCCTCTAGGCTGCAGACAGGCCTTTGTGCTGTATGTTTGCTCTGGCGCCTGTCGCCTGGCTGCTGGCCGACGTGTTTCACACACCCGCTCCGAAAGCACCGCGACCTACACTTCCAGCTCCTAATTAGGGATTATTCTCGTGCTTCTTTCCTTTCTCTTTCTCAGAACCACAAACCCTCGTTTGTATTAATGGGCCATTGTTAAACACTGTTCTCTTCAATTAACAGAGCAAGCAACTCGACTTTACTATTTGTCCAAACGAATCAGTCAATGACTGCTCAATAACACTGGGCTTGTGCAAAACCTGGCAATTTACACAATGCAGACCTATACAACAAGATATATTTCTCCCCTCCCCTCCTCATAGAAGACAACATAAGCATTCATAACGTGTAGTTTCTCGCACTATCAGTTCTTTATCTGCAGACTGAAACTGAACACTGAGTAGTCTGAAAACCTATATAACCACTGAGGGGTAAAGATGACTTCTTGCTGATATCACTCCGTTTTGTAAAATCCCACTGGATTCTTTCAGCTGTGTTAGCTGCTCTTATAAATCAGTGTACTGTACGCAACACATAATTAAATGCAACCTTGACGTAGCCATTGACATTCATTGTTCAGGGTTAGGATTGTGTTCATAATATTAGAATTAATAATAATGAAAAGAATAATATAAGAATTCAAGATGACATCCAAAAATCTTTTCACACAGCCTATTTATGACCTTAGCATTAGATCTTTGTATTTTTCTATATATAATATTTAATACATACAAGTTTATAACTTATCATCAGATGAAGTGATTATTATTTGGGCTCTGTAGCCTAATAACGGGCCTTTTTATGAGACAACACGACAGAAGAACAATTAATCGATCCTGAATGTAGGCTTATATCACTTTAATGGCAAGCTAAATTAGTATCGCGTTTGGAGTAAGGGAGATTTGATCTTTGGTCATTTCCGCTAAACATTAGCTGCTAATAATCATTCTAGTTTACGGTACAAAGCAGAAATCCTCTGGGTTAAATGAACACATTCAATTGTGTCCAGCAGGAATTTAATAAACATTTTTATAATTTTCTATGATTTTGCTGTAGAAACAACACGAAAGCCCAAAAGCGACTTAGACTAAAAGAAAAGAGAAAATAGCCTAGGCCTGGTGTAGACATGTGTACTGCCTGCAGACACGGCTCTATCATGGCCTAATTGAGGAAGCCTAATTAGCAGTTATTAATAAATATTAATTTAGACCTGAAACAAACCAACGTTGCGCCAGAATTACCGAGCCTAAATAGAAGTAGAAGAATTTCTTACAATATATGTGGAGAAAGTGAGGTAGGCATGACTACTGTTGCATTTAAATCATGGGTTTGTTATAGTGTTTTAAATGGAAAGATCCACCCAAAAGTCTCTCGCAGTCAGTCACAGAAATACCTTAAAGGATAAATCAGTGAAAAGAAATTACAGATACATGCTCATCGCCTGCCTAGACAGCTTTCTCATCTCTAATAGAGCTCTAGTATATAACAACTGTATATTACCACTTTTACACCGACACGTGTGTGTTTAAATTCAGACAAAACTCAAATACTCAGTTCTGACGCAAGCAAATTAAACACCGACAATTTTCATCTAATGCACTAAACTGTCCCAAGTATGTGCCAAACACAGCAGCACACTCTTTGCTACGAATATGAATCTTTGCAGTTTACATTTCAAGGGCCATACTTTTAAAGTTAAACACTGCTGTTAGCAGTGTTAGTTAGTCTGTAGCTATCTGTTGGTTCTTAGTTGTGTCTCACTGAAGAAAAATGTTCAGGACTGATCCAAAAAGCAGGTAAACCCCAAAACAAGGACTCACCGCCACCTCCTGGACACATTAATGTAAATAAAATATAGAATACAATAATTTAAATGTATTAATATATACCCCTTTCTATGTCTGTCAAAATTCTCCTGAGGTCTGAGACAATGATCATGTGGTGTTCACATATATTAAGTAAAAAGAAAATCAAACCGTGTGGAATTAACAGATATAATAATCAGCAAAGCACTTTATTTTCACTCCAGTGAAATACTGACAGTCCAGTACAAAAGGAATAAGTAAATGGGCATATACAGTAAGTTAACTAACACATACAAATTTTAATCTAATTCTCCACAAAATCATAACAAAAATGACACACTATGAAGCGTAATACAACACAGCAATACCACATAAAGCAGAACTGTCACATAAAGTAATGTAGATTCATGTACAAACCAGCCTGGGATTGACGGATACATGTACAGTAGTACACTCATTTACCACTAGGTGTCACAGTATCTTCCTTTAAAATATCCACATGCCTTAGGACAGTTCTTCACATATTTTCAGATATCTTTATGCTTTTTGATAGTGTACTGAAACAATAAGTTAGTAATAATAATAATAATAATAATAATAATAATAATAATAATCAGGTTTTGTAGCTCAAATCATGACAAATGTCTAAATGTGTTTACAAATACTTTTCTGTTCTGTGTCATTGGTCCTTTGGAATCAGTTAGAGAATCATATAAATACTTACAGAAATCATGTTCATACCTTGTACTGCTTCATGGATGTTTCTGTTCGGCCTCTGAAAGGGCACGGCCAAAACTGTAGTGCGACTGACAAAGAGAGATATCCTGGACAAATTATTTGCACCCCTCACCAGGGTCTCTGACACTGCTCAGGTTCTGATATACAGATGAATACAAGAGATTATCAAAGACTAACAATCTGTTCCATGATGGACGAAGCGGTGGGTCACTGAGGGTGTGAGACTCTACTAGCCAGCTGTTTCAAAACATACAATTCTGTCACACTTTTAAGATTATTGAGTGTGCACCCCGTATTACACCAGTGGTGTCTTGAAGGGTTAATATATTAGTTCACACTTTGCTTATGAACTTTTCTCTAATTTTGCATCATATTGCAGTATGGTAGGCAAGTCAAGTTCATCCAAACCTGGCAGTGCAGAATGATTTGTTTTCATGAATAAAACTATTGTTTGATTAAATGATATTATAAATAAGTGAAACATTTACGGGGACAGAATGTCCATTATGGGTTCTTTGGATAATTAAGGGTGTTTAGCTTTCAAAAGGAGTATTACTTGAAACCATCTTTAATAGGGAACACTCAGCATTCTACATAGAACCTTTAAGAATTATAAATTTGCATAGCAATTTAAAATAATATTAAACAAGATAGATAGTTTTTCTTAAAGCCAATGTGCTTTAATCATTCAAAATTCACTACAAAATGATCATCCAAGCAAGCAGACCTTATATATCATATTTCAAACCAAAGTCCTTCATCAGCTGTGCAAGAGAAGTGCCACTGAGACTGTTAGGAGGTGAGACAAGTGGATGCATAAAAAACTTTGGAATGATAAACGAGATAAGGTAAATAGATGGATAAAATAGCATAGGTCTGGTTTAGAAAAAAAATGCCTCTATCATGGCTTGAGGAAGCCTAATTAGTAATTAGTAATTTTTATTAGTTTGTATCTGAAACTCACCAGTGTTGCACCACTATTGCAGAGGCTATGTAATAAACCCAAATTAACCTAATTTTGCAACTCTGGGAAACTGGAGCTTAAACAAAACTACATACATCTAAAAAAAAAAAAGAACATGTACTCTCTCTCCCTCTCTCTCTTTCTATCTTTCTCTCTGTCTCTCTCATTGCAAATGTATGTATTTAATGTAATTTATCTCTTCAGCACACCTGACAGCTCAGCATATTACACTTTATTTTGGTTTGTCTTCTGTCAGTCTCCTCTTCATGGAGTGAAATGCTGTTCAATCGGGTTAAGGTCTGGTGATTGCCTTGGTCAGTCTAAAACCTTCCACTTTCCCCCCCCTGATGAAGTCCTTTGTTGAGTTAGCAGTGTGATTTAGTCATTGTCTTACAGTTCCTCCCAATTAAATTGGATGCATTTCTCTGTAAATTAGCAGATAGAATGTTTCTGTAGACTTCTGAATTTACTCTGCTGCTACCATCATGCGTGAAAGCATCAATAAAGATTACTGAAACTGTTCCAGAAGCAGCCATGCAAGCCCAAGCCATGACACTACCTCCACCATGCTTGACCAAAGAGCTTGCTTGTTTGCATCATGAGCAGATAATTTCTTTCTCCACACTTTGGCCTTTCCATCACTTTGGTAGAGGTTAATCTTGGTTCCAGAACTTTTGTGGCTCATCTCTGTATTTCTTTGTGAATTCCAATCAGGCTTTCTGATTCTTACTGCTGATGAGAAGTTTGCATCTTGTGGCATGGCTTCTATATTTCTCCTCTCAAAGTATTCTTCAAACAATGGATTGTGATACCTTCACCCCTGCTTTGTGGAAGTTGTCAGCGATGCCACTGACTGTTGTTTATGGATTTTTACTTCACAGCTCTCACAATGTTTTGGTCTATTGTTTTCCTAGGCCAACCAATTTGGTGTCTGGTTATCAGTACACCAGTGGTTCCTTTCTTTTTCAGAAAATTCCAATTTGTTTTAATGGTTATGCTGAAAGCTTGATAGCTTAGGTAGGTGGTATGTGTCAAAGTAACATCCACATGAATGCCAGGACCCAAGGTTTCCCAGCAGAACATTGCCCAGAGCCTTAAACTGCCCAGAGAATTCACCTGTCAGTGGTTTTAATGTTAAGGCTTGGATTGGTGTATGCAACTAACTGCAGTGTACTTCAGTCATAATAGTAAATAAGTTTAGTGTAGTACAAGAAATAGGACATTTGGGTCAAAAGTCTGTCTGCTGTGCAAGCAAAGTGCTTCTGAAGCTCTAGGAGGTGAAACCAGCAGATATTCAAAAACGTTGATGATGTAACAGTTTTTGTCAAAACATTTACTGTAATGCTTGACAAGCGATGATCACTTTTTTCTTTCCATTTTTCTTCACTTCATTGTAGTGAACCAACAAACTACCAATGCAAACAGAGATGTTATTAATCCTTTTTGTCCATTGCTGTTGAAATATCTCTCCACTGAAACGGTGAAATCCTTAATTCTTATGGTATGACTATGTTCAGCAAAACAATCAGTCAGTCTCTTCCTGCAGGAGAAGTAATAAACAACACCTGTGGTGATGTAAATTAAGATGGCTGATAAAAATGGATCATTTAGGCCTGTAATTCTAGTGGTTGTATTAATTAATTTGCAAGTGGAACATCTTGAATGGTTGGATGAAGAAGTACTTTATATTTATAGTTATTTATTAGGAGAATAAAAAAATTCACACCTGACAAGCATGTATTTGATGTTTTTTGATAAGGCTGTAGAAGATGAATTAAAAAGGTCCAAAAAGAAGAACCATTCTATAAAAAATAAAAAGACGTTAGTGGGAGCAAAAGTAGAGAACCTGTTTTTTTAAGACAGCATGGTGGTGCAGTGGTTAGTGTTGTTGCCGCACAGCTCCAAGGTCCCTGGTTGGCTCCTGAGCTTGGTTCACTATCTGTGTCTTGCATGTGCCTGATTGTTTCTTCTGAGTTCTCTGCCTTTTTCCCAAAACATATACTGGTAGGTAAATTGACCATGCTAAATTGCCCATAGAATTGAATGAGCATGTGAATGTGTGTACATAGTGCCCTGTGATGGATTGGCGTCCCAATCAATGTATATTCTTCTATTCGATAGAGACATGAGAAAAGGTGATATGGTCATATGAGTCACCTTCACCATATTCTTGACAAGTGGGCAAGGGCATGTGTGGCATACACTAAGAGAATGGTGCCTTAATGCTTGAGTGAGCAGGACTGGCGGCTCTGTTATGTTGTAGGGATCATTTTGCTAGCATATTTGTAGGTCACTTGTCCCCTTAGAGGAAAGGCTCAGTACAGATAAAGACAAAGTTATTCTGACTGATCATCTTTTTCATCTTCATTTCTATCCTGATGGGAGAGGTTACTTCCAGGATGACAATGCCCCATCCACAGGGCACAAGGGCTCACTAAATGGTTTGATGAGTAGAAAATATTGTAAATCATATGCTATGGCCTGCATAGCCACCAGATCTCAACCAAACTAAACATCAGTAAGGGATTTTGGAGTGACATTTTAGACAGTGCTCTCCTGCTCATTACACTGAGCCCTCAATGTCAATTGAGCATGGCCCTAATCATTCTTGCCTTTTACCTTCAAAACCTTATCATCCCGGTCCTGTCACTAGACACGAATGGGACAATCAACAGGAAAGGGAAAATGTATTATTATTATAATAATTATTTATATATAATGAAAACTTAGAAAGCTCTGGTACTGGAAGCAGAGAAAAGCCAACTGTAGTCCAAACATATAGAGGGCCTCTGGGAGCAAAGGCTGTCTATGGTGTCAAATTAGCTGTGAATATAAATTAGATGGTGGGAAAACCACCTAATGGGGTTTAGACATTATTTCAATCACAGTATGGCAGTTTCCAAAACACTGTCTGATCTTCCTCTTCTATACACCATTCCACCATTGTTGCTGCTAACACTAGATAAACTTTCTGAACACAAGTTGTTTGAACCTGATCTTTCAACTTTCTCCATCTGGGCTGTATAACCATGGCACTCAGAATAATCCATACAAACACATTCACAGCATTTTTATGAATCTGACTATACCTGCATGAAAGGCAGGCTGGTCTGAATGAGTTAGTCATGTTGGTGATACATAAGCAACTAGCTCAATATGTCCTTTTAATGCAATTAAAGCATAACACTTCTAACAATGCTTCTTTAAATGATGATATGCCAAAGTCAAGATTACCCATTCTACCATAAAGCAATCTGTTGCCCAATGAGCTACCTATGTGACCCGTATGACGCTAATCCACCGTCTTGTATAGCCAGAAATGGCTGTCTCATGTTTCAAGCCTCTGAGAATCTTATTATAATTTTTTTTTGCATTTATTGCTGTAGGAATCTTGCTACTCATATACCTTTCTGCAAACTATTACTTCCTAGAAAACACAATTTAAAAAAAAAACTGGAACTAGTCTGTTTTTTGTAAACCAATACATTCAAGAATAACTAGTCACTCAAATGTAGAAGCAATATTACTGATAAAAGCAAGTTTAAAAACAAGTGCCTTATAGGAACAAGCTACTGTACACTTGAACAGATAATATAATAATATAATTTGTTAAAAGAATCAGATCAGGAGATTGGAGAAAAAAGTAATAAAGAAATTTCCACATTAGAATAAATAAAAGAGGGTGGTGATTGCTGTACTCTTTGGGTAGTCGTAGCAGCACCGTTTCCATGAATCATAGATAATCTACATTTATATGATCACTACTGCATACCTGCTCTCCTCCTGGTCCTGCATGTGCAATTTCATGGCTGTCTGAGCAAAACAGGATCATAATTATGAACAAAGTTTTGACAATAAAAATATCTTTATATTTTACACTGTTTATATTTTTAGTGTTAAAATGCTAATTTGTATTAGATTAAAAAGTAGTCTTTCAAGAAAAACATGATGCACTGTATTCTTACAGTCCCCTCTGTAAGTATTGTATATTTTTAAGACATCAGTGCCATTACACAAGCATTTGGCATAGCTAATACAACAATTTGGAACGTCCTAAAAAAGAAAGAAACCACTGGCGTATTAACAACCAGACATTCAACAGGTTTGCCAAGGAAAAGAAAGAGAAGTTGATGGCAGAAACATTGTGAGAGCTGTGAAGAAAAAAAAAACAAAAAACAAGTGAGTGACATAACCAACAACCTCCACAGGGCAGGGGTGAAACTATCCCAATCCTGAAATATAGAGGCCATAACTCAAGATGAAAACCGTTCATCAGCATTAAGCAGGAAGGTCAGTCAGACTGGAATCCACAAATAAATACAGAGATGAGCTACAAAAGTTCTGGAACCAAGATTTGACGTGAAAGAAGTGATGTAAAGTCCACAGTATGGACAAAGAAAGGATCTGCTCATGTTCCAAAACATACAAGCTCATTGGTCAAGCACAGTGCAGGTAGTGTCATGGCGTAGGCTTCTGGAATGAGCTCACAAATCTTTATTGATGAAGGAACTCATGATGGTAGCAACAGAATGAATTCAAAAGTCTACAGAATCATTCTGTCTGCCAATTTACAGGCAAATACATTCAATCTAATTGGGAAGAACTTCATCATGCAGCAAGACAATGACCCAAATCACACTGCCAACACAACAAAGGACTTCATCAAGGAAAAAAGTGGAAGGTTTAAGAGGTTTCTTTTGTTGCAAAACAAAAGAATTGGCCTTGCCATTCTAATATTTTCAGAGGGGACTTTACTAACCATGAGCCAAGAAAGTTTTCAGCCAGGGACATTTTTCTATTTTCTTAGTTTTTGACTGTATGCAAGACTTGCATTCAAGTCAAACAAATAAAATCAAATCTGCCAAGATGATCAAATCTTCTTTGTGCTTTTGTACAGATATTTACTGAAACTCTAAGAGATATAAAGAGATAGAGGTACTGAGTCAAAATGTGTTTACGATCATATATCACAATCACTGTCCAACGATCATTTCATAAATAATATAACCGTCAGTGGTACATTACATTACAAACAGTATAAATGCATTTTATACATATTATTTATTATTATATTATATTTATACACACTAAGTGTGTTGTGGGAGTGATGCTAAACAAACCACTACATTAAAACAAAGATTTATTTTTCACCTTTGCTTGATGACACAAAAGCATTACAGAAACATCCTACCGTCAGAATCTCGTTTGATAATGGTATTGTTGCTTGATAGCCAACCTGTCCCATAACATTATTTAATAGTATCAGCTAACATAATAGCATTATATTTATTTACATTGCATGTGATGAACACAGACACTAAATGATGAAAAGTTTTGGAAAAGCCCATTGAGATGATGTGACTCGATGACAAAATGCTTATTAGCAACTCTGGCTCTGATTTTGGAGAGACCAATGAAGCGTTTTAGCCTTTCTATTTTCAAAACAATCTGTAGGCCTATTACAATGGCTGAATCCAACATATATCGCTACTCCATATACGGTGCACTATAAGCTATATGACTTGAAAATGTATTTTAAACATACTTTACAGTGGACTACAGCCCTTTATGGTTAAGCAAAGAGGCGTATTTGTAGTATTCAATTTATTTCTAACAGCCAGGGGTGGAAAAAGTACAGGAAAATTATACTTATAGATAATGTGTCAAAATCTTACTCAGTTAGGCTAAAAGTAGACGTATACAGCCAAAAATTTACTCAAGAGAGAAAGTACTTTTAAATGTACTCAAGTATAAAATTTTTAACTGATAGGATTAAGCTGGTCACAGAAGACGGCGAATTCGTAGGCTACTATTCTTGAAAGTTTTTTTTTTTTTTTTTTAACATTGTACGCAATCTACATTGATTAGGCCTATATTGATTAAATGCTTTAAACTGAAGCGCAAATAAAAAGCCAATTAAACGTCCAGGAGCCATTTCTACTCATATGTTTATACAGCATGCAGTCAGTGGCTGGACGGGAGAAGAAGAGACCTTCGGGTTTGTAACGAATAGCCTTGTCTGAAGGACCGGATTAAGGTTTGTATGCTATTAGAGTACAAATATTCAATGTCAGCAACACTTAAGTAAAGTATAAATAGTCTACCTAAAAAATACTTAAATATAGTTACAAAAAAAAGTACAAATATTTTCCAGCCCTGCTAACAGCCTGTGTGTATCATCAGTTGCTAGGTAACAGACGCGACAGCTAATTATGCACTAGTTCAGGATTTCCTAATTTGAGAAATGCTGTAAAATAAATAGATATAATTTCCTTCTGTAATACGAATTTGGGGAGAAAAATCCTATCAGGCACGTGTCAGATAATCTTACTTTAGGACTTAGGATAGGAATTTTCTTAGAAGTAATTCAGTACTGCGTGAAATGAATTTTAGGCTTATCAACTTACAGAAAGTATCAAAATTATCAATAAAAAGACCTCATAACAAAATTTTGGCATATCTTTTTTTATTGTAGACAATCCAGCTGTGAAATAGACAAGATAACATGATTAAAAAAATTTTTTATTAGCTATTCAGTTGTAAAATTATATAAATATGTGTAACTGTAAGGAGAATATGAATATGGTTCCCAGTTGTTAGAGATGTTTTATATACTATACCTTTTCATATATATATATATATATATATATATATATATATATATATATATATATATATATATATACACACACACACACACACACACACACACACACACACACAATTATGTAGAGAAGATCTAACAGAAAATTATATTACCAAACTGTGGAGCCATTGAAGACTTACTTCTACTGCTCAAAAATATACTCTTCATAATATCATGTATTAGAAAACTATTACAATCTTTGTAGTATAGCGAACATAACAGGCACAACGCGTTATAGCAAAGGCTAACATAGCATAATAATTAGGCCTATGTTTTTAAAAAGTAAAAAAATCTGACCACATGACAAAAAATGAAGTGCACGGCGCCTAAACACACACACACACACACACACACACACACACACGCACGCACGCACGCACGCACACACAGCTGTGAGGTCATGTCTAAAGAGTTATGATGTTATGCTGGTTCCAGGGCTGCTGGTCGCTGAGGTTTTCGTAGCCATGGTTACGCTGGAAGGTCACTGAATGAACATGCGGAGAGACTGCGCGTAGAGATGTGTGATGTGTGAGATGTGTGTGACATGTGACGACAGATGGAATATACTTAGACAACATCGAACGATATAAGTGTAAATACTAAGAGGTAAGACTGAGAGAAGCAAAACGATGTGACAAAAGCAGATGAGAGACAAGAGCGAAAGAGAGACGAGAGCGAGAGAGAGAGCGAGAGCGCGAGAGCGAGAGAGAGAGAGAGAGCGAGAGAGAGAGAGAGGGAGCCTTATACTCTAAATAGTATTTAGTAGTAGTTATTAGTAATACACCTAATAAATAGTAAAACATAATTAAATATTCAGATGGCATGATAAACAACGTAGTATTACCAAATGTTGTGGTACAGTGGTACAGAGTGTCTGAATAAATGGAAATGAAAACAGTAGCCTACAAATAAACCAGCACGTCTATAGCCTAATAATAACAACAACAAATTTGTTATTAATATTATTATCATCATCATCATTATTTTATGCTTTATATATATATATATATATATATATATATATATATATATATATATATATATATATATATATATATATATATATATACACACACACACACACACACACACACACACACACACACACACACACATATAAAAAAACAACAAGAATATTATAGTAATAATTATACTAGTCTAGGCCCTATAGTTTATTAGTTTAGGGAGGTGAACATCACGTAAATCTGAACAACTACAAAGTGTCTTTTAGCATGTTGGGGCAGGAGATTCTCTTAAAATTATGTTAGGAATTGGAATTGTCTCTCCATTAATGCAAAAAAAACAAAAAACAAATCACACTTTTACACATGAGAAGAGTGATAATATTTATTTCTAATGAAATAATAATCTTAATCTTTAATTTCGAAGAGTATGAACCCCACAAATATCATGGAAACCTTTCATTTTTCATATATCTTTTCGTTTTCCGAATATTTTTTTTCATTTTCCATATATCTTTTCATTTTCCACATATTTTTTTGGATACCAAATTAGTTTCGTTTTCGTACAACCACAACGGGAAATCACTATTAGGCTTTTTTTTTTCTCTGAATTTAATCACACTTTATATTATATGGTGATATGTAAAACAACAACAACAAAACATGTGGACATTAGCTATCAAATTGCAATGTATTTATTAAAAAAAAAAAATCTACCGAAAGGCACGTGTTATAAATAAGCACAAAAATATATACATCGAGGTTCCTAGAAAAAGCATGCACTGTGGCATCAGTAATGACGGATGTAGCGTTAGACTGTAAATTTTTGGAAAATCTCCATGTCCGTTCACACACACACACACACACCCATACGCGCGCGCACACACACACACACACACACGAAAAGCTAACGCTGCTCCTGCTTCTAATTTTTAGACCACGTGACGGTGGGAGTGAGTGAAGGTTAAATTCTCTTTCAGAAAGGCAGCTCAATTCAGCCCCTATAATAAAATTCATCCTCTTTATAGCCACATCTTCTATAGCACGGTGCGGTTTAACGCTTCTGGTTTTCAGAAATTCCCACAAAAGGCACCAGAGGTTTTGTACCCGAATCAACCCAAAGGTAAGAGCGTTTTTAATAATGTGTCGTACAGACAGTGCACAGGAGCACATCAAAAGTAAAGGTTTAAGTGATTTAATGTAGCATACAATAGATGATGGTCCTGGTGGAGGAGAAGGTGGAAGTGTTAGCCTAGCTCAGGCCTTGTGTACCCATCAGCTAATCATTTTATAAGAGCGGCCTTAACAGCGGATTTGACACGGATTAAACCTTCATTATTATTCAAATGAGATTATTTACATATAACTCTGATCTAATGCGAGTTAAGTTCATTTTTTTGTCGGATGATTAACGGATCATCTGAGTGATCGCACAGAAAAGAAAGTTTCGCATTATATTGGCCACTGCTTTGCGACACCAGTTACTCAGAGTAGACAGAATAAGATCATTTTTATTCAATACACAACACAAAATTCACCGAGGCCCAGGTGAGTGACTGAAGTTGTAGGCCTTGGCATGGATGAGAGATTCACAGTCCTTTTTGGCGCCAATTTTGGGCTTGGACGTTACATCTACTGTATGGTATGCTTCATGTAAACCATTTGAGACATATAATATTTCTATTTATACTTAAAATGCATTAACAGATCTGTTGCTGTGATATATAAATAAATTTTAAATGATTATATTAATGTTACTGTTCATTTGTATTTTTTATTACATTTATGTACAGTTTATGGTCTGTTAACTGATCCCCATCTTCAAAATAAACACATAAATATACAAAAAAAAAAGCGTAGATAAAATAACCGTGTAATATAATAATAATAATAATAATAATAATAATAATAATAATAATAATAATTGTAGTAGTATCATCAGTTAATAGTTACATCATCACTTATAATTATAGTGACTGAAAAATAAAAGAACAAATATGAAGTAGGCCTAATTTATCTGAGGTAGCTTATTTAATTGCAAAACTATAAAACATTTATTTCATTCTCATTTAATAGGCTATTATTACCTTTTTTATTTTTACTGATGGTGCACAGCACAGCTATGGTCAATAATGAGTTACATTTTATATTTTGGTAGGGTTTAATTAGGTTATTATATAGCCTACAGTTATAACTATATTTATTATCTGAGAGATACAGATCTAGCCTAGCAAACAGGCTACAGATATTCTGCATATTTAATACGTAAGTGATATAGCCTAAGAAGCATCCATTGACCTATCGCTTTAATCAAGTGATTTAGTTATTTAGTTATTTAATTATTCACACCTGAAATCATTTGTATCCAATTCCTGCCAATTCAGCATTTGGCAGTAGTATCGTTTTTGTCATTATTCAGTAAAAATGAAATATTGTTTTGTCAGAGGCAGACCCAAGCTGTGGCCCTTCATTTGCTCGTTTCAGCAGCAGAAATAAAGCCAAAGCTGTACCGGCCTGCCACGTGATTTATCGATCTTTCAGCGTTATGCTTCAAGCAATTTACTCTAAAACCGCAATCATATTTCACTGGAAATGTACAGGCGTTTAAAGCAAAATCCTCCACCAATTTCAAATGAAATCCTGCGCGTACAGATACAAATAAGCAATGGAATAAAAACAAAAACCACAAACCATCAAACCTAATGAACAAATATATAGTAGTTACTGTATGCTACTGTGTGTGTATAGGCTAGTCTGATTTCTCGACATTTCTGTCTGTCAGTCTCAACTTATTTACATGATTACATGCCCTAGGCAGGATGTGCCCTTGACCTTGATGCAGACTGCACACTCTTAAAGAGATTTTTATCTATCTGGATCATTCTTTAACAGGATTAATACCTCAGGACTTCAGACGAAAATTTGACTTTCCACTGAAACACTCTGTAGTCTTTAACCGTCTCTTAATTTGAGGTTGCGCTGCTGATTTAGTCATAACTGCCCATATCCAAATTTGATATGGGGCAGGAGATAAGGATCCATGTCTTTTGCCTCGATTGATAACTTGCTTTCTGCATAAGAGGAATAATCGCTGGTGTTGTGGTTGCTCAAGTCAGAGGAACAGTTTGAGGGCCGCTTATAGGTGTTATTATCATCGAGTGCGACGTCAGCGATGAGACACGAAAGGGAGGGGGAGAGCGCGTGAGAGAGCCCTGTAATTCACCCCTACTGTCTTAACAAATCAAGCCGTTCAGCATAGTCCCCTTTGTGTATTCTCAAGAAAACATTGCGTAGTGAGCTCTGCTCAAAGCCACCAGTGCATCTGCTGCTGAGCTGAGAGTCTTCATTTCGGACAATATCGGTGGGTTTTGGTGCACTGAGCGTTTGCGCGAGAACCGTTATATCGCCTTGACGCAGTTGATGCTGAGCAGACCGCGCGCGCACTAACCGGGACGTAACTTCCTGCCGAATCGCACCGAGGACTCTTTCCTGTTTTCTGGAAGGAGATGGAGGAGGAATTCAGCACGTAATAGACGATTTAATGAGGTAATATTTATAACACCTTTGGTGGGCACGAATGAATATCCGCTGTTTTGGAACTCGTCAAATGGATCAAATTATAACTAGAGCTACAACCCAATTTTCGGAGTTCATTCAGCTAATCGGATTTGATGTAGCAGATCTTATTCTGCTTTATAAATGTATTTAAAAAAAAAAAAATCAAATGCACTTCTGTATGGAAAGTTAAAAATGCGATAGTGTTGAAACAGGGGTCAAAAAGCTCTTGGTACCAGAGCTGCAGGCCTGTTCAGTGTTCAGCCTCCAACTCAGCTGGTGTGGTCTAATGTGGTGTCTAAAAAATAAATACAGCCCAAATGTGATACGAACGTGACTTGGGCCTACATCACTTCTAACCGTTTAAATCGTTTAAAAAGAGTTCAGATATTTAAAAATGAAGACGTGTAAATGAATCCACAATCAAATAGCTTCTAATACGAAATAGTGTGATGCTCCCTAAATGGCCTACAGCATTAGGAACATTGTTATAATTTCCTATTTTAATAAAGATATTCACGAAATAGTTTTATTCAGTAGCATTAGACTTCCACAGATTAAATGACTTTGTTCAACATGACTCCTTATATCTGCGATTACAGGCAAATACAGCACGTTACATTAAGTGACCATAAGCTATGTTTAATTTAAACTATTAAATATTACATGTTTAATAGTGTTAAATAAATAGCGTTACTTTATGTAAGATATTTGTTGTATTTTACACTACATTCTATGTAAAACACAGACAGAGAAAAACCGGGCCTATTCGCGGATTTTATCATTGTTTTATGCTTAAGAAGACCTCTAATTGTATGACTCGATTTACATTGCGTTATAAAGAGTAGCTTGTCTTTAGTTTTGTGTTAGACAGAATAAAATTTGTATTTAAGAAATATTAGTCAGTATTATTTTAACTATATTAAATCCACAAAATGGACAAACAAAAATATAAGAGCAATCTAATGTGTTGTTGATGGTGAACAAAATAGTAAAAATGACACTGTCAACAAATGCATGTTTATTATCGTTCCACTATAGAAAATTGTGATTACTACTAAATTATTATAGCAGCTTTATTATATTATAAAACTATTTATTATAAATAGTAGCTAGTAAGTTTAGGTCTACAATGCACTGATTAACACTTAATTATTTACCAGTTACCCAAAGCAGAAATCTGTCCTGATTTTAACAGACCTGATTTGAGGAATTTTTCCCGAATATATTTGCCAGCTATTATGACAAGGTTACTGAACATGGAAAATCAGTGTTCTACATTTACAAACTGAGACATTTACAGACAGTCATACTCATATACACCAATTACTGGCAAAAATATCTGATCCATTTCCTCACACTGAATGGGAACTTTGATACTTAGTTCTATTACAAATGAGTGTCCTTATGAGCCTAAAGTACAATACAGGGGATGAGAGTTACAGTACAGGATGGCAGGCCAGATGGAAATTTATGAGAGCTGTCTTAATTACATGCATCATACCTGTATTATTCAGCCAAAGCCAGACCTGGAATGAAAGCCTCAAAAAGCCTGAAAATCACCCCCTGTTCCTGTCAATCATTTCAGCTTTCTAAAAATACAACCTACTATACCAACAAAGAACAAAGTGGTATTGATACTCAATTGTAGCACCTCAGGGAAAGAGGTGTAAGTAAGTTTGGCTTTTCTCTCAGGACTTTGGACTATAGGTTCTCCAAACCCAGTGTGCAAAAAGCAGTATCTTCCAAGAATAGTTTAGCGGATTGTATGTCTAGAGTGACAGAGATATAAACACAGCTCTCGCTCACTGGACTTAGTTAAACAGTGTAAGTGAAAGGCACCATTTTGGACTGGAAAAGTCAACGGCTGACTTGCTGCAGCTTCACTGTGGCTGTCAGGCCTTATCTTTATTAGTCACTGCAAATGTCTGCTTAAGTTTACATGGAATCTTGCTCCTCTCCTTTTATCTGAAGGGTGTGCACTCACACTGTTTATAGGTGTGAGATTAGAGGGAAAAAACGGGCATAGGGCTTCAGCACATGAGCGATTGGCTAGTTGGAATAGGCAACACAGGGACAACAAGCTATGGCGATAACGTCACTATAAACCTAACCTATGTGATGTTTGTGTGTGAGCAGTGAAGGGTCGTGAGAGAGGGGGTTCAGTTGGTGACCTCTGTTAATGGAATCAGCAGTGTTTAGGCCTCCTTACATAAAACTGTGCCGTAATGTTGGAAATATAAATATTTAGGCAGGCAATACTTTAAGAACAAATGGATCTCAACCTTTTCCATGAAATTAAGAGGCCAGGTCATATTATGACATTTTCTCTTAAGAATGTAAATGTTAATAATTTTTTTAGCATTTATGATGTGTACTGTAATATTTGTATATATGTAATATCACTACACTCTCAAGGACAAAATTAGGAGCCATACATCATCAGCTCATGTTTCCATTCAAACATCACAGGTACCCTTCATTTCAATAAGTAGATTTTGAAAATCATATGTAAAATAAGTCACAGTTTATTAATTATTTAATTTAATAGTTACACACTGGCTAAACGATTACATTGGCAAAATTTAATAGCTATACATTGGGTCATGTATATATTTCATACCATTATTAATATTTAATTATGTTTTAATAATTATGTTTTATAATACAGTTATAGTAAAAAATAAAATATTTTTATTAGATTCTAATAAAATTTTTAAGTGCTATAAATTATTATACTCAGTTTACCATAACTTGTAAGTGAGAATAATGGATGTGCAAAGATTTGGCTCTGTCATGCCATATTGAATCAGTTAAATCTAGGTTAAACAATATTAAGTCAGTTAAACAAACGCTTTTAAAACAATATCTTATACTAGTGATGGTAATAAACACTAATTATGTTTAGACTAAATTATTATTATTATTATTATTAATCATTCATAATGATTAGTATATATTCTTATGCAATGAAAGCAGCAATATTAGACTATTGATGAACCATATATCATAAAGCTTTTTTAAAAGGAATTTTATTATATTGACACAAAATTATGAATTATAATGGTACTCACTTGGTATATTTCTTTTTACTTTTTAAGAGATGCTCCAAGAAAAGGCCTCAGCTGTGGCTGATGAAGGTGTGACCGTGGCACAGTCTGGTGAGCTTGCTACTGACTCCTCACATCTGGGCTTGCCTGTGGCCCAGAGCATCCACCACAACAATGAAGTAGACCAGGTAAAACAATGCCTGACATTCTGACACTCTTTAGACTGCCTTCTTAATACGGTGAAAAAAGTGACATTATTTTGCTAAGAGTGAGAAAAACTACAAAAAGTGAGCATATTAGCATTTTACATAATTTAGGAAATATAGGGGATCCCAGAAGTCTCCATATATAGGGGACTATGTTTGCCAGCACCATGTTGGTTGTGCCTTCATCAGTGGATGTTCGTGGACATCCAGTTCTCGGTCAGTCCGCAACACTTCCAGTCTTTTTGAATTTGTTAATAAGCTTGGCAAGTGTGTCGTGTGTGATGTGCTTACCATGTTTCCTGTTAAAGTCCATCACAACCTTGCGACAGCTTCCCAATCCAGCCATGAGAATGATTTCAACACATTCTTCTTTTGTCAAAGGCGTTCTTAAAGGCTATCTATATATATATATATATATATATATATATATATATATATATATATATATATATATATATATATATATAATATAAACTAAGCATGAACAAAAATTGGAAGACATATTGCTGAAATGCGTTCATTTCCACTATGTATGGAGACTTTTGGGACACCCTGTAGATTAAATTCTAGTTGCATTTCTTTGCAGATAAAGTAAGATTAAATATTTTTTTAACACAATAACCTGAAAATTTAGCTCAGTTCTACTCTTTCTATATATTTTTTGTGCATGTAGAACATCGAGAACATCAAAGTAGTTCTTCATGAGAGGGAACTTTGGAAAAGGTTCCATGAATCAGGAACAGAGATGATCATCACTAAAGCAGGCAGGTGAGTTACCCTTCACTAAAATTCTGAGAAGGGGAATTTGCGGGAACTATTATCACTATTTTCTGGATAGTTGCTTTGTAAAAATATCTGTTGTTAAAAGTACCAAAAACTGTACTGAACTATTAGAACAAATTAAATATCAATGAGGAATAATTTATTGCAATATTTTAAAAGATTTAACAGAAATCCTCACTATATGAATTATTTATGAAGTTACCCACATAAAGCAAAGGTGAATTCCTGTGTCCACGAATGTTTAATTGGAAACACAAATGGCTGCTTTGTGCGTTAGATTTAATGCAGAACATGGATTAGGAGCAGGAGCTTGAGCATTAAGCGCAGAATGAGTCAACGCTTTCTGCCATGCATAGCCTGCCATTTCTCAAGATTTCTATGTGGGAAACGTATAAGGTCACCACAATTTTTCTTTAATGCTGTAACCTTGTGAAAAATGGGCCCTCCGTTATCCAGCTGATAGAGGGCATAACAAATCTTCTTTGAAGAGCTAAGCAGTGCACTATCACACAGCTGCAAGGGAGATAGTCTGTTCAGGCAGTATTTCTATGATAGATGAACACATTTTCTGTGTGGTTTAGCATAAAATTTTCTACCCGGCTTGGTTCGATGAAGTAAGACAAATGTTTGTTGTTTTTATTCTCATTAAGAAGTATTTGTCATCTATTTTGTAAACTGTAAGTCTTAGCAGAAATCACCAACATACCTCTGTGAATGGATCTTGTTACATAAACTCGGACTGATTTCATGCAGTAGTTCTCATCATAGTGTTAAGTTACCGAGGGTGTCAAGCTATGTCTGCGCTGTGTAATCTTTCGTTTTACAGGCTCATGCTAGCTGTTTCTGCCAGTATTGTTGCAAGTAATCAGTATTGTTAGAGGGCAGTGTGGATGGTCACAGCAGAACATGAGTATACAGTTATGAATAATGAACACCAAAGTGCATGCAAGTTTCATTAAATATGAAAAGTTATGTCTACATTAAATGCTCAATAATAATTAAATGTAAATTTCTATAGATACAAATAAAGAAGGAAAATAAAAGGATACCTAACAGTGGACAGTGATGCAATGTGAACTGCAGGACTCTAGTTTTACTCACAATAAACTCTGTACAATAGAGCGTTGACTGAATTAAATTGACTGTTGACTGCATGTCAGGCTAAATTAAATATTTCCAACACAAGTTGTCTAAAGACTTGATAGATTGTTGATCTTTTTTGTTCAGTCTTTTAAGCAGCAAGGCTGCATCTTTATGGCATCATTAACATTTGATCCAGCATGAGATAATGTGTTTTTGTTAGAGAAAAAAAAGCGGTTGAAAAATGCTAGACAAATCTGTTAAACAAATCAGTTTGTATGGCCTAAACAGCACTGTACATAAAATCATAATAATTTCAATAAGTCCAAACAATACTGTGAAATTTAAAAACTAGATTGTAAATTTACTTGGTTGTCTATAGTACTATCAAATGTTTTATAAGATATTCATCTGCAATATCTTATTTATTATGTTTATCTAATGGCTCCTTCCTTTTTTGCATAAAGGCATGTGCCACATGAATAAATACAAATATTTTAGCAGAATCATTTAAGATATTTTTCTGTGCAAAATACAAAAAAGTAGTGCATCAATGAGTGAGAAAGCAGTCCACACCCTTAGGATGTCTATTCTACACAGCTGAACTCTGGAAGAACTCCTCAGAGAGATTGTCAGTGGCTTGTTATTGCATGAGCATGTCCAAGACTCCAGCGTCTTCATGGCTGTTGAAAGTGAGAGCAGCCGGCCGGTGTGAGCCATCTCTTTGTACACACGCCGTCAGCGAGCGTGCTCAGGGGCACTGATCAGCGTCTCCCAGGCTCCAACGGGGCCCAGTGCTCCATCATCCCCATCTTTTTGATCTTTGCTTTGCTGCCGCTTTCCACAGACAGGATGGATCACTGGCAGAGCAGACGTGCGAGAGAAAGAGAGAAGGAACACGCTAAATTAAACAGCTGGCAGTACGCGTATGCTGACACACTCCTTATCCTTTGCCATTCCATACATACACATTCACATGTTGAGTGTAAAGAAGACACGTCTATGTGGAAACATTAGACTAGAGAGAAAGTCCTAAATATTAACAAAAATACCTTGTGATTATGGTTGGGGAAATTTGGATAATATTCATGCAAGCTTTCCCTGGCTTTTTAAAGCAAGCAGCATGACCAAAATAAAAAATATTTCATTACAGTATCCCCGTTAGCATTATAGAAAGTGACACAAAGAATGAAAAAAAAATTCACAGTGCAGGAAAATGTCAAGAGGGGAAAAGATAGTTGTAGCAGCCAGCTTCAGGGTACAATTTTAAGGGAGCTCTGTTACCGATTGTCAAACAGCTTAAAGCACCTCTATGGGATTACCCCATCCAGCTTGATATCCATGATTAGATTTCAGCTCTGGACCAGACACAGAGCTTACCTTGGTCTGGACCAGACACTGATCTTACCTCACAGCAATCCCAGCTCTCGCTCTGGGTATTAGAGCTAATGTTATCTTGGCTGCCCTTCACATGCCACTCTTCAGCCATGGGCCTTTGAAGCTTTACTCCTGCACACAAAGTTGAGAGCTTGCACTTTTGCAGCCATTTATTTAGAATATAGAGACAGATATAAATGTATGACTGCTGGTTGAACCTGTTGTCAAATGAAGCCCCAGATAAACTGATGCTCTATGGTGGAACTTTTGGAGGCCAGTGACATGCATGCTATATAAACTGCTGTCCATTCTGAACCGCCATTAAAAAGCACTTAAGGTTTATATGGGTACTAGTTCCTTTTGCATCTTACTTTGACGCACATGGGATGAAATTTTTTTTCAAGTTGGGTCATGGAAAGTAGCTCCATTGATGTATTTTATGGCTGGAATGTCTGGTATATTAACATAGTCTGTCTGTCATCCTGGCTTTTCTTGTGTTGTGACCATATTTCACAGAGCCGTTATACCAACAAACTATGACTGTAAATGTGAGATCACCTTGTGTGTCCTAGAAGTAGAGTTGCTATTTGATCGTTCTGCTTATTCCCCTATAAAACTCTTCCTCTGATGTTCTTACACATAAGGGTCACTTGGCAAAAACCAAAGAGTCATTACTTATCGCTCAAGAGACACCTCAGAGTAACCATGATTTATATAAGGTTATTCCAAGATAAAATGAGTTCCAGAGAGGATTCATAGGAAATGACTTGCTCTAGACCAACAGAATATCTAAGTAAAGCTCTATGAATGTACTAGTGACATTAGAAAAAGTTGTGTAAGAGATAAAATGGAAAGATACAAACCAGGTGTGCATTGTATACTCTTTATGTCAGCTGGAATAAAATGCTGTAAGTAGAAATAAAAACGGTTAACTTATTTATTACTCTTTAATTTTCTCTGAATTAAAAAAAAATCCTGTGTTTTTGCTGTTTTGAGGCGGATGTTCCCCAGCTACAAAGTAAAAGTCACAGGGATGAATCCAAAAACGAAGTATATCCTCCTAATTGACATTGTTCCAGCTGATGATCATCGTTACAAGTTCTGCGATAACAAATGGTAAGTCAAGGACCCTTGCTGCATCCTTATTTTACTTCCTATCTCCACTTAAACTGGCTAGAGATTAAGAAAAGTTTAATTCAATGCTAAATCCACTTCAGTCTTTATAGTACTGTAAGCTGTTCTAGAAATGTATTTATGAACTTTAAAGAGGGTTAGACTATAGCTTGCACCTCAAGGTAACCGAGTTCACTAACTAGTTTGTAAGGCTGCAGATTAGCACATATAGCCCTGTTTTAAAATGTCCACATTATTTATGTGTTTATCCTCTTGCCTTTGAAGAAGGAACCATACATAAATCTCCTCTACACTCACATCTGCAATCTTTGCATGAGTAGATCCATCAGTTTGTATCAGATCTGTCTTTAACATGGCACATCTGGTTTTTGTCACCTCTAGTGTCACCATTACTTAATTGTAATATAAAATCAGTGCATTACATCTAAACTGCTCAGAATCTGGAGTGAAATGCTCATTAAGGGAATACTGATTACCACACAACTCTACTGCTACACTGCTTAATGTTAGCTGTTTCTGGGAATTGTCATTAGCACACAGTTAATTATTCCAAGTTTCTGGCAAGCAGCCTGTCAAAACCAATGGGCTAAGAACAACAGGGTAATACATGCTGTCCTCTGTGTGACCCTGAGCGTCTGGCAGTGCCACCAAAGCGACCCATGAAATGTATTAACAAGTGGCCCCACTGAATGTGTAAAATACAGAACACTCAAAAACAAAACCATTCTTTCCCCTAAACTGCACATTCCTTCAAGAGAACCCACATTTTATGACCAATTTTTTAGTGATGTGCAGGATAGACTGGGATTTCAGTCTTTGCCAGTGTTGGTTCTGGAGTTCCTCAGCGACACAATGGCTACAGTCAAAGCAGTCACCCCTGGTCTTGAGGAATTATTCCTCTAATGCTATGGATATAAGTGTGACTATAGTATATCTATAATGTTGTTCTGAATAGAAGACTTCCTGTGAAACATTGAAAAATGGCCTTTGCTGTGGACACAGCATGGTTGTGGAACGTCAGCAAGAGATTCCTTAAAGTGAAATAATGCTACATTTGAAAGCCACAGCTTTGTGGTTTTGTCTAAAGTGCAGATAAAATCTCTCATTGCTTTAGGATGGTGGCTGGAAAAGCAGAGCCGGCCATGCCCGGGCGGCTCTACGTCCACCCTGACTCTCCTGCAACAGGAGCTCACTGGATGAGGCAGCTGGTCTCGTTTCAGAAGCTAAAATTAACAAATAACCACCTGGATCCTTTTGGACATGTAAGTGTTTTCCTAAAAAAAAAATGTGTATCATTATAACGCATTAGCACATTATTATAATTAAATATACTTTATATAAAACACATCCATCCAGGAAGCTCCCTTGAGCGTACAAAGATTAGTTTTTGAGATGCACCATCTGCAATACTTATGGATGTGGACAACAGAGTGTCTGCAGGTATCATGAAGTTAAATATAATACTTTTCCCAAGACTTTTTCTATGCTATTATATTACCGAAAACCAATCTTCAAAATAAAACACACAAGTGTCAGGAATAATACATTACTACATTTTCCACAGAGGTAACACCATCAGAGTGGCAAAGCGTACAGTGAGTCCTTGCTAAACTCTAGCCCCCTGGTTTAATTTACATTATTTTCTAACAATTCCTGCTTCCTGTGATATTTGTAACACTATTTCTTAACTGTTTGATATGTATTCTCAAGATTAATGACAGAAAACGTGAAGAGGCTTTAAATCAAATTAGTGCTTTTAGTGATATAGTGCAACTAGGAGTCAAAAAAGATAGAACAGATGAAAAGTCAGTGACAGCATGTTTTAGGGAGTCAAGAATTTACTCAACTGCATCAGTTACAGAAAGCAAGGATTAACATTTGCATTCTTACAGTGAGTAGCTAAGGAATTTCCCCCGGCTAATTTATAAACAAATCTGAAAGAGATTTCTGAAAGAGTCTCTGTTAAAATGATGACTTGTATCAATTATTATAGAAATAACCCACGAGAGGGCATGTGTTATAGTAATTTTTCACAGGTAAAGGTGTTCTTAGGCACAATGTGAAGCAGAGCACAAGTATTGCATATACTGATCATAGTCTAGTCATAATGTGCACAGACTAATCATCACAACAGATGGAACAATACCAGTTTAGACAGAAGGGAATACTGGATTTAGTCTACAACTATAAAATTTGCTCTATGCTTGTATTTCATGAAAACTTCATACAATGGATTAAATCCAGATAGACTCAGATAAAGGGAAAGGGAGAGCAGAATAGAGGTGAGGAGTGTGAACATGGCTGTGCTGCCCAGAGGGCCTTTGGGATAGCTTGTCTAAAGTCATTGCATCAGAGGCAAGCTCATTAGGTTCATAACCTGTCGGACTCATGCAGGCTTGGTCTGTCAGGATTAGTTGAGTGACTGGGAAGTGATAAGGGCGAGTAATGAGGCCAGTAAGAGGCTGCTGAGCTCCACTGATGCCCACACCAGCAGGGATACTGTGGTTAACCAAGAGCTTCTCACACTGGCAGCCTAGCTAGTACAGAGTACACAATCAGAAGAGAGCACATCAAATTCAGTGTAGGACCCTGAGAAAACTATATAAACAGCAACAGACTTTCAACAATTTGTCACAGCTTTGGAAACAGGGACTATAATGTATTATTACATGGAACAAGAAGGTTACTTAATCAGCATATACTGTACAGTCCCCCCCAAAAGCATTGGAACAGCAAAGCCAATTCCTTTGTTTTTGCTATACACTGAAGACATTTGGGTTTGAGATCAAAAGTTGAATATGACCTGATAGATTTGAGTTTTAGCTTTCATTTCCTGATATTTACATCCAGATGTGTTAAACAACTTGGTGGCAAACCACCCAATTTTTATGTGATCAGAATTGATGGAACAGATAGTCTTAAAGTAAATTAAAATAAATAACATTTAATATATTTGGTTGCATATCCAATACTGCCTCAAGCCAGTGACACACTGCCATCACCAAAATGTTACATTCTTCTTTTGTGAATACCATCATGAATTCCATCATCAATAAAGATTAGTGAGACTGTTCCAGATGTAGCCATGCAAGCCTAAGCCATAACACTACCTCCACCATGCTTGACCAATGAGCTTGTACGTTTTGACTAATGAGCAGATTCTTTCTTTCGCCACACTTTGGCCTTTCAATTACTTTGGTAGAGGTTAATCTTGGTTCCAGAACTTTTGTGGCTCATCTCTATTTCTTTGCGAATTCCAATCTGGCTTTCTGATTCTTACTGCTGATGAGCGGTTTGCATTTTGTGGTATGGCCTCTATATTTCTGCTCAAAATGTCTTCTTTGAATTGTGGATTGTGATACCTTCACTCCTGCCCTGTGGATACTTATGCAATGGCTCTGATTTTCCCTCTTTTAGAAGCTTTAAAATGGCTTGGTTTTCTGCCATAGACAGCTCTCTGGTCTTCATGCTGGTTTATCCTTTTTAACAACAAATGCAGTCTTCACATTGTTTAAACAATTAATCTAACAGGGCACACCTGAGCAATAAGCAACACCAGTCAGTCAAATGTTCCAATATTTTTGATCACTTGAAAAATGGGTGCGTTCAAACAAAAGGTGCTATGTTCTAAGTTGTTTAACACAACTAGATATAAATATCTGAAAATGAAAGCTGAAATATTGATCTCATATTCATCTTTTGATCTCAAAATCAAACTTCTTCAGTAAACCAATTCTTTTGTTTTTGCTGTTCTAATACTTTTGGAAAAGAATGGAAACCTGAAGTCAGAAGAAAACAGAAAACGTAATCAGAGAGTTTGGTCAATAAACTTACCCAGATTTGTCGATGGATCACATGCGGTAACGTCTGTATTCAACCGCTGATACACTTGAACCATTGAATTGGTGACTACTGTCATCATTTGCAAGAGTGAGTGTGTGGGTAGTGGGACACTCAGGTTGACCTACCGTCGATCTCTACACACTACAGTTTGTGACTCATCTGAAGGGAGAAGCTCAGGGAGTAATAAAAGAGATGACTTTGATGCTCATTGGCCCTGACACAGCTGTGCTGTGGCTGACCCTGAACTAACGCTCCAATAAGCATCCAACAAACGGCCCCTCTGAGCAGACTGGTGCCAGAGTGGCCTACCATCTCTCTCTCTCTCTCACACACACACACAAATTGGATTACTTACAATGCAACATAATGTGGAAGAGTCTGGATATTCATTTATAGATCCTTCCAAATTATATAGAACAGTCTGTTTTCTATTGTTTGTAGAAACTCCCACCTATATACACTACCAGTCAAAAGTTTGGAGACACCTGATTGAAATGTTTCTCATGATCTTAAAAATTGTTTGATCTGAAGGTGTATGATAAATGTTTGAAATCGGTGTTGTAGACAAAAATATAATTGTACCAACATATTCATTTCTTTCATTAGAAAACTTTCATTAATTTTTTAAATGGATGACTTGGAGAGAGGAAAAAAAGCAGCCAATAAGTGTGCAGTGTAGGTGGGAACTGCTTTTATACGGTTTAGAAAGCATCTCAGGGGGATTCCTCAAGAAATTGTTTGAGAAAATGCCAAGAATACATTTCTGGAAATTCTAGGCAAAAAGGGGGTCTACTAAATATATTATATATGCTAAAATACTAAAAAAAAAATTTGGGGGGGATTTTTTAATCACAACATAGTTCCCATAGATCCATTTGCGTTTTTTCCAGAGTTTTGATGACTTTATTATTATTCTAAAATGTGGAGAAAAAAATAAAATAAACAATGAGTGTGTCTAAACTTTTGATTGGTAGTTTATGTAAATTTCAGTGTTAGAGTGAAGTTTTTCCTCACCATGATATTTTTATTGAACTAATGGAGGTCATTTTTGAGTTTGAGTATATTTCCTACTCTTTCTTTGATGTTTTAGACAAACTCAAGGAAAAAACACATTTTGTAGATTTGATACTGATTTGCTAATTGGTGAGCACAGCTGATTTATAGTAATCCTCATTGGCCAGCATTGTGGCAAAAAGCAAGTGAGAGGGAAAACAATGAAATGGTTGTCCTGCAGATAACTGATGATTATTTTAATAACTATCTAACAAGTATTTAATAACTATATAACTATTGATGATTATTTTAATAACTACTATATGCTACTAGCAGCTAATCTAATACATCTGTAAACATTATTTACAGCAAAATTAAACTGTTTATTGCTTTGATAGCTAGGTCATTCCTGTATATACCAGGACCTGTTGATCAGTATTTAGCAAATAATTACAACAAAATGCTTGACAACCACCAGTTATTGGAAATGTTATACATATTAAATCTGAATAATGTTCCAATAGCTACTATGTCATAAACTACTGGTGAAGTCCTACCCAGTTTAGGGTTTGTTCTAGCTACCCTTCCACGTTCAGTGATAAGCCCAAGCCTCACAGTATGCATTAGCAGAATCCACAAAATTAACTCTCTCTTCTATTTATTTGGGACAGATTCATGACAATGTGTTTCTACTCCCAGATCATCCTGAATTCTATGCACAAATACCAGCCCAGGTTGCACATTGTCAAAGCAGATGAGAACAACGCCTTTGGTTCTAAGAACACGGCCTACTGCACACATGTGTTTCATGAAACCTCATTTATCTCTGTGACATCCTATCAAAACCATAAGGTAAATACTAGGTCACATTCATATTCACATGGCTAAGGACATCAAATTATGCACAAGAAGATTACTTGATGTTATGAATAATTACCACACAAAGGAAAAACAAAAACACATACAAACCTAAGGCTATCTTGTTTTTGTAGATTACCCAGTTAAAGATCGAGAACAATCCCTTTGCCAAAGGTTTTCGTGGTAGTGATGAAGGAGAGCTCAGAGTGTCCAGACTCCAAGGGTGAGTACTGTAAAAATATATATTTTTAAAAGTGACATACCAGTAAATATAATGTAGCAAATTTGAAAATGCTATATAAATACATTTCTGAATATGAGCACATATTTCCAGGAAAGACTACCCAATGATTTCCAAAAACATGGCAAGGCAACGGCTCATCACATCACATACCCATCTGGCTGGAAAGTTAAATGCAGGGGTACTGAGTGGTCACCCGCAGGTCCACTCTCATTATCAGTATGATAGTGGGATCGCCCTGTCCGGTTCTGACCCACAGGAGCCTCTATCCAACCCATTTCCTTCTGGCAGAGAGTCCAGCCTGCTTTACCATTGCTTTAAGCACAGAGGTACTGCAGTATAGGGTCTGGTAAAACCTGTCTTTATATGTTTATCAGTATGGAGATACAATATAATATCAGTTCAGAGCCAAGTTCTTACAAACATTAATATACTTAATTTAAAATAAATTTAGCAATCTATGTCTTTTAACTGTGCCTATTCCTAGATAACAACAGGCATTTGGAGTTGGGCTGCAAGCGGCCCTACCTTGACACGGCACCCTCGGCTGTTTCAGAGGAGCACTACTTCCGCTCCCCTTCTTCCTATGAGCCCTCTTTACTGTCTCACCCCTACTGTGGTGAAGCATTGGGCTCTAGAGAGGCTTGCATGTATGGAGGAATGGATGGTGATGCAGGAGCTGTAGGTGTAGCTAGTACCGAGGACATGCCTCCACCCTCGATGAACTGCAACATGTGGGCATCGGTGCAGCCCTATCCTCGCTATGGTATGCAGACTGTTGAGGCTGTGCCCTACCAGCCCTTTAGTGCCCACTTAACAAGCACAGCCACCACTGCATCCATCGTCTCTCATCACTCGGCATCTATGCAACGGCCACAAGCTGCACCTCAGGTTCCAGACCTGGTGTCTTTCGGTACACAGCGGGCTTTGCCACCAGTGCTGTCTTCCTCTTCCTCATCTTCCTCGCCCCCTGCTGGTGCTTCCTCATGTGACAAATCAGCCCATCTGCCACTGTACCACAGGAAACCTGGGTCACCTCTGAGAGTCCACAGGGATTTCTCAGCCTACCCGACCCAAAGCCCTGCATCATTGAGAGAACCAGTGTACCAGTATCAGATGGGCCCCAGCAACATAGGGTCCCACTGGACTGACAGCTAAGACAAGATGCATAACACCATTGTATAGTTTAATCTGATGTTTGTCTGTCACCTTAGAGTCATACACTGTCTCTAAGAACCACAAAGAGATTATTTTTCTATACAACCATATTTCCAACTCGTCAAGTTAATATGCAAATATCATCCAGATATAATAAGTTAAGAATTTGTAAATATACACCACTGTTCAAAAGTTTGGAGACACCAGTCATACTTTATTTAAATATCATTATGTCATTACTTATAAATGTATACAATCTAGATCTAAATAATATAAGCCAGGCAATAAGATGGCTTGTTTCATTCAAGTATTTGGGGAAAAAAATACTATTAAATGATAAGTAATATACAGCAATTACAGCATACATATTTTGCAACTTCTCCATAAAGCCTCCCCTGGGATTAGATCTCCATTGTTCAAATATATAGCCTTTTGGATTTGAATTTTGTTGTAATATATAGTGATGCTATACAGTAGATCATGCTGACACATCAGTAAATGATCATATACTGTTTTACAGCTTCTGTCATAACATTATCTACAGTTTATGGACTCACAACAAAATGGATTTTATATTATTTAAAATACTGATTTCAAACTTTTAAGTTGTAATTCCACACTTTTGAAGAGTAATGTATAGAGAGCATAAAGGATTAATTTACTCTATATCAATGTTGTATTTATTTGTGTGGTGTATTGTTTATAGTTGTGCTTGCAATTACATTGGATGTGACCATGCATAAGCACTGCACTGTATGCACCATTAACTATAGCTTAAGGATGTTCAATATGTTTCAGTGCCAATGGTGTGTTAAAGCACAAAATGTCAATGCTATATGATGTCAGTATAATGTAGGAGTCAGATTGGGGTTAATGAATTCAACAAATTGAGGTTTAACAATATGATTTTGGACAACACCATTTAGCACAAACTCAGATCCACACTGTGGGGTGGGGTGTCAGTTTTTTTTGTTGTTGTTTTTTTTTTTTTGCTTAGATAACTAGATAAGATGTTCAGAATCCAGGCCTAATTACACTGAGCAAAATATGAGAAACAAATACAACAGTCAATTTGCCCATACATTCCAAACATTCTGGATGGGATAGGATCTTTAACCCATTGAGGCCAATGTTGTGTTATTGAAATAATTTATCTACTGTGGTATGGTGGTGATTACTAGAAATTACCATACAAAAATATGTTGTGGGCTATATTTCCTAGCACTATTGAAATCAGAGGGCGTAGCACAATTAAAATGCTTTCGTCAGTTCCTCATTAGACTTTATGTACTTTGAGCTTAATATGTTGATGTGGCCTTAAATGAGCTCTATTCTGATCCATGCTGTGATGTGTCCATATAGAATTTGAGATCTCAACAATGTGTGCTGAGAGCATCAAAATATAGTTCTGATCGAGGCATTAAACTCAATCCAACATGGTACACTTAATGTAACTGGACATCAGAGAGGGCCTGCACAACCATATGGAGGCTTTAAGAGTGATCCTTAAGCCAAGAAGAGAGAACAGAGAACTGTTAAGATGTCCAAAAGCAAAGACCCAAAGGACTGAACCCTTACAAGACAGAAAATGTAAAACAGCAGGCAAATGGCCATAACACAAATTCAAAAAGGATAAACCAGACCTTGGTAAGCCTGCTCACTGCTCATTAAGAAAAAAAGGGGCTGTATCTGAAAACCATATGTTGACCTGGTGATCTGCATAATCCAGTTTGCTTTGGATTCAACATGTAACAAAAACCATGATGATTTCAGATTTTTTGCACACCTGTCGAATAAATGGTATTTTTTTTGTCTCCATTTTTTTGTTTCTAAAATGGGATTGTATTAGACACATGGTTAAACCAAAGGTAATCCAATCATTACACTCACTGAACTGTAAAGCAGTGGTACATATTAAACTGCTGACATTTCAAAGCAAACTATCATGAACGGCTACACTTTGAGATAGGAGGAGACCTGACCGTACAGTAGTTCCTGTAGTGTTCAGTAGCTTTCAGTTCATTTTCCCCCCAACATTGCATGTGGACTGAAATCACATGTTAATGATGTCAGAGGGTCATTATATATCTATGCATCATTAATCATGGCCCCTCTGACCACACTCAGATATCAGGGATAAATACTACATTTAGGGGAACTATATTATATAGATTTTATACTGATAAAATCTTTTGAAATTAAACTTTTACTATGTTTTGAGTAAGGTCCATGAGATTCCCCTACCGACACTCTTTCATTGCTGTGCAATTAAAGTAAATGTAATCCTAAAAAATATCAGTGACAGAAGTATTGCTAGGGATGAGACTAATTTATTCAAGCAGTTATATTGGAACCCCTGAGAAATGTAACCCTAGTGATTAAAAGTGAATAAATCATTGTAATTGAACTGTGTATCTAGACACAGAAATTGCTTTACAGGGACTATCCCCCACATGAAGTGTAGGGGATAGGGGCAATTACTTGGATAATACAACAGCAACAACCAGTCCATACAGGAGTTTTTTGTGATTATTGATTTTGCTACATTCTTTTTTTTTTTTTTTTTCCAGAAATCTACTCGAATTGTTTTACACTGTGTTTCTCAGTCATGTTTCTTGGTAAATGAGACCTCTTTTGCTGTACTGATGTTCAATGCACATGAATCGAAGAGGGCTTTGGCTGAATGTGATTTATGATGATGTCACGTGGCGCGTCTTGACCCAAATCTGCGGTAATTTTGAAAAACTGCTAGCTCCTGTGAATATTGTGGAGTTTGCTTGATTTTGCATTAATTTCTGCAATCGCAAAGTCCAGGAGGAACTGAACAATGTGTCTAAACATTTAAATCTTCTCCAAATGGATATGAAAATACTTTCCAGTGAAACTATTTTAACTTTTGCAGTGCTTTGAATGTTGATGTGAATTGAGTTTTCAGTGAGAAATGTAAGCCAACATTCATGACCATAAGCACAAGTAAGGTTTTATACAAACTTTTATTGTGCAACATCAGCAATATTGTGTAAGGCTGTCATTTATCGTTACTGGAGTAAAGTATACAGTTGGGTTTATAAGAAAAAGTAAGATTACTTGCATGCATGCAAACCCCTAAAGAGTGTGAAAATGCAGCTCACTGCTGACTCCCTTGAACAGGCCCAAGAGTCCTGATCCTAGAGCAGAACCGCAGTGCTGATGGAACCAACCAGATCTGAGGGAAGAGAAGAACAGAGAGTCTGTTTCTTTTGAAAAGTGCCACAAAAAGAAACCCTTAATGATATACACTGTAGCTACGTATTCTATGAAGGAATTCCAATGCTATGATAAATGAACGTGCTATGATTATCTCAGCTTTAAGATAGATGGCCCCATTGCCCTGAGGTTGAGGTCCAGAGCAATATACAGTGAGAAGAGTTGAGAGAAGCATTATGTGGCCTTTTAATCTGCTTTTAAAAACTGACCCACTCTCTCATACTTAAGTCCACCTCTGATAAATCTCAGATCACTTAAAAAGAACCTCTGCTCATTGTCATCTGATCAAAACTTAACTGGATGCTTTTTTTTCTGCTGAAGCTTCTTTCACAGGATATAAGAAGACAACCTAGACCCTGAAGATTTATAAGATTTAACTTCCCACATAAAAAGTACTCTATCACCATTAAAGGGAAGTCAGGTTTAAGCCTAACATTGAACACTATAGCTTGCAGTATCTGTTTGTGCAAAAATGGGACTTGGGGGCATCTGGAACTCATTGGGGTGTATCTGGCCGTGCCTCTCCCCACCTCTGCCTTGCCCTTCTCCCGCTGCTTCCCACTGTTGCCCCTAAATCCTGTCTGAGAGCTGCCTTGGCTGGGCACACTCTGACCTGGGAGCTTAAGTCTGTTTCTCTTGTAAAAGCAGGACCTTCTTTCCGAAAAAGCACTCAGAAACACGCTTTAAATACTTTAGAGGGGATTTAATATCAAGTCCATTATGGCCTTTTTGGAGACCAGTAAATAGTCAATTAGTGGATCATTTTGATTCAATCCACATGCAGCCGGATCTGCTGGGGCGACCAGATGGTTTTATGTGCTCAACGCCCCACCAGTGCTGTTTGGGTGCAACACTGAGGTGACTGAGAGGGAAGGGACACTTTACAGAGAACACAGTTGTTCCACTCTTCTCACCTGGCTACAGACTCCAAACAAATGTGGTCATGTTTGACAATAAACACAGCAACTTACTCTACTCGAAGTAATGTTATCCATGTCAGCTAGTTACACATTCTGTACAGTCCGCAACGACAACAAAGTTAATTGGATGAGTTAAGGCTAGTGGAAAACTGAAAAGTGGGCTCAAAAGGGAGGGACATGCTGGTAGAAGTTCAACTTTAGTGGTGGGACACACTGTGGCAGTCCTCCTTGATCAAAAGATACATCTGGTTGGCTCCAATAAAACATAAACCTAACTAAGAGGCTTTAGATAAAAGCAGCAATAAAAATTATTAATTACATTGTGTGAGAACCATGGATTAGAGTTTTTATCCACAGGGTTACATAAAGGCCTCAGAAGGCGATGTACAATGTGTTGTGATGGCAGAAGAACACAGTCCCACATAGAAGAACAGGCATAAGGAATAAAACTACGGCTTAGCTTTATTTCTCTAATTGGCTATTTAGCCAATCAGAATGAAAATCAGAAATCTGAATAACACTGTCTCCTATCCAAAACCATACCTCAATAAAGTATGCACATTTGTAGAAATCACAGAGACTACTTTGATGGCTCCAATGAATGCAGGAGCTAGGTCTGCAAATGATTTCAATGGAATCGCATGGCTAGTACAGTGCCTATAGACAATCATATGACCCTGCCAAAAACCTTAACTTCAGTCACATTACACCCTGGAAATTAAAATAAATTTATTCTAAATTTTACCTGCTGCACTTACACATTATAACCCTCAACATCTATGTGAAAATGACAACAAACAAAAAAAATCTGAACAATTATTAAAATCTAATTAGTGAAATACCTGATTTGTGATCAGCCCTTTAGAATAACCATTATAAACATGCTCAGGTACAACCAGTCACTTCCCAGATCACACACCATGCTAATTGCCCTCCACCTGACAACAATTGCAGTGGTTTTGATTACTTCATAAGAAAACCAGCTGTTCCATGATGATTCCATTACTACTAGTGCATGGCAATGCAAAGAATACATCATGGTTGGAAAGGTGCTTTCAAAAGGGCTCCGGGACAAAGTTGTGGAGTAGCACAAGTTAGGAGAAGGATACAGAAAGATTTCAAAGGCTTTAACTATCCCTCTGAGTACCATACAGAGCATTATTAAGAAGTGGAAAGCATATAGCACCACCAACACCTTGCCTAGCTCAGGCCATCCCTCCAAACTGGATGACCGAGCCAGGAGATATTGATAAGGAAAGCTACCAAGAGGCCAGTGGCAACGTTGAAGGAAAATCCTTATGGCTGAGATTGGGCAGTCTGTGCCAAGTCAGAGCCCTGACCTAAATCCAAGTGAAAATCTGTGGATAGACTTGAAGGCAGCAGTCAATCGCTGCTCACCACAAAATTTGACTGAACTCCAACAATTCTACAAGGAAGAATGGGCAAATATTCTCCAATCTAGGTGCACAAAGCTAATAGAGCCATATCCAAACAGACTGATGGCTGTAATTAAAGCAAAAGGTGGCTCTACAAAGTATTAAATCATGGGACTGATCCCTTTTCCAAATCTGTTTTATTGTAGTTTTCTTTTCTTTTCTTTTCTTTTTTTACATTTCTGAACTGAAGGCAGAATGTGTAAATAAAGCTGGAACAACAACAAAAAAATTAAATAGGTTTTGATTTCAGATTGTAAGACAAAAAAAGTGACTATGTGGTATGATGATTTTCTGTAAGCACTTTATATAAAAGCAAGTCATTAGTTTAGCATGTGTGTATGTGCATCTGTGTTTGTCACTGGGAAAGAGGGATATATAGATGGGTGAAAGATGTTGAGTAGTTTGTGAGAGGTATGTCTTCCCTATACCCCCTTCCAAAACATCCCAGCTGGTATTAAGGTGGGAACATGACAACAACAACATCAACAGCAACAAATGTCTTGTTCAGTTCAGTATCCAATGCTTGTCCAAGTTTTTGGGACACTTTGCCTCTTTTTGAAATTTTCCAAGTAAGGTTTGACTTTTAACAACCCTAATTATGCTTGTCTGTAATCCCATCTTAACAGTTGTTTAGTGGCAATGGCTGCAGGGAAGGCTTAAGCGCTAAGTCCTGCCAGCTCCTTAGATGGTTAAGTAAAGAATTTTATGGACAGGAAGGAGGTGGTGGGCTCTGTAATGGTTTGGCCTTCCCTGTCACATGGCTTTAACCCACTATTCTTGGTGGACTTGGAAAAATATATTCAAGAGAGGTATTCAACCACTTCCAAAAATCTCTGGGAAACCCTGTAAAAGACGTGGTACTGCATTGCTCAGTGCCTATTAATCTGTGGAGTACCAATCAGAGTGTAAACTGATACATCTGATTTACTTGTTACTTAGGATTTAGGATTAGTTTCACATGACAAATTATGAAACAAATCAAAAAACAAAAAAACAAAAACCCATTGGCTTAGTGGCACGTGGGACTGTAAACACCCTCATAAACCTTTCATTCATCAGCCAGAAAAATAACAATAGAAAAATAAAAATAAACCTTTGCCAACATGATGCTTAATAAATTATTAGATGATTATAAATAATTAGTTTAAAACATTTTTTGTATTGCACCCAGCTTTAATTTTCACTTTTTGTTCATCTTCCTAATATTCAGAGCACCTCACATGTCCACAGCTGTTCTTTAGCTCAGCTTAGCAGCTCACAGCTAGAAAAATGCCTCCTGCATCCCAAAATATATGGCATGTTTGGTTCACTTCCTATAGTTGGGTCAAACTGCAATTGAACTGCACGAGTTCAATTGGAACCGGCCCGAGACCAGCTCGCTCAGATGGTCTTGGACCTGTTACTTTGGTCCACACCCAAATGCAAATGCTGTGTTCTCTACTACCAAACTACATCAAAGATGAAAACATGCCAGAGTTCAATTCAAACTGACTAAATACAATATAGGTGAAAGAACCCTAAGAAATGCATGGATAAATTGACTGGTCATATGAAGAAAGTCTATGTAGTAGTTGTAGCTGCTGAGAGAGGCTTGTTAGTTAGTCAGTCTAAAGTGTTTACATGCATCATGTGGGATTCCTAAAAAAATTGGTTGGTCTTAAATGCAAATTTAGTATTATTTAATGTCTTTAATGTTATTGGAAACCAGCAAAGAAATGATTCATATATTTTTTTCAATGAAAAGCTTAGTGTGACGATCAGGAGTTTACATTGGCACTTCTGTAAAATAAATTGATGTCAACAGAATAAATGTAATCGCAACATAAACAGCATTCCACAACATTTCATATCACTTTTGTGACACAATTGGCGCTAAAAACAGGTGAGACTTGCTTCTCAATGCTCCTAGAATCCCAGCAAGTTCCACATGCCCTCTACATAAAAGACTGCAAATTTGCTTTTGACCATTGTTTCATAGCTATGGAGGAGCCTTCCCTCTCTGCTTCCTCTTTGCATTTGTATTAAATGAATAGAGAGATTGTGTTTACAATAGTGGATTCCTCAAGCTGCCCCTGCAGTCTTTTTACTCTCCCACACCCCAGCACTCCTTTAAAGGCATTACTCATTTACGGAGGTGGAAAACCAATTTGTTTAAGCCTGAGGCTGGGTTTGCGTTTTTCTCACATGAACCAGAACCATCTCCAGAACACTGATATTTGGTTGTGGCCCAAAATAACAAACCCTTACCTTCTAGACAAAAAACATGTAAAATAGCACTGGACTGTTGGGATAGTCTACTGAGACTGTTTTGATAAAAATGGAGCAAGTCTGCTAGTAGTCCCTAAATGTTCCGTGAAATGAAGCTGACGTCCTCCCTCTTGTTGGCTTTCACCATCCAGACCATCAATCCCCTCTACTGGCTAAACTGTGTGACTGCAGCGTATGGGACACTTCAATGTTTTATGTTTAATTTAACAACTTTCCATTATAATGTGTGTATGGTCATACAGTTAGGGAAAATAAGTAAATGGATACTTTTGTTTTGTTATTTCATATATGTCCAGTGAATACATCCAATTCAAATGTACACATAACATTTTCATGAATACAGTATGAACAATAAAACTTTTACAGATTCTCCAAGGTAGTTAGAATTTTTAGAAATTCTGCATGCACATTTCCCAGAAATGTTTTTTTTGGGGAAAAAAGAGAATTAAAAAACTTCCAATACACAGCTTGCAAAAGTGCGCCCATATTTTTAATATTTAGAATGTGGCAGTGTTCAGAATCAACCAATCACATTTTCAGACTCATGTTACAGTGAGGGAAAAAAGTATTTGATCCCTGCTGATTTTGTATGTTTGCCCACTGACAAAGAAATGATCATTCTATAATTTTAAAGGTAGATTTATTTGAACAGTGAGAGACAGAATAACAGCAACAACAACAAAAAAAAAAATACAGGAAAACGCATATCAAAAATGTTATAAATTGATTTGCATTTTAATGAGGGAAATATGTATTTGACCCCTCTGCAAAACATGACTTAGTACTTGGTGGCAAAACCCTTGTTGGCAATCACAGAGGTCAGACAGTTCTTGTAGTTGGCCACCAGGTTTGCACACATCTCAGGAGGGATTTTGTCCCACTCCTCTTTGAAGATCTTCTCCAAGTCATTAAGATTTCGAGGCTGACGTTTGGCAACTCGAACCTTCAGCTCCCTCCACAGACTTTCTATGGAATTAAGGTCTGGAGATTGGCTAGGCCACTCCAGGACCTTAATGTGCTTCTACTTGAGCCACTCCTTTGTTGCCTTGGCCATGTGTTTTGGGTCACTGTCATGCTGGAATACCCATCCACGACCCATTTTCAATGCCCTGGCTGAGGGAAGGAGGTTCTCACCCAAGATTTGACGGTACATGGCCCCGTCCATCGTCCCTTTGATGCGGTGAAGTTGTCCTGTCCCCTTAGCAGAAAAACACCCCCAAAGCATAATGTTTCCACCTCCATGTTTGACGGTGGGGATGGTGTTCTTGGGGTCATAGGCAGCAATCCTCCTCCTCCAAACACGGCGAGTTGAGTTGATGCCACAGAGCTCCATTTTGGTCTCATCTGACCACAACACTTTCACCCAATTGTCCTCTGAATCATTCAGATGTTCACTGGCAAACTTCAGACGGGCATGTATATGTGCTTTCTTGAGCAGGGGGACCTTGCGGGCGCTGCAGGATTTCAGTCCTTCACGGCGTAGTGTGTTACCAATTGTTTTCTTGGTGACTATGGTCCCAGCTGCCTTGAGATCATTGACAAGATCCTCCCGTGTAGTTCTGGGCTGATTCCTCACTGTTCTCATGATCATTGCAACTCCACGAGGTGAGATCTTGCATGGAGCCCCAGGCCGAGGGAGATTGACAGGTCTTTTGTGTTTCTTCCATTTGCGAATAATCGCACCAACTGTTGTCACCTTCTCACCAAGCTGCTTGGCAATGGTCTAGTAGCCCATTCCAGACTTGTGTAGGTCTACAATCTTGTCCCTGACATCCTTGGAGAGCTCTTTGGTCTTGGCCATGGTGGAGAGTTTGGAATCTGATTGATTGATTGCTTCTGTGGACAGGTGTCTTTTATACAGGTAACAAGCTGAGATTAGGAGCACCCCCTTTAAGAGTGTGCTCCTAATCTCAGCTCGTTACCTGTATAAAAGACACCTGGGAGCCAGAAATCTTTCTGATTGAGAGGGGGTCAAATACTTATTGCCAAACGTCAGCCTCGAAATCTTAATGACTTGGAGAAGATCTTCAAAGAGGAGTGGGACAAAATCCCTCCTGAGATGTGTGCAAACCTGGTGGCCAACTACAAGAAATGTCTGACCTCTGTGATTGCCAACAAGGGTTTTGCCACAAAGTACTAAGTCATGTTTTGCAGAGGGGTCAAATACATATTTCCCTCATTAAAATGCAAATCAATTTATAACATTTTTGACATGCGTTTTTCTGGATTTTCTTGTTGTTATTCTGTCTCTCACTGTTCAAATAAATCTACCATTAAAATTATAGACTGATCATTTCTTTGTCAGTGGACAAACGGACAAAATCAGCAGGGGATCAAATACTTTTTTCCCCTCACTGTAAATACTAGTTAGAATACACCTGTCATCAATTAAAGTGAATGAATACCCCCCAGATAAAGTACAGCTGTGACTGTAACATCCAACTTTTCCCGTTGTGGCCATGGGCTACAAAGACATTACAAAGCAGGTACATGATCTCATTGTTGAAAAATATAAATTAGGAGAGGGTTACAATTTTTTTTTCCAAGGCATTGGATATACCATAGAACACTGTAAAGACAATAATCAACAAATGGAGAAACTATGGCACGACAATGACACTACTACAAACAGGTCTTCCCTCTAAAAATTGATGATAAGATTAGGAGAAAACTGGTCAGGGAGGCTTCCAAGATGCCTACGCCAACAATAAAAGAATTGCATTAATTTCTGGCAAGTACTGGTTGCTCCCTTCATGTGCCAACAATCTCCTGAATTCTTCATATCTCAGGGCTATGGTGTAGGGTGGCAAAACGGAACCCTTTTTTAACCAAAAAAAAACCAAACAAAAAAAACATTCAATCTCCCACAACCATATGTAATGTGTTATGGTCTGATGTGACCAAGAGAAACAAAACAAAAACAAAACAGCACATTACCAAAAGCACACCATCCCTACAGGGAAGCATGGTGGTGGAATGATCATACTTTGAGGCTGTTCTTCATCAGCTGAAAGTGGGGCTTTAATCAGGTTGGAGGGAATAATGAATAGCTCCAAATACCAGTCAATTTTGGCATGAAGCCTTACGCCGTCTGCTAAAACACTTAAGATGAAGAAGAATTTCACCTTTCAGCATGACAACGACCCAAACCAAATCTCCAGACCAACAAAGGAATGGCTTCATCAGAACAAGTTCAAGGTTTTAGAATGTCCCAGCCAGAGTCCAGATCTAAATCCAATCAAAAATCTGTAGGGTGACCTGAAGAGGGCTATGCACAGGAGACGCACAGACAATCTGTCAGAGTTAGAATGCTTTTGCAAGGAAGAATGGCAGAATATTGCTAAGTCAAGATTAGCCATACTGATTGACTCTTACTCAAAACCCCCCCAAAAAACATGTCATCACACCACCAGGCATGCATTGTTGTCATATAACAGCAAGACCTTTTGTGAATTATTCTTTACTTACAGTCCCCTCCAAAATTACTGGAAAAGCAAGGCCAATTATTTTGGTTGCTATACACTGAAGACATTGTATATTCATCAAAACATGAATATGAGACAATAGATCAGAATTTCAGCTTTCATTTCCTGATATTTGTCAATAAATTGGGGTGTGCTCATATACCTCTAGCTAGAAATTATGCCAAACCAAAGGCATAGGAGCCCATGGACAACTATCAGTGGCATACTGGTTTACACTAAGCATCCTACTGTAAGCCTACAAAGAAAGACAAACTTAGTGATTCCCTCCCTTAATTCAGGCTCCAGTGAGCCTTTGCAAGTCATCCTCCTCATGAGCTTAAGCTGTCGCAAACTGAAGCCTCTTGGTCATCACCTCTATTTTATTGTACTTGAAAATCCTACCTATATAGCATGCCCATAAGACATATTACATATCCACATGGTGGTATGAAAATTTGGAGTGAAAAAGATAGTGAATCCTTTACAAGAATTCAGGTGTTTACAGTCAATCTGAATAAGGGTATGGTTAAGAAGTTTTTTTTGTGTTGTTTCTTAATCTCGGAGACACTTGGACACCAATGCCAGCATGGAAAAACAGCAACAAATGAAACACAAGATCGGGAACGGATGGTGCCTTCAGCGTCTTAATCATGCTATCTTTCAGTATTACTGCACTCGTGGTGTGAAAAGAGGAATGTTTGTGGAGGCGTTATGCAAACAACACTAGGGCGGTAAGCAGGTGAGGTCAGATCATTCAATGTGTTTGAACGATGGTGAATGTGCTTCCTGTATTAAAACTGACTATTTGTGTGAGTCTAATTTTGTGTTGGCAGCACTGTCTGGGAAAAAAGTGAAAAACACTCATCACAAAGGAATAGTGTTCTCAGACAGTTTATAATTGCCCTTCAGGTGATAATGGGAGAGACAGCAACACCTTCCCTAACTGTTTGAGATCTCAAAGATAGATAAGCACCAACATATAGTTTCTATAGATACTAAATTGCATAAAATTCCCTAATGTATGGTTAATATGGTCACTATAGTTGAACATGACTGCTTTGCTTATAAGCAAGCTGCTAGTGTGTAAGAGTGACAGAGTATGTGAGTGTGCACACATATGACTAATCTCCGATCCCTCAGATGAAGAATTTCTAAGGCAAGCTCACGATCATCAGGCCTCAGGCATAAACATGCAGCACACAGGAAATCTCCAAATGACCATTACATTAAAACAGAATCTACAGAATCAAGAAATTGCATAGACATTTGGAATGAGAATGTCTGTTTTGGAGGAAGAAATTGTGCACAGTCTGCTAGAGTGCCAGGAAAGTGTTAGTAAGGGAATTCTTCACTATGATAGTAGGTTTCAGGCTTCAGTCCCGATGGCACAGATAGCTGTCTGCCTTGGTAAGATGATGACAAAGGAGATAATTGTTCAAGACTTCGACATATGTAGACATACAAAAACACACACACCCTGGATTATTTCTGGCACTTTACACCTTCACCATATAAAGGAGTCATTATAATACGTAAAGAATGAAATAACTGCATCGTCTCCTTAGAGCTCTATATAGCAGTTTGTAGATTGTCCAGTAATGAGGCAGACCACTTGGTGAGCACTCTCATTACAATTGCATTTGGCAAGTTCTGTAGTTGACAAGCCTCAATAACCTACAGTTTCATGTTTTTCATGCTCTAACATGCCTGGTTCAAGTGTAAAGCACATGACAGTTAGCCAAATCATTGTATCAGGTGTGTAAGAACAGGAGACACTACTAGTGACTGGGAACCACTATCCTGCCAGTATGAGCTCCATAATGACAACTGCTACTTTTTTTATTTATTAGTTATCTAGACACACAGATCAATCTGTAACAAATTAAAATATATAGTTGGTTTATTTGCATTTTCAAGTTGAGGGTATGCTGTGTGCAATTTTGATGCCATTTCACACCTTATTTGCTCCCACCTCTGGAGTTTTCTTCCACCCATTTTTCTCTTTTGTGTTTGACTTTTGTTTTATTGTTCTTTTGTCATGGGTTGGGTTTGTGCACTGGTTGCTAGTAGTGCTGGAATTACTCTGTCTGCTGTCCGTGGATTGAGTATAGCACCTTTTCACTTTCAGTGTGCCTGGTAATTTTTTTTTGAAGAGAGGGATGTTTGCTCCTTTGATTCTTGATTTGCACCGATTGATAAACTTGTTCTGGGTGGTCTCGGGGCTGCTTGACCCTCTGTGCCTCAAGGTGCAGCTCTAGAAATCCATGTTGCAGCTTTTGAAGTAGTGCTCAGTGCTAATGCGGCTATGCAGATCACTGAGACTACTATGACTAGTTAGGCCACTTTGACTTGATCTCAATGACAGTCTTACTGCATAGGCACAACAATAGTGTTTTCATGAATGTTTACTTATATTACAAATGAGGTCACTTAATGACTCATCTCTGTCTCTGGGGAGATAGGTCAAACTGAACTGGCATGTGCCAATGCTGGTGAGAAAGATAGTCACTCTGTCTGTCTATACACTCCTTACTGGTGTATACACTGCTATGACAAAGTGGTAGCTTTTTATGTGAGGTTCCGTGCCTCCCAACTCCAGGGGAACCAAAGTTAAAAGAAGGACCGCCAGGCGTCAAGCACCAAGCTCTGCTATCCTGAGAAATCTGAGTAAATTTTCATGAAAAGCTGAGACAGTGTTTTATCTCATCATCTCCCCCAACCTGACAGCCTCTGGCTCACCATCTGATGCAGCTGGAATGCAGAGATACAGTGAAAGGACTAGAGTGCCAACAATATCTTTTATAGCTGGATAATCAGAAAGATGGGTAAGGAATTCCAAAAATTTAAGGTGTTCTTTCAGTTATATCCCAGGGACCCAAAGTGCACAAATACAATGTTTTTTTTTTTTTTTTTTTTTAAATATATATTTTCTAAATACGGAATTAATTAAAACTATAGGGTAAAAGAGTTCCAAATCAGATAATAAAAAACTGTGTGGTAGTACAAACAAACAAAAGTCAATCATCATTACATTTTACTTCATATTATTCAAAGTAATATTTATTCAGTCCCCACCAGGATAAAGCTTTTCTCCTCTACATTTAAGCTTTCGCCAAATTTAGGCGAGCCTTCTATATCCTGACAGCTGAAATATTCTGTATCCACCAAGTTAGCAAGCACTCCTGTACCATACCACACAGGAGGGAGCAGTGTATGATTAATGCTGGATTAGGTGACATCCTGGGTAAGTATCCAAATCTTTGTTGATTGAATAATGCATGCTGAATAAAGCAAGCTGAAATGAATTAAGAACCAAAGTGTGAGAACGGAAGAGTAACTGTTTAATTATTGTTAAATATGACAAGACGCCATGGGATGTCACCAGCTTAAATCAACGATATGAATATACAGGACAGGTACTGGCAGAGCTATTAGACAATTAAGAGACTTAGTAGAAAAAAATGAACAAAGGCATCAAACAAACCAACAAATATAACACAAAAAGGTCCAAGATACCAAGTCACTAATCGTTTATCTCCATAACTGGTAAAGTTGTGCCCAAAAATTTGCACACCGCTTGCAGAATCTGCTAGATCTTAATACTGTTAAAATAAGAAGGATCATAAAAATCCCATGTTTTTTATTTAGTACTGTCCTGAATACGCTATTTCACATAACAGATGTTTACATACAGTCCACAATAAACAAACATTCACTGATGATGATGAAGAAGGCAACACGATACATTAAGAGCCAGGGGGATATAAATCTTTGAACAAGATGATAATATTACTGATAGGTGACAGGACACTCTACCAGCGACTGATAGAACTCAAATACACATTGAGAAAAAAGCAGAACCCCCACCCCCCAAACACACACACTCTCTCTCTCGGCTTAAGACCACCACATTAGCTTTAATCCCAAGTCAATACATCACTGTAGTCCCTGTGTGCTCCTCCCTTGTTTACACTTCAGATTAGTCGCATAGCCTGTGCCTGTGTTTGTCTGTGTGTACTGGGTGTTTGTGTGTGAGCGCACTGTGTGCATAAGGACAAGAGAGAGCAGAGCTCATTTGTCAAGTGACAGCATGTGCGAGAGGGGAATCCCTGAGCTTTATTTCTGCCTTAGAAGTAACACCCATGCAGCTATTGGCAGTTAGTATTAGTGGCACCAAATTCTCAACATAAAGCAATTCCCTTTTCTCTTAATGTCGGCCAGATAAATATTGACTAGTGGCAATTTAAATCATCCATTAGCGTGCACACCGGAGCAGGGCTAACAACAAAAGGCTTATGACGGAGACAGTGCTATGGAGGAGGACACAGCCTTGCATGACTTACTATCATTTGTATTCTTTTGTCACATGGAAAACAATGTGAGCTTACAGATGAAATCAAAGAGATGTAATGAATTATTGTGAGAAAAAACTGCTATTAATGTGACATTAATTCTTTCTCATCTTCTTTACAAAAAAAATGATGCAAAGTGGTTTAACTATGCTGTTCTATGTTAAATTTCTAAAAACTATGCCCCACTTGTTTGCGCAAACCGGAGTAAAATTAGGCTCCAACAGATTGCACAGGCCTAGTCAAGTACTCTCACACATCATTGTGTGTTGACAGGTTGTTGTTGGTTCCCACTTGCTTGTGTTACTACTACTTAGTCTCCTAGGAAACCATGTTGTTCTAGGCACTCCATTAGTTTTTGCGTGTCTGAAGTGTGTGCTTTCCTGCACTTTCTGAACACACAAAAGCATCTTCATAATCTTCCCGACACTTCAAAATGTGAGATCCCTCCAAAGCTGAACACAATGGCTTTCTACTTAAATGAATCCTGTTTATTTTCAATAAGGCCTATGAAGTAGACTCAGAGAAAAGATCAGAAATACATCAGACAAACACAAAAGAGAGATTTTTGCCTGTATTTGTATTGCTGATTGCCACAACCTAGACGAAAGTTTGAACAGCTATGCAAAGCTGGTGCTAGAAGACATGGGGCTCATTTGCAAAAATGGCATTCACTCACCATCAAGCAAATGATTGAAAGGGCCTTGGAGGTTGTAAACAAGCAGTCATTTCCATCTGATGACGAAGGACCAAAAGTGGAGGATTCACACAGCGAGATGTGTTAGTAAACAGCACCCCCTACCTCCTTAAAGACAAGCTGCATTAAGGAAGTAAAAGAGGTGGGAGTGTTCCGGCCATTGCAGCTCAACTAAGATAACAGGAAAGAGAGCAATGGGAGAGCACTGGCGTGCCAAAAGACGAAGGCAGATTGTATTGGTTTTGTAACAACCAGCACATGCAACCATATCGCCTGCTTATGGCATAACTTGACAAATAATTAGAAAAACACAATTGAGGAGCAGAAACTTGGTCACAAATGGGACAAAAATGAAAGCCAAAAAATATACAATGATAATACTTCAAAATGAAGCACCGTCTGATATTAATGGTGAATTACTGGGATCTGAGTCATCTTGCCATTCTCAATGCTGACAGTCTGCTCTACAGGAAGCCATTCTCTGCAACTCTTCTCACCATTGGTGGATAAACAGCATAGATCTGACTGTACTGCATAGGGTTAAATGTTTCACCTGGCCTATGTTATTGCCATGTACCTCCCACAGTGTTCAGAGTAGGTGCTTCATTCACAGTTGGTTAAGACACCCTTAAAGAACCTTTTGTATCCCTGTCAATAATCCTGTTTGTCTTGTCATTATTGCCAGCTTTAGTGCGTCCAGCAAACAAAGCTTTACAGAGATGCTCAGCTCCCTGGCGCTGCAGGATCTACAGCATGGCAATTATCGACATGTTCACTCCACTTGTGACAATCCATCATCTCCTCAAAACCTTGTTTAACAGCACAACAGCAAACACTGCAATGGAGGGAATCAAGAGACTGTAAGGGCTAAAATTAAATTGTGATAATTACTGTCACCGAGGGCCTGCTCAAGAGATCAAGAAAGTATCGATTCTCATGAAGAAATTCTCAGCGAGAGAGATGTTTATTCAGATATCATGCTGTGAGTTTGTCATGCCATAACAGAAGATTAACTTTTAGTTTGGTATTAAAAAGCATCTAATTGTAATATGTTATTGAAACTTATTCACACAATAAAATATTGTTCTCAAAGAGAATGTAACTTTGGGTGAGAGGTTCACATACATGTAGCATACCAAAAATGTACCTCTCTTGCTGGCAATGAGGTGGCCCTGGCACTAGACAGAGAAAGATTTTTACTCCGGAGAATACTGACATCTCCTGGTTGCAAATACAGAATCTCATGAATCCAAACATTATTTATATAAAAAATGTTTTTTTTTTTTTTTTTAAAGTATAATGATTTACTTTCATAACCAAGGCTTAGAATTTATGAAGCATTAAATCCTAGTAAGTGACATGATTTATATAATTATTATAACATTATATCATAAGGGATAAAGACGTGTATGTTTGGGTATCAAGTTTCAACACAAATAAAGAAAGAAGGATGGGATAATATTTACATCACTCCTTACAAATATGCTTATTAACAAAGCTAGGCACAGCACCTTCCTGTCAGATCAAAAAACGATGTTGTGTTGGCTGTGATTGGAAACGAACTGGGAGAAAGCAAACATGGATCAGCAGAGCAACAGAAAAACACAATGCATCAAAGCAGCACTTTAATGTGACACCTGCTGTGCAGGACTGCAGCTCTTTGTGATTGCACTAAGACACACAGAGGCACAAAGGTGCAGCAGTCCCCGGTTTGCTTTTGTGACTGACCGGTGGCTGTTTGCTTTTGAGGTGTTCTCCTGGTTTGCCAGTGATGCTCCTATTGTCAGGCAGCCTACAGGTATTATGCACTGACACGAAGAGGAAGGGAGGGGAGCTGCGGATGCGTGCGTGGGTCTGGATTCCTGCCAGCTGAGCTTCTCAATGCTGAGAGACACCTGTCCTAACACCTCCCTCTGCTCTTTTACATAGGTAATCCTTTGCTTGGCAGAAAACACAAAGTCCCAGTGCAGGCCTCCTTTGACGACCTAAGTGCCTTTCATCCTTTTTGGAAAATGATAACGCAAAATATTTTCAGTTTCTAAGGCATTACCACTTATGGACAAAAGAAGCTAGGCTCTAGGGTGTTCTGACACCATTTTGTTTTTGGTGTGATCCAGGTGAGAAGCCTGCACAAGTCAAGTTGAGCTTCATTATGGAGTTCTACAGATATGTCATAGTTCATATTGTTGGAGCTCCAAAATCACATAACTGGTCATACCCAAATCTCCAATATCACCAAAAATAAAATTTCTCCACATGAAGACTATTCTGTTGGACCAACGCCTACCAATTATTATTTGGGTGATTATTTGGACCATTTCTCATGGTACTTGTTTATGAGTATTAAAGATGGGCAATTCGCACAGAATTACTCTTTGGAATTTTTAAGGCATAGTACAAATATTCAAACTGCTCTGCATACATGCATAAAAATTACATATATGCCACATAACATTAAGCCTTTATCCTCTGCAGTGTGAGAGGTCCTGCTTCAGACTGTACGAGCTGTAATTAAAGTTTAATCAAAACTAAATATGCCCCGTCTACCATTTAGAAAGACAGCCTTTATTGTCAAATATACAAGTACAGTACAGTGAAATTCTTTTCTCACATATCTCCAAAGACTGTACATCATGGATGACCCCCAACTATATGGGTCATCCACAGTATAAAGCCTCTGTCTATCTCAGATTGTACAGATATGGAGGAAAATTGTCTTTATTTCACAGCAGCGAGTCATTTACACATTTACCATGACTGGGCTAAAATTATTGCACAAGTTACATGCCAGCAGTGTCTTAAATTGAGATATTTTAGACATGTAATTCATGTCATTAGTATTAAAATCACACTGAGAAACACCTAACATACTAATACATTATTTTAAGACTCTAAAATATTGAATATTGTTCATAAATTTGGTCTCATTCCTAATAAGAAAAAACTGAGTACTGATCAAGGGCTTAACACAAATATGTACATGAAAAAAATGAGCTATAGTTTAATACTACAACTAAAAAGTGCACCAAAAAGTAGATGTGTTAGGGAGAATATCCAGGAATATATACGCAGCAGTGACTAATACAATCACAAGACAACACCAAGTAAAATGCCATGCATATCAGTGCCATTGTTGTTCTGATAATGGCTCATCACCCAAATTATATCTGCTCAACAGTGGTCCTTTTACACTGACGATGGGGTAAAGGGGGCTGTATATCTTATAAATTGGCCAAGGAAAAGTGTTTCTCACAATGGTGTACCCCAAATGAGAAAAATAACCTTACCATATACACTAAATTGGTTAAATTCCATTATTTATCAAATTTAAAGCTCTCTAAATGTTTTCAACCTTCCACCCATGGAATGCTACAATTATGAAAATGTTGCTCAATCTGAGAGACCAAGACACCACAAGTGTGTTGAAATAAATACAGAAGAAAGGATTTAAGTAGCTCAAATAGTCCTAAATAAACAGTAGATTTTTCCATGATTTCCCATGACTAAAATTGCCTGCTGTGCACATAGTGATGAGGCAAGGAGGATGCTAAGATGGTTTCCACATGAAACCCAGGCTTGAACAGGAGATGGGAAGGGGGAGAATGCATACATTATTTTCTGAGATAGAGATAGAGAGAGAGGTAGAGAGTTGTCTCAGCCTGCACATTAAGGCAGATGTCTGTCAGCAGGGCTCATTTGCTTAAACAAACTGCAATGGCACTTCACATGTGGCTCCATTCATTAGTGTGGCACTTGAAGCTCTGCGTGTTTTGACATACCATGCCTCAGCACTTCTAATATTTACATAAGCAGGGACCACCTACAGTCTCGAGGGCATAGGCACCTTTGCTCCCTAGTATTGCCAAAGCTTTCTTTTTTCACTTCCTTCCCTCACTGACTTGCAAGCTGTGACGCATACTCAGGGAAGGTAGGAGTCAGGTCTGTATAAACCAAAGAAAGATTTTCTCTCTTCTACAAACATAAGCACTATGCCTGACATGCTGGAATCTGTTCACTCCCATTACAGCCTATGCTTTACAACAAGGCCAAACAACAGACATCAGAAGTAGACAGTTTTCACAGTGCATAATAGTATTTGGTAGTAACCAAGGCAACAAATGTTTATTGTTTTATGTGATGGTGCAGTGAGTAGCATTCAGTGCCCGGTTCAATCCTGAGCTTGGGCCGTCTGTGTGGAGTTTCCTGGGTTCTCTGGTTTCCCTGCACCTCCCACCACCAAAAACATTCTGGTAGGTGGATTGGTGATTCTAAATTGCCTGTGTGTGTAAATGTGGGTGTGAATGTGCATGGTGCCCTGCAATGGACTGGTGCCCCACCCAGAGTGTATCCCCACCTCACACCCAATGATCTCAGGATATGCTCTGGATCTACCATGACTCTGACAAGGATAAAGTGGTAACGGAAGCTGAATCAATGAATGATTGAAGAAGAAAGTTTTTAACATTTTGCCCCTATCATGCCTAAGTGTTCTTAACATATGTCTAGGCAAGAAATGTGGGTTATAAGAATTTAACTACCCTTTACCTGCCTCTGTTATAATGAATATATTAAACTGAAAGGAGACCTATAAATATAACATAAATAAGCCAAACTAAAGCTCAGAGTACTCCTTCAATGAGGTCATGTATATGTGAAGTGCATATTTTTATAGATGTATTATCGGAGAGGTTTAGTATGCTAATGCATTTTTATTTTACTCTGTGGCTATTGTGGATAGATACTTGGAAATAATTGCAAATTCAGACTAACCAAAAGTCAAAAAGAAATACACTCTGAAAAAGATCAAAGCAGAACATAAAAAGCATGCAGATTCTTTTTTTATTATACAAAAAAGAGCAATTGCCTAGGCAAAAAATATGCATCTCTATTACAGTTTAACAAGCTTGTCTGCAAGAACCACTTCTACAATTCTTGATTTATGCTACAGCTCAAGAAATTCCAGTCTGATACCTGGGGAACAGGAAAGAACCCCAGAGGAAGCCAGTTATTTAGCACCTTACATGGGAGGGACTGTTCTTTCTTCCAACAGAAGCCATAACCAAGGCTTAATGCAGCCAGCAGACTGCCAAGCAAATAGCTCAGATAATCCCAGCTACATTCAGAACTGCAATGTGGCAGCAAGAGCAGAGATGTGAACTGCTGGAACTCTCCATTCAATGCTCCAAGAAATCAGTAGCACATGTGAGAGACAGTTTTAAAGGCTCTTTTATCTCATGGGGAAAGCAAAGCACTGGTCATGCACTTGGTATAATCACCTTATAGACAAAGGTGAAGAGAGAGTAAAAAGTTAATACAATACACACACATACACACGCATGCACGCACACACAGGGACAACAAATGAGTTGCAACCACCAATAGCAGTGGCTAACACTAATGCTCTAACATTCCAGGAAGACAACTTTGAAGTACACAAGGCCATACCTGTGTGAGACTGATGGAAGACTGGGACACTTTGACTGGGTTGCAAAATCACTGGACCTCAATTACATATAAAATTTTTTTTACTTGGAACAGCGAGTTCAAGACAATTGGATGCATGATGAATGAATTAACAAATAAAAGGAAAGAAACGGCACACACATGCTGTCTCTTCCACTGACTGAAGTAGATTTAGAGTTATCTAATTGTCATCTACAGTATTTTCCATTTCATCCATTTTTTTTCTCCAGGCAAGGTAAAACAGTGCTCCTAAGCACTCTACAGTTGTCACACTTAAACACATGATGAGTTTTACTTGAACACACAAAGACACAAAAGGCATCCTCAGTCTGGTCAAAAACTAGCAATTCAGTTTTATGCTAAATTACATTACTTGGTGACAAATTTCAAAACCTATTGTACAATAAGGCACTGCTATTATTGGACAGGAAGAATTTAGCCACTAATACAAGTGCCTTATTGTACAGTGTCAATAGGATGCGCATATTTATGAATACAGCATGAAATCGGATTGCTAATTTTTGGCCAGACTCTGATCTCCAATTATTTGGAATACATCATTCCACTATAAGGAAAATCATCTACAAGTGGCACAGATCTCAAACGATTGCCAATTTGTCCATGACTGGCTTTCCCAGCAAATTCAGCCCAAGAGCAGGCCATGTGATGCAAGAAGTCTCCAAGAACCCTAAAATTTCATCACAGGATCTGCTAGTAAGTGCTGCAACTGTTGGTGTCAAAGTGCATGTGTGGGGGGATTTGAAACATCCAGGAAAATAATCAAATATCTTGCAATTGAAAGAATATTGCATGGAAGAGTGGTCAAAAATTCCAGCAAGCCAATGTCAGAGACTGGTGGACATTTACACAAAATGCCTACAAGAAGTTTTTCTGCTAAAGGGGACAATACTAGTTTCTGAGGCCAAAGGTGTATTTACTTATTCCACAGAAGAATGTCACATCTATTGATAATTCTGTTGAATAAATAATTGAAAAAGCTAGTTTTGTTTAAGTACATCAACTTTATTAATAGGTACTGTTTCAAAGATGATCAAATGTTTGCTTGTCCAAATATGTCAAAAAAGCCAACAATTACCATGGGTTGTACTTGTTTTTTTTCACATGGCTGTGCATCAAAGTGAAGTTGACATACTTGGAGGTGTGTCACAATAGACGATTCAACTGGTCTATATACAATGGTCCAAAGTCTCGCTGCTGATATAAGACAAGCTAGAAAACACTGCGATCTGTTAATGAAGGACAGCACAGACCAATTTCTGAACAAACTCTACAGAAGGAACTGCATGCTCTAAACATTTGGATCAGAGTTGCCAGAAAGACACCTTTGTTAACCAAATGAAACAACATGGCCTCAATGGACTTCCACACTTCCATCAAGTGACTGTAGATTACAGAAAAGTCAAATTTCATCCAGATTGTGGTTAAGGTGCTTTGCAAAATTGCAGGTGGGTTCTGGGGGTGTTTCAACTATAGTAAGATTTGCCTTTTGGTTGAAGTGTCAACTACAATAAATCAACAGAGAGTATCTACAGAGCAATTCTGGCTGACCACATACAGACAAATTCATGCAGATTCAAACCCTCAAAATCTAGAGAGTGCATGTCAGTGACAAATTTATGGTCCACTCAGACTCAAGGTAATGTTGCTACATCTAGAACTTAAGGTTCACTTTTAGCCTGTTGTAACCAATGTAAATAGGTTCATGAATTCATAACTTTAATTCATCATGCTATAAAATTGAGTCATGTACCATAGTTATCGAGTTCTGGTTCAGCAATATAAAATCAACACATCTCCGCGCAGGTTAGCTCAATAGCAGGTAGCAAGCATTAACCTTAGTTTAAGACATGTTCATGCAAGTGACCCTGTGTTGTCCACTGGGTGTATATTTGTCTGTGTGTAATATAATGTAATTTAATGCAATTACCAAATGCAAAAAAACAAAAAATCATAGTTGTAAATAATTGCTCATTAATTATTCAGATCAGCAGGAAATAATTCCAGACACCATATTACATTGAAACCACTGCATTTAATACAGGCACTTATGAATGACCCTGTAAAACCTTATTAAGGCCAATGAATTCAGAATTTTTATTTCAGATAAAATAAGCCTAAGACCATGGTCTTAATAAACTTAACCTGTGATTAAGCATCCTGTTGCTAAAATAATAGCAAGCTGCTGATATTGTATTGATTACGGTTTATAGCTTTATATTTGTTTCCACAAGAATTCTTTTTCTGACATAAAATTTGACAGTGAAACTACCTGGTCAAGATCAGGGTCCTTAGGGTGCTGAACCTCTGCTGCCATGATAACGGCACAATCAGCGTGGTCAGACACACAAGTCTGACACTGCAGCAGCTGGGTCACTGAACACTTGGCCTTGTTCCATATTGCATTATACAAGCACAAGCCTTTTGTTTATGTGGGTTTGTATGCAAACAGTGAGCAAACAGAGATGGAAAAAGAGAGTAGGGAAAACATGAGATGACACATTTAAGTCCCATTTCACTAGAAATATCTAAACAGAAAACACTAGATGCAACAAAAGATCAGAGGCTCTTAAGCAGTGGGGCGCTTAATAAAGTAAAAAAAAAAGAAAAAGAAAAGAACAAACAACAGTCCTTTAGAGTGTGTGTTTTTCATACATTTTAGTGGCTTTGGCATCAAGTATTCTTAGGAAGCATGAAAGGATAAAATCCACAGACTTAACAAAAGCGATTTCTACCAATGTTTAGATACATTTACGAGCAAAAACATACAAGACAATACACGTTGATTTTCTGTATACTTCTGTACTATTAAATGATCACTCAGGAATCATACAGACCATCTTAAAATGAGTTTAGAAAAAAATTCTGGTAAATCAAATGCGACACAATACATCTTACCTTTTTTATTCTCAGGCATGTATGGCTGAAGTGAACAGCGCAGGGTCTGTAAAGCTAAGCTGTTTTGGACCATTAGTAGGGAATTGCCATTAAACTGAGTGGCTCTTAAGGGACCGCACGGACATTGTGGTCTCTCACTCGACTGCTCCAAGCTCGCCACTAACTCAGACACTTCTACTTGTTTACACAGTGCAGTCTGTACCACACCTAAGGAGACAAAAACTTAACATGGAATTTTATATTTCATATTCAAATAGGCTACAATATACCTCTATTATGTTGATTCATTTTTTTTTTACTATATATATATATATATATATATATATATATATATATATATATATATATATATATATATATATAAAAATACATCCACTGCTGCCCAATGTTGTCATTTATATGTGCCTATTATCCAGTAACACACTATGCAGAAATCCTGAAATGATGAAGAAGGTGATTGAAATACATCAGTTCGGGCAGGGTTACAAAGCTATTTCAAAGGCTCTGGGACTCCGAAGAACCACAGTGAGAGCAATTATCTCCAAATGGAAAAACTCAGCACAGTAGCGAACCTTCCCAGAAGTAGCCGACCTTCCAAAATTCCTCCAAGATCACAGTAACTACTCATTCAGCAAGTCACAAAAGACCCAAGGACTACATCAAAGGAACTACAGGCCTCTCTTGCATCAATAAAGGTCACTGTTCATGACTCCACTATCAGAAAGACACTGGGAAAAAATGGCATCCATGGAAGAGTGACGAGGTGAAAACCACTGCTAACCCAGAAGAACATTCAGGCTTGCCTGAATTTTGCCAAAATACACCTTGATGATCCTCAAACCTTTTGGGAAAATGTTCTGTGGATTGATTAGTCGAAAGTGGATTTACACCAGATGTAACAGGACCCCTGTCTTCCAAACACAGAATTCCACAAAAAGAAATATCACATTTATGGTCAAGCATGGTGGTGGAAGTGTGATGGTGTGGGAAGTGTGATGGTGTGGGGATGCTTTGCAGCTTCAGGGCCCCGGTAACTTGCAGTAATTGAGGGAAACATGAATTCTGCTCTATACCAGAAAATCCTAAAGGAAAATGTCCGGTCTTCAGTCCATAAATTGAAACTCAAGCACAACTGGATTATGTAGCAAGACAATGATCCAACCAATGCACAGGAGTAAATCTTAGTTCTATAAGTCAGTCAAAGACTGATCTCCAGTTATCAGGAACGTTTGGCTGCAGTTGTTGCTGCTTAAGGTGGCACAACCAGATTGTAAGCTTATGGGTTTAAATTAGTTTTTCACATGGGTGATAGGTGTTGGATAACTTTTTCTGCATAAAAAAAAACAAACAAACAAAAAAAAACTGTAATGTGTGTTTACTCAGGTTGCCTTTGTTTTATGTTGTATTTGTTTGAAGATCTAAAACTATTTAGTATGAGATAGACATAAAAACATAAGAAATCAGGATGGGGCAAATACACAGCATTGTACTTGCACTCTTGGTAAAATTGGATACAAAAGGGTATGAATTTACACTCACAGGGCAGTTTATTAGGAACCCTAAGCTAATACTGGGTAGAGCCTCCATATGCTCTCAAAACAACTTCAATTCTTCACGGCATGGGTTCCACAAGATGTTGGAAACATTCCTTTGAGATTCTGGTGCATGTTTACATGATTGCATCACACAATTCCTGCAGAATTCACAAGCGCACTTTCATGCTGCGAATCTCCCAATCTACCACATCCCAAAGGTGTTCTACTGGATTCAGATCCTGTGACTGGGAAGGCCACTGAAGAACACTGAACTCATTGTCATGGCCAAGTCTACCAGTTTGAGAAGACATGCCATGATGTAAGTAGCCATTATAAGATGGGTAAAATATGGCCAATAGGCTGTGGCATTCAAGTGATGATTGATTCGTATTAACGGGCTCAAAATTTGCCACGAAAACATTCCCCACAGCATTACACCACCTTCACCAGCCTCGACTGCTGACGCAAGGAAGGTTGAGTCCATGGATTCATGATATTGGCGTAAAACTCTGACCCTAGCCATCTGTGTACCTCAGATTCTTTTTTCCAGTCTTCAACTATCCAGTTTTGGTGAGCTTGTACCCATTGCAGCCTCAGCTTTCTGCTGGCTGTCAGAAGCAGAGCCCGTCTTCTGCTGTCTATCAAGGTTTGACATGTTGTGCATTCTGAGGTGCCTTTCTGTTCACTACAATTGTACAGAGTGGTTATCTGAGTTAATGTAGCCTTTTTGTCAGCTCAATCAGTCTGGCCACTCACTGGAAGATTTTTCATTATTGCACCATTCTGAGTAAACTACAGAGACTATTGTTTGTGAAAATCCCAGGAGATCAGCAGGTACAGAAATACTCAAACCAGCCCATCTGGCACCATCAATCAATGCCATGGTCAAAATCAGAGAGATCATGTTTTTTCCCCATTCTAATAGTTGATGTGAACATTACTCAAAGCTGCTGGCTCATATTTGCATGATTATATGCATTGCACTGAATTTATTCTGCTGCTACCATCATGAGTTACATAATCAATGAAGATTAGTGAGCCTGTGCCAGAAGCAGCCATGCAAGCCCAAGCCATGACATTACTGTACCTCCACCATGCTTGACTGATGACCTCAAATGTTTGGGATGATGAACAAATCCTTTCTTTCTTCACATTTTAGCCATTTCATCACTTTAGTTGAGGTTCACCTTGGTCACCTGAGGCTCATCTCTGTATTTATTTGCTAATTCCAATCTGGCCTTGGTTTGAATCTTGTGGCGTCTATATTTCTGCTCTCAAAGACTTCTTCGAATGGTGAATTATGATACCTTCACCCCTGCCACATGGAGGTTGGTGGGGAAATTGTTTTAGGGGTTTTACTTCACTGCTTTTTTTCAGCAACTGCTTCCCCCCCCCCCCCATGGCTGACCTGTTCAGTGTCTGGTTTTTAGTACACTAATGGTTTCTTTCTTTTTCAGGGCATTCAAAATTGTTGTACTGGCTATGCCAAATTCTTGAGCAATGGATCTGTTAAATCTTCCCTCTTTTCTCAGCTTCAAAATGACTTGTTTTTCTCCCATAGACAGCTTGCTAGTCTTCATGTTGGTTTATCCTTTTTAACAACAAATGCAGTCACAGTCGAAACCCAGGGCTCACATCAAGAGTAGACCTTCAGAGCTATTAATTGTTTATACAATCAATCTAACAGGGAACATGGACATGCTCCAATATTCTGATCACTTGAAAACATGAGTGGGTTCAAACAAAATACTGGCAGCTACAATAATAGTTAAACTGACCTTGAACAAAGGGAAGGAGCTCTGACTGGCAAAAACCACAGTGAAGTCCTTTCATACATGGTGAACCACTGGAAAATTGCTGGAAAAGAAAAGCACTTGACCCTAGGGTCACACTTGGAAAAAATCTCAGCACTCTGCATACCCACTAGATTAAACACTTACCTTCTGTCTTTTTTCAAGCTTGATTTTAGATAATTTATCATTTACCACCATATTGATCTTCCTGCTTTTCCTTACACATGACCTTTGAACTCTGATCCCTGTAAATTTGATCACATAAAAGGTAATTCAAAATTAAGAAGGGTTACGTTACAAAATCTGGCAACTGTATGTTTTTGTACAATAATGTGGATATCATTAATTTGTTCAAAGTGGTATAAGACCTTACACATTTTCCTACCTTTCTGGTAAACAACTGAGGCATCACTCACTTCTCCTGTTTGATGAGGAGAACTGTTCCTCTCATTAGATACAGCCAAATGTCTCTGACTTTTTCTACTCTGTGGCTCTGGAGTGACCATTTCAAAACTCACTGCAGACTGACCCTCAGAAGTGACCTCATGACAGTCCTTTGCTGTGGGTTTAGTACAGCTCATGCGCTTTGTTGCTGCTCTCCTTGTTGTTCTCCTCACTGTCAGTGCTGTACTCTTTGCTTTAGGATTACTGTACTGCATACAGAAAACTGAGGTCTGCATGGTCTTGGCGCTGCTTTGACATTCAGAATCCTCTATACTCTCTGCTTTCAGCACCATTGCTACTTGGGACATTGTGGTAACTGCATCCTTGCCTTGAGCTCTAATGTCCTGGACCAGGGGTAAAGTGGGAGTCTGGATTGATCTTTTTGAAGATTGTGAAACTGCCTGACTACTCCCTCGCTTTCTGTGTTTGCAAACTTTCTCTTTCTTCCTCTCCACTGCACTGTGACCTACCAAACCAAGAAAGTTAGTAAGAAGCTCATGCAGAAACTGTATAGAGTCATCTCATTCCCAGTATTTGGGAAAATACTAAAGTACCAAATGTCTGAATCTATTTATTTTATTTAATCAATTACGGAAATAACTACAAATTATAAAGGCTTCATATTACGCTGTGCTTAACTGACATTTGTTTAGTGCAGTGGTTAGCATAACCTGATCTTGAGGCGGAATCATACTTACACCAGAAACCCACGTTCTGTAGACTATCAACAAATAGTAATATTCTGAAATTAATTTATGCTGGACTTATAGACTTATTTTTAGCCTGGGTTGAAACTTAGTTTAGAAGGATATCATTATCAAGTATTAGTTATAAAAAGGCAACCATTAAAAACTTTAGGAACATACATTTAAAAGGAATGTTACATTTTAAATAAAATATATATTGTGGCAAATTGATGGTGTGCAAATACAATATTTAAAAATATTTCAATTGTAGATGGGGAATTTCTCAAAAAGCTAAAGGTTTTATAAAATGAATACAAATCTTTGTAATAAACCCAATTTTAATACCATTTAATAAGACATCTTTTCAAGACAGCACTTTCGTTAACAAAAATCCCTCTTCAATTCCAGTCTGTTGAGGTCAGAATCAGCATAACAAGTGGTGGATCAGTTGAACGTAATTAAATATTTCCAAGATAGATATATTCTCTGGCTGTGGTAGTCTAGCCATGTGGTAGGTCTTGCATGGGTGCAGACAGCTTATTAAAATATCTTGAACAGCCAATTCTCACATTCCTCCCTTGCACAAGATTGCACTGATACTAATGGAGCAGCCACCATTCCCCCAATGCAATTACAATCACTTGGCACAACACAGATGAAGAGGGATGAGGTTTAATTGAAAGACATTCCCTCCCAGTTCCTCTGTAGCCCCCACATTAACGACATCACTGCATAAAGCCATCTAACAAGACAATTCTTGTCAGACTAATAGCATTTAATTTGACCAAGACATCTCCTCCGCTAGAACTGAAGAGTTAGAACAAGGGCTCCAATAATGCTAATCTGGCTCAATGATTTATTGCTAAGAAAAATGGTGGTCAGGCACAGATTCTAGGTTTAAAAAAAAAGGCCGTAAGAGAAACACTCTATTTATGCTCATATTAAGGACAAAATAAATAAAAATCTACAGTAATTGAAATGAAGCCGTTTTCAGATAATTGTGTCTGTCTATTTATTTTTGTCATGTGCATTCCTAGGATTAAAAATTAAAAAATTCAGTCCCATAAAAGTGCTCCTACTATGGTTTTTCAAATATCACCTTTCATTTAGTGTGTTATAGAGCTGTTTGTGAATGTAAAAATTCTACAAAGTTTCACAAATCAAAAGCGCATGACAAATGGGGTTATTGACTCCCAAAAGAAGGAACCCATTCTGGACAGCTGAAACGAGTTGTTAGTAATTCCTGCACTCACATATGTAGGTTTGTAACAAAAAGACCTGCCTCTGGTCTTCATCGGCTGCTCGCAAACAGACAGAGCTGAAACTCGATATGGTAGTGGGCGTTTCCTTTTTGAAACACGCAGACAGTGGTAGACCAATCACAACTGAGTGAGACATCCGACCAATCAGAGCAGAGTATGTTCTTTGAAAGGAGGAGTTTAGAATGAATCCTTTAGAACAGATCATTTAACGAGTCGTTTTTGACACTGGGAAAAAAAGGTAATGCTGCAATTTAAATTATGAGCATATTAAAGTGTTTTTTGACCTTGGATGCATATAAATCTATTGTATGAGACCTTTAAAACAAAATTATGCACGTTTGAAAACCATAATAGGTGCACTTTAAAAACACGGGGAAAATGGCCTTTTATCCTCTCCCATACCACACCTATTCAAATTCAATGCCAAGGGGAAATAAACTCTAGTGCTGAGAACAAGCACTGGAAAGTGACTGAGGTGAAGTTACTGTACACAGATTTCCATCACTAAAGAATCCAAACCACAGATGATCTGAGAGTACATGTGTACTTTTTGAGATTTGTACATTTACTTCAATGTGAAGAATCTGCCTAGGGAAAAAAAAGACCAACACCATAACATCCTCCACCATAGAAAGAGAATATAATTTCTATTTTATTGCATGTTCATATTCAGTACATTAATTGTTTTTTTTTCTTTTTTTAATCTGTTAAAAATAACAAGAGCCTTCTGTGGCCATTTATTGTAACTACACAACTTTTGCCTTATTTATATTCAAAGGACATACAATTAAAATTTTACTGACCTGTAATATTGGTTTAAAAACAACTTTCAGCCATGAGAAATGAACTGTATAAGAAACCTTCTAGCTCCCCCTGTTCCACTTCACAGATATTACAGGTCAACTCATTAAAATCATCCCATCATGTCTTCATGTTTTGAAGCTTAGGGAAATGTGCCTGACCCTCATTTTAACACAGTTCAAAGGAAATTGCAGGATTGTGTTAAAATCAATTCAACTTTAATCCTGTGTGTTTGCAATCCCACAGTACTGACACCAACCCTAAAGATACCTTCCACCATTTTTAGAAAGACATATTTATTTACTGTGGTACAGCTTTATATTTATTTACCATTTAGAAATGTTACAGTTTTTCAGTCATCGATTGCAATGACCTGTGGCTGACTCCCCTGAGAGACGAAGTAGGTAGGTTTACCTGCTTCTCTGTTTGATGCTTTCTGCCTGGACCTGGAGAGGCTACGTGACTTGCTGCTGCTGCTGCTGTGTTGTTGTTGTGTGGCCCTGTCCTCACTGCTTATACAGCAACTCACCCCTGCTTGCTCTGCTACACTCTCAGACAATACACAGTCTCTGTTAGGAGAAACATTGTCTCTATCAGGACACACAGAAGCTCCTTTAACATCACTAGAGCCAGCACAGGTCCTCGTTTGGCCCATCTCAGACCTGAACAACTCCTCAGTCTGTCCATCAGCCATCTTTCCGATGGGGCAAAGAAGCTGTTCCATCTTAAGAGGAGTTTCCTCTGTAGCTGCCATAGCTGACCTCTCATCTTCCGCTCTAGCTGCTGCAGCTGACTCCTCATCTTCTCCTTCAAACAGCTCTGGGGTGTAGAAGAGACTCTGGTCCTCCTCTTCAGCATCTTCGGGTGCTGCTACACTTGTTTCCTGATTGGAAATACAGTATGGGGGTGTCTCAACAGGGGACAGAGCTAGAGGCTGAAGAGGAGGGTCAGGTGGAATCTCATTCGGTTTGTTCTCAGGAACAACTTCAGTCTGATCTTTCACTGCCTGATCAGGTGCAGAAGCGGTGTCCTTATTAATGACTGCTGAATTTACACACTGGTCCGGGTCCTTCCTGGAGTCTTTAGATTGGAAGATAGGGGTCCTGAAACGAGAACTGACTGGAGTGGAAGTGAAAATGGTGGGTATCGTTTGTTGTTTTGGCAGGATTTTAGGCACATTACACTGAGGAATTAGTGATTCTGATTGAAGCTGTGAAGGCTTCTGGTCACCTAACCAAAAATAGAGACACAAAGTAAGCCTTAAGCACTTGCTATAAATTCGCAAAAAAAAAAAAAAAGTCACCTCTGAAAAGTACGTGCAAAGGATCAAGTTATTTATTTATAAGCAGCTGCAAATCATCTGCTTGAATTGTCAGACAAAGGAACAGCAGGCATGTCAATGTTATATAGGTATGATAGACATCATAGTAAATAAATACTAGTAATACAATTCAATAATCAGCTCAAGACCCTGTTTTAAAAGCACAATCTAAAGACAACATTGAAGGAATACTTGTCTATACACTGCATTGTTGGGGCAGTCGGTAAACAATGTTTTATTTATTTACAGAAAGCTTTCATATACATACATACATACATACATACATACATACATACATACATACACACACACACACACATACATATATATATATATATATATATATATATATATATATATATATATATATATATATATATATATTTTTTTTTTTTTTTTTTTTTTTTTTTAAGTGAAAGGTATTTGTAAGTTAAGGTCTAATAAGGTCTAAATCTGTATAACCGGTCTCTTAAGAATAATTCTACAGAGGGAAGAACTGGTGGCTGTGTTACCAGCAGGACCACACAAGTGAAATGGTTTTGGCCTCGTGAAGTGCATGCATACCACAAAACCTTGGGGAAATCATCATTAACCAGACTTACATTTTACTGTATTGCTCCAGTGTCCAAAACTTGTATAAAGCTACATAAATTAAGGCATTCTGTCATGTCTGTCTCATTCTAAGACCAGGGATGGATAATATAAGTAGCCTGGACACCCGGGGCAAGCAGATTTAATGTCAGCTTCTTAGTTTTTCATTCATAGTTACCTGGTGGACGAGTACATTTAACAATTGGAAAAAGAAAATAAATACTTCTTACTAATGTTTGGCATGAATATTTAAACTTAATGCACTTTAAGTTGCTGCAAAACACATCTATGCTCTATAACACATGCTCCAGAATCCCACAGCCTTCTGCACTACACAAATCAGCCATGGCATGATCTGATTCATAGCAGAATGTTCTTTATGAGGCGGATTAATTAGCATGGATGGCATACAGTATTTTCAGATAAGGAACACACCTATGTGGAAACACTGACAAAACCCAGCAAACTAAATTCTCTATAACTAACTCTACAACTCTCCTGCGAGACCAATACAATAGAGGGGGAAAAAAATGCCAGACTTAAATAATATTTTTACATACAGTGCTAGAACACCGTAGTCAGAATGTGGTGAGTTTTTCAGTCACAAACACAGTGTGCTACATTAGAAAACATTATCAGAAGTGGACACGTGGAATGAAGTGGACTATTTTTACACAGCCACCCCCCTCCCGGGAATGTTTCCCTTAGTTTATATTAGTGCACTTAACCAGAAAACTAGCTGGCCAAACATTATTATATGACATTACCTACATCAGCTAATGTATTCAATTATGTTTTTCCAGACAACCAAAACATTAGACTGGACAACACACTGGAGTTTTCACTTGCCAGTTCAGCTAGACAATACATTTATGAATTGTAAAACCCTGAAGACCTTCACTGTGTCATGGTTATAGTTTTGAATTATTTTGATATAGTCATGTATTTGAAATGTTTACAGGTTTTCTGTGTTTCTTTTCAAGCAAAGGTGTCAGAATGCTTGTCTGGCATACACACAATCTATAGGCGTGATAGATTGCTAAATAAACACACTAATATTACTTTTATGTTAAAAATATAAGTGACTACAAATTGGAGAGAGACCATGTACCTGCTTCCGAAGGGTTGACGAGAGGAACGGTAATCTGACCATCAGAGCTCAGGCATTGGTGGAGTTTTGGAAGCTCAGGAAGGGACTGTAGAGCAGATGACCGAGTCCTGGGGGACTCGTGGGTAGTCTGAGAAAGCTGCTCAGTGTGGCTCTCTACTTGTTCTTGCTGGCTCTGGGAGAAGGACCCCAAAGACTGCATGGCGCTAGTAAAGCTGTCATGATGCTTCACCAGCTGACGCACCCACTTGGACAGGCCTAGCATGAGCGTGAAAAAGCGTGTTAGACTAACCACATTCCTGATCTCTATTTCCATAACCATTCCACCACTTGATTATCTACATATATAAACCTTCTTGTGGTAGGTGTTTTCAATACTGTTTTGACCACTATGTGCAAACGATAGTGCAGAATTTCATGTAATCAACACTTCTGGCTCTACCACTGCATGTAAAAGAGCAGAGGCCTTATGTACACATTGTTTGGCAACTGTTCATACATGGGTATCTCATAGTAAAAGTCCACTATCCCCATCTAGTGTTTGCAGACTTGCAACTACACAATGAGATGACTCTTTTTCACTCTTTTTTTTAAAACAGCCTCTGGAAACATAGATGGCATCAGAATTAGCATAAACCATTTCCTCATTAGTTTACCTGTGATATACTTGTTGGGGTTGGCTCTAAAACGGTCGTCCACTAAAATAAGTGCACCCCAGTCATTTCTATGCCGAATACACCTATGGAGAGCAAATGGATGATGATTTTGATGAAAACATAACACTCAATCATTACTTACTACAGTCATTCATTCATTTTCAATAACCTCCACTTTAAAAAAAAAAATTCAGAAGTCCCTCTAAATATACACAGCCTTCCAATTAGCATATTATCCTTTCAAATGTTCCATATTATACATTCTGTGTAGCATAATTACAATATTTGTAATGCAATTATAAGAATTTTGGCAATATTAATATTATATAATCAGTATTACTCACCAACTATCTGATGACAAAACCCTAATACATACCTTCCCAAAGCCTGATTTAGGGCCCGGTAAGCCTGGATCTCATACCATCGGCCTCCAGGAAGAAGGCCTCTGGATTTACAGTGCTGGTCATTGTATTTCATCTTCAATTCAACCTGTAACCCAAATGAAAATATGGATGTAAAGACAAAACAACAACAAAACAAAACATTCTGGTTCCTAAAATGGGATTTTTAACACGGAACCAAAGATGTATCACTAAATCTCAATATTATTAGACCTCAAAAACTACAATACTACAAACTGAGACTAAATACCTATTTCATGACAAGCACTTGAATTAGCACTTAAATTAAATAAATCATCTAAATCTAATGTAAATTAAATAGCTACTCTATTAAAAATGGTTTAGCTTGATAGTATTATTAGTCCCTGACCTACTGAACTAGTATGAGAATATGTTTTTTTTTGGAAGCACTTCTTTAAGTCGCGCTGGAAAAGGGCATCTGCTAAATGTTGTAAATGTCATTGTACAAAAATGCAATACTAAATGCTAGGTCATCTCTGAACAAATAGCAAAAATGTTATATAAAACCTGCTAGAGACACATTCCATCAGAAATACTCCATGGTCAGTCACATTAATTCAGACCAGCTGTCTGATTAAAACAAGACCCAATTGCATTTCCCCAGGCTGAACAGGTGAAAGTCAGAGGCAAACACTCCCTTGAAGGTGACCATAATGGCCTGAAGAGCTTTCGTAAACCTCTGCCCACACTCACTGCTTTGCTTGGTTTTGCATGGAGGAGTAGGGCATGGGATGGCGCGAACAGGTCACTGAATGACATGAGCCTTGGTCCGTACAAATGCCAGGGAGCTGTCCATCAATTTTCACCCATCACTCTGCTTTTTAGCGCTAACCTTTTAAAGCTGACAAGTGAAAAGTTCAGCTCCCGTTGGGTAGGACAGGTTGGCAAGGCTTTCTAACTGCTTGTGACAGGTACCGTGTGTTCAGAGGCACCCGCTTAGAGCCAAAAGGTCATCACAAGGACAGGTACAGCCTGTTCCCAGCAAACATGTTTGCTGGACCCCCCCCCCCCCCCCACACACACACACAGAATAACTCCTGGTCTGAGTGCCACTATTACTGGGCAATATAACATGATACTGGTATCATATTAACATGATGCATTTTTCAGAGCATCATGGATATCGTCAGGTGTCAGTTATATAAGAATATAACTCTTACTCACAGTACCAAGTGGACATTAAGACACAATTTTGTAACAGTTTCTTTTTTTAAAAAAAACAACTCATTTTCCTCAATAACAGATTTGCAAGTTATAAATAAAACATCTATGGACTTCTCATAACATTTTAGTTTCTCATAATATGCTACTGTTTAACTGGTGCTTTGTTAGCAAACCTAAGTAAATAAAAGTACTGTAGTAAGTACCTACAGTAATTCTTCTAAGGCACTAGGGCTGATATGATATGATGCTGATCATCAGTCTCAGAGCCAACACGAATGAACGAAGATCTGGTCATCAAAAGTAAAGGCCACTAGCTCAAGGCTGCCGATGTCATCTAATTCCAATCAGGGTCCATTTCAGCATCTGGGCCTTCACCTCCCTGCACTACACTGACACTCAATTCGATATGACTGGCTGCTTATGTGAAAAAGCCAGTTCTAGCTGTGGGCCTAATCTCCTAAATGTGCAAGAAACCACAAGCTGGAAGGGATTTGTTAAATGTCAGTGGATAGCCTTCTTATTCAACTTCACCTGTTCATCCCTAAAAACAGACATTGACTGAGAGGCATGCTTCATGACTGACTGATTGTGTATATACCAAGCATATAAAAATAGACTGATTCATATTGATGCACCAGGGTAATTTACAAAAATCCATGTTCACATCCTGCATTTTTATTTATTTATATATATTAAGCAGTTATTTAAAAACAATTATAACAGCTAAGAGTTAAAAGCATCCGATCAGGTCAAACAATAATATACAGGCAAATAATTGGAGCAAACTTAAAGAATATTAGTAGCCTTCATTTTTACAGGCTAATTTGTTGAGAAGGTGCAATAAAACTCTGTCTACATGCCCGCATAACCATAAAACAGAACCCAACGCAAACAGCATTTGTTTATCAGCATTTGAAAGTTAACATTACATACAAAAACTCTGCATTACAGATTTCTTGACCCCTGGACACTGCATTAGCTTTTTTTTAAATTTTGAAACTTTTTTTTTTTAAACTATTGAATTATACTGCAATGTTGGAAAATTGTTGCAAGTCCTCAAATGTAACCTTTGCTAATGTACCATTTCACAGACTGACTTCATGGTATTTTTCTAATAAGACACGTCTCCACAAACATGTTTTGTGTTTCAAACAAATAGTTGAAACAGAATGTGAAGGTAAATGTGGAAGTATTTCAATGCTGTGAAAAATAATTATCGTACAAGAGAGGGTATATGCCCATCAGATTAACGTATCCTGACATATCTCTCAAAGGTAGATATGCAACGGTCCACTACGAAACCAGTGTGTGTGGGGGGCTGTAGGCAAAGGAGCCACTGCGCTCTTCCAGTTATTAATGTCAATGTCCACTGTTGCCTCTGCCCTAATGACATCGTCTCCTAGACCCCAGGAAGCCCTATGGTCTCAGTATCAGCTCTGGATCACTCTGCTTTAGAACCATCAGCACATCAATCTCTCTAATCAGCACACTGATAGCAAGAGGGCAGAAAGCCCAAAGACACCACATCATAAATGTTCAGTCCAGCAGGACCACAATTATTCATTATGCTTTACATACACATGAATGAGAAAATACAAAAAAGAAAACACACTTCTTGCAGTATTTTGATTCAGAGGGCAGCACTATCGTGGTATGCAAGTTAGAGGTGTGCATCAAGACTAAACATTAGTCCTAAACAATATAGATTTTTTTAATGACAGATGTTGTTTAATATTATGCAGACATGTTTAATGTTATGTATATTTTACGTCGAAATGTAATATTGTGTAAAAATGTATTGATATTAGGTAGGAATATGAAATTCCCAATTGCATAACAAACAATGACTAAATGTATGAAATAAATGTATGGTGCGAATAAGTATGCCTACATCTTCAGAACAGCTTAGAGACCATTTATCAGGTCTGATTTTTACCGTCAAATGGCTAATCACCATCACCAGAAGAACAGAAACATTGCCATGACTGATTATTTAAGCAGCCCTTAATACTGTTGGTTTCGCTTTACCTTTGGGTAGACACACTGTGTTTTTGTCAGCCTGATATGATTAGTGTTCTACTAAATAACCTTTATTTTTAGCTCAAGATTTAACCAAATGTGTAAGTAAGTCAGTAATTCAAAACGCACACAAGCTGCTACAGTAATGCAATAACTTAATAAGTATACATTATTCAAAAAACAAATGTGAAAAGAACTGTGATCTCAATCCTAAAATCCTTTCTATTTCATTGATAACAGGATGTCTGCGGGTCATTAAAGTCTTAAAATGTCTTAAATTCCTTAATATAAAAATAAGGCCTTAATTAGGGATGGGTGATGATATTTGTAATATACCGGTAGACGTTCTCCCCACAATAAGAATTAGTCTTCCCATAATAATAACGATAAAGCCTAGTTGATGACGTATTTGTGTGCGATGGCCTGTGACCCATTCGCAGCTCACGTGCAGAGTGAAAGCAAGTATGGCGGAAGGTGGAGGTGAAGCTGAGGAGGAGTTTATTGCTAAACAAGGAGCTACATCTACAATCTGGAACTGGGTTAGTTACAGAAAATCAGTTTTATATCACTGTTTGTGTTTCTGAGACTTTCAAGATCACAGCTATCACTTGTGGCCATATTTATATCGTCACTGATATCATTATCGCAATAAACACCAGAAAATATCGTGATATCGTTTTGTCTATATCGCCCATCCCTAGCCTTAATTAGCATTAAAATGAAGGAATGTAAGTAATAGGAATTATATTTTTTTGGCTTAGAACCGAGATCACAGTTCTTTACACATGTTTCTTGACTATATTTACAATGTACTAATAAAACAAATATGATATTCACTTGACTGCTCTTTAGTAAACACAATCTAACATCCTTCTTTTCTCCACTTCTAAACCATGTGGCAGGACGTCTGTATGTCTGTAGAGAGTGACTGATTATCTCGGGGCAAGCTGACACAGTTCAAGAAGCAAACACTGTAGAGCTCTGTCAAGCACACCATGTGGCATTTGAGAAATCAAACGCCTTCTAGTGGAGAAGCTGGCATGCACCATATTCCCCTTTGGCCAATCAGCTTAATGCATTAATGCTTGACCAGGACATTTTGAAAGCATAAAATAAGGGCTGCAATTAAAACCCACCTGATATCCCCTCTACAACCTTATCCAAATGGCAAAGCAAATCAGTTTCCAAGAAGACAGAAATGAAAAAAAAATCAGAGCCTTTCCCCAGAGGTAAAGCAACCAAGGTGATGTGCTTGGAAGCATCAATCATTCACACGTGTCCCTCATGGTGACAGACACGGTAAGAAAAACTTCAATATATTCTGACAGCAAGGTAGACAAATGGGGAAGCTTAAAGGTCAAGATAATATGCTAAGAACAGAACAGAAACAGTACAATCACCATGGAATTATTTCATGGATCACAGAAATGGAAAGCTACAGCTTTGTTCTCTTTTAATATATTTCTGGAGATTTTTAAAACACCGGTGCTGTACAGGACAGTTACAGTAAGGCCATAGCCATCATCTCCAGTCCTGAAGACAGGCACATTTTTGTAACTTCCTGCTTTAACTTACTAAGCCTGGTAATTAACTGCTGAGTTAAAACAGGCCACTGATGGATTTCAACCCTGCAGAACTAGAATTAGTAGAATTCAACAGCAGAGCTAGACATTTTTTATTGAGGCCTGACTTTAAACTCTGGCAGTACTAAAATTACTATGAAGCATTTCACAGGAAATTGCTCATTATGGTCCACATTTAAATTTTTTTTAAAATTATAACATACATCCCAAATATTGCTGTAAGGAAAGGGGGAAAAATGCCAATACTCAGCAGTACAAAGTGTTACCTGCAAGTCTTTGATGTTGGGGAAGGGAATGCCAATTGTGACCACTGCTCTGGCATTGTCGTCAGTAAAATCCAGTCCCTCACTCACTTTCCCTCTGCAAACTGCAATCAGAAGTGCCCCATCTGAGTAAAACAAACAAAAAAAAATTTATATCAGTCATCAAATAAATTCCTGCACAAAAGGGATTTTTACAGAAAATCACTTTGACCCCAGAACAGCAGATGAACTGTGTTTACTCCCACCTCGGGCTCCACTTTGTCTGATGGCATTGTAGTACGTTTGTAGCAGCTCATCAAAGTCACTCTTGGCTCCTCCACGTGGCTCTGCAATCACTGCTTTCCGTTCCTCCAGCTTCTCCCACAAGCCTGTGTTCATCCAGCGATCCCTCAGCTTATCCAGCATCTATTCAGGCACACAGATTTGCCAACAGATTCCTCACTATATACAGGTTTCAGTGTATCATACAAACATACACACATGTACACATCTATGTGTGTGCGTGTGTGTGTATATATATATATATATATATATATATATATATATATATATACACATCTATGTGTGTGCGCGTGTGTGTGTGTGTATATATATATATATATATATATATATATATATATATATATATATATATATATATATATATATTGTTTATACCCTATATATATATTGTTTATACCCTGTGCACAACTGCATGATATATTTAAAAAAAAATACATTGCAAAATAATAGGGCATGCTGGATCAAGGGCTATTTTATAAGCTGCTGAATAATAATAGATTTAAGCCATATTGTTAAATTTAACCAAATTTTCAGTGATTGAGATTACAACTACAACTAATATATAAATATATTCGACGCTCGCCATATATCATATTAGCTTTTCTTTTCTTTTGTGCTTCTATATTACACAGAAAATCAACATAGGCAGCTGCATAAACCATCTCTGTATCAGCACAACTTTTGTACGTAAAAACTGATGTAACTTTTGGACTCGGATCACTGGCTTAATTTGCCTACATTGAATACTGCCCTTTTAGAATAACAGTTAATAGGTTGGATCCATGACTAAGGCTGGAGAATAAAGAGACACAATCCAAACTTCAAAGAGAACCGAATTCTTGACTACGTCTTGAGTAAAGATTAAACACATTTTTCAACCATATATATAACCTTGTAGATCTCATAAACTTGTTGTACATCTTGTAATTTCATGTATAAAAAGTGTTCAATACCTATACTAAATGCTCTCACAGAAAAACATCACATCTACCTCTCATACACCTCAGAGCATAAACTTTTTACCCTTCCCATAAAAAAAATAAAATAAAATAAAAATCACCGCTAGACCCCTATGTGGTAGTACAAAAAAGTCAGCGACTCTCTAGGGAGGAACATTGATCTAAAAGCTCTTTTCTTCACCAAGCATGCCATGTGTCTACACCATCCACAGTTTCCTTTTGGCTAAGCATGCATTTCCAATCAAAGAGAATCTTCACTGGCTTGGAAATGTGTTAGTAGGGTCAAGTAGAAGTTCTTTTGTAGTCAGTAGAAAACTTAACAAAACACAACCGAAATGTGCGAACACCTACTGTTATCACCCATGCTTTGCACAATGTACTATGTTCTATATGTACGAGAAACAGAGTAAAAGAAGATGTAAGCAACTCTGATATAATTAAAAGAAATTAAACAAAACAAAAAAAAAACATACCCAACAGTGCCACAATCGCAAAAGCTAGGACGGTTGGTTGCTTGTGCTCTGTTATTTTGTGTCAATATATAAAAGAAACATATTACATATGACTCATTCTTCTGATGGATCAGGTCACTGTACTAAGCACCATGAATTTACTTTGAGGGACAATGTTATTAATTTCTTACCAGGCCAAAGTGTAAACTGATAACCCTAGTGAAACCTGAAATGAAAATCCTGGACCTTAAAAGACAGGGACATGTGCAAGCACAAAGACTCTCATGTAACCTCATTGTTTATATTCCCAGAGCTGTAATTTGTTAGGCCTTATAAAAACGGGTGAAATACAATACAGTGCCAGTCCAGGAGCCTTTTGGCTTGCACAGTAATGGTCCTAATGCTTTTATCTCTCAGACACTGCAAGTAAACATCGCCCTGTGTCTGCCTCCATGCTGCCATTTAATTACGTACACATTTTTCCATAGCCCTCATCTTCATACAGTGGAGGCCAGTTCAAAAGCAGCCCTTGAAAGTGGAATTAATGCATGCTATAGGACTGAATATCAAGTCTACAACAGGGATCCATGTGTGCTTCATTAGTAAAGCTAAAAAGCTAGACATTCTTCTTCCAGCTCTAGATCTATGGTTTATGCTTGTATTCTTGTAATTTGTGTTAAAAACAATATGAACAGTACAATACTCGAAAAACTGAATTGCAGGAAATAAGAAAATGGACAAACATGAAAAGCCAATTTTCCCAAACAAAGTTCTACTACTACAGATGAGAAGACGAGAACACAGAGCTAAGGGTATTGTGGAGATAGCAGTGGTTGTAGTGAGATATGCGCATGGCCTTCATGACTAATTCAGGAGCATTATCTGACAAGAGCAGTGTCCCCCCCCAAGGCCCAGAGCACAAAACAACAGAATAAAAATGTCAAACCACACACTTGGCTTATGGTCAGGTACTCAAACATGGCAGGAGTGACACAGTGCCAGCTCTAAGTAAAAATCAGCAAAGATCCATTGAATAGACAGACAATAACAACAGCACAAAACAGGACCTAACCATGGTAAAAGTTATACAGATTTGGACCTACTCATGTGTATGGATCTGTCAAATACAAAAGTATTCGCCCTCTCTTGACCTTTTCCATATTGTGGAAGAGTTATAACCTGAAACTGAAATCAACTTAATGGGGATTATATATCAAACTTATTTACAAATAAATATGTGTTTACCCCCATTGCTGTCACAGGTTGTAACACTGCAAACATGTACTATAGGAACGTAAACAGATGGCATGGCCAAATATAAAGCTTTTAATCTTCAGTAATGTGGGTCAAATGTGCACAGCTGAGAAGGCGTGAAGAGCAAAACTGGATGTAAAATATGCGCTTACAATGCATCCAACAGCAACATTCAATTTACTAAGGCTGTAGCACATTACAAAGTGCTCCTGGGATTGCCCACCAAACACACTTTGCTTGAGGTTCAGGATATAACAGTAGTTGTGAAATGGGGCAAATGCTAGAACAGGGTCAAAAAGATATATACAAAGTACATCATTAAATTGTGTTCCACTTCTCTAACTATTTCAGTAGCCGGATCATGTTGTTTGCTCACGTTTGTGTCCGACTACGGCTAACACTTGGAATATCAGCAACATCAAAATGTATTTAGTGTATTGAAGTGCTTTGTTCAGACTGGAAAAATGCTGTACATATTTGTTCACTGTATCAAAGCATCAAAAACCAGGCAACACAGAACAATATAAGGACTGAGGTATTCATACAGCAGTGGCTATTATTGATTTAAATAATCCAGGCACCAGATATTACAACACAAGTCTCATTCATTTCTTGCTTAAAAATAATTGCTTTTGATGTTTTTGTTCTGAAAGTTGAAATAGACTGTGAGACGTTAAATTGTTAGCAAACATTCTTTGTATAGGTCTTCAAAGGCCGTTAATCAGTCTAGGCACTATATCTCCTAGCAACATATTTGGTGGTAATTTATACCTGGTTTTTAGAGGTGAAGAAAATTACATGCAAAACTGGTTGCTGTTAGTCATCTAAACTTTAGTAAATATATAACCTTCCAATATATTGATCTTTTTTGTGCTGACTTCACAACTTTTTTTCCCAAATGCATATGTATGAAGGAGATACATGTACTGTACTTGCTGTGGTTTCAACTTTGACACATAAATTGCACATTTTGGCTTGTACACCAGCTTTATACAAACTAGACTTCTGGCTCAAAAGGTTGAGTCTTGTTTGTTCTTGGGCCAGTCTGTGCCCCAAAACAAAAATCTCATGGATTCTGGAGCAAACTAACATCAAACCTGCTATGACCGAGACAAAATAAAAGATATTTTACAAAAGAGTCATTGCATACACTGGCAAAGCAATTACTTTATTTTGACAAAAATGTGAAATTTCACAAATCATGCAATTTTCTCAACGATGATAAACTGCCATTGGGTGAATATTCACTGTGTGAAATTATCAAGTAAGTAAATAAGTTTGATTTATAAAGCACATTTAACACAGCAAAGCTGACCAAAGTGTTGAACAGAGTAAGGAAAAGTAAAATAGAAACCAAATAAAAATTTATTACCAAATAAAAACGGACAAAAGACAATAGTAAAAATGAGATTAAAACACCTGGGAGAAAAAGTATGCTTTTAGCCTCTTTTTAAAAATGATATTTGAAGGGGCAAGGCAGATGTCCAGTGGCAATTGATTCCATAAACGAGGGGCAGCGGCTGAAAAAGCTCTATCCCACTTAGTTTTTAAACGGGCTCGAGGGACACACAGAAGAAACCTATCAGAAGATCGTAAAAATTGGCTAGATGAATGTGGTGTAAGCTTCAGTAAAATAAATAAATAAAATCACAAATGGGCAAATAATTTTTTTTTATTTTTATAAAATGACACATTTAAAGAAAAACTGGTTGCTCAGTTATACCATGGGACAATGTGCAGTCAACAAAGGTATTCTGACTGATCACATTTCTATCCTGATGGGAATGACATTTTGCAGGATGACACTATGCCCAGCCACAGAAAACAAGGGCTCACTGAATAGTTTGATGAGTATGAAAAAGATGTAAACCGCATGCAATGGTCTTCGCAGTCACCAGATCTCAACTCAACTGACAATCTATGGGAGAATTTGGAGCTATTTGTTAGACTGCGCTATGCCAAGGCACAATGAAAAAAGTTGTTCTATACAGCCTTTGTTTGAGCCCATCCTTAAAAGAGCAGGACCATGGCTTTCATTGCATGTAGATGATATTAGGACGTGTTAGAGGTCAGCATCATTGAAGCCTTTGAAAACAAAGTGAAAACAAAAGTGGGGTGATGACTGTTTTGAAATGCACAACAATGAATAAATAATTCATGGGTGTTTTTTTGGGGAAAAAAAAAAAAAATGCATCACTCAGCTTCCACAATACGGTACACTGGACAGAGTGACCCTGCTCTCCAAGGGCATGTGATAATGTAGCGGCACTTGTAGGTACTGAATTGTGGTGTACTGACTCCCCCACTAACACTGTTAGCACATCTCTTTATCTATTTCCCTTCATCACCACCACCACTCTGATGTTTGGAAGCAGGCTGCCCTTTTTTGCCAACACCCATTAAATAATGGAAACTGCTTGGTCGTTGAGCATCATTAATGAAACATGCAGACCCTGGTGGTAGTAGGCATAGACATGTAACAGATGTGAATAATTCAGTCGTCAAATATGACAGTGACAATTACGCCATGGCTGGAGACGAGTGGCGCCTGTGCCACCTGCTGGCGAACAGCTCTGCTCCTCTGAGCTGACGCAGAGCAGGCCATTAGCACAACGCCAACAGTCCCAGAGCTAAGAGCAGCAGATAAAGTGCAAGATCGGCTGGAGGATGGATCCGGTTTTATCTAGTCGAGCGCATGCCTCCCTAATGCAAAGCTTTGAGAAAGGAAGTTATACACTTCAATTGGCATGACGGCTGCAGGCAAAATATTTACTCTAAAATACATGTGAAACCGAGTGACTCACGATGGGTTCGGAAGTGGACCACGTCGCTCAAACCTTCTTCCTCTTGATGCCGAGAAAGCATTAGGAGATTCTTGTGGACCTGATGTGGTAAACAGTCGTGAGTGGAAAGATTCAGCACTGTTAGCTGCTAATGGAGCTCAGTGTCAGAGTTTACAGCTCATTTACAGCTCAAGTGGGCAGCAGCTACAGAAGCAAAGTCTGGCTTATTTCACCATGATGAGGCCAATTGTCTTGTCAGTCTTTCAGTTAAATACACATTAGAAATGGAGACAGAAATAATCCCCAAGTCTGTATATTTAAAGTAAAAGTTTTGATGACCTGCAATAACATATGTTTGAGTCCTAATTAAAATTTCATAATATTTATGGATTCAAGAGCATAAGAAGTTCACATCTGAATGTTTGAGGTCCCAGGATCTGCTTTTGAAAGCTTAATGATAACCAAATTAAACATTAAACAAATTTCCTAAAACATTTTTTTTGCTAAATAACTTGTTGCTTTATGTAGAAAAATTATGAGAATAAATGTATATTATTTGGCATACGTCAATGATCATGCCCTAAAAACGTAAGAATGTGCCGAAATTTCGGCCGAAAATGGCATTTTCGGTTTTTGGCCGGAAGAGAAAAAATACTGAAAATATGAGCCAAAAATATATTCCACCAGACTCCTCAGTGCTCGGTGCTCAGATTTCACCTCGATCTAGCAAATGGTTATCGTTGCATTGCAACATTACTAGATCCACGGTTTAAAGGACATTACTTTGAGTCGGAGAAAAAGCAGCGTGCATGGGAAATGATACAGGCAGAGCTGCAGGTGATGAATGTATATGCTGAAGGATCGACACGCAGCACAGAGCAAAGTGTGTCAGAGAAACGGGTGCGTACAAGTGATGAGGTGCGAACTCCCTCACTATCTGACGTTTGACGAGATTCTACAAGAAAGCGCCCCGACCCACAGCAGTGCCACAACAAGTGCAGCTACTCTTTCCATTGCTTGCGTGGATTGCATGCAGGTATTCATCTGCCCCAAGCACCAGGACAGAGAGTGCAAGACTATTCAGTGCAGCATCTCGTGTTCTTGACGAGAAGAGGAACCGTCTCTCCTGCCAGAAAATTGAGTAGCTTCTGTTCTTGAAGTGAAACTTGCCACTTTTGCTGTCCAATTTGCTATGTGTATAGCAATTACATTAAAATTCATGTAGCACTGCAAAACTTTGCTCTTGACTTGAAGCTGCATCTGTTGTTTATGGTATGAGGTTGGTTTTAGTTCTATTGCTGCTCTTTTGCACAATAATCTTAATTCAATGTGGAAATACGTTTACATAAACAGAAATGAGGCCTAGTTCATTACTTGACTGCTGTTTTGCATATCATAATGGTTTTCTAAAACTTTACATTATTTGGATAATTAGGTTGAAAAAAACCTGTTACATTTAATTGTTACAGAACTGAATGAAGAATAATATATTTTGTATGTTAATTTCAATAAAAGTGTGAACATTTTATTGGTTTGTAGTTTTTCCAATTCAGATGAATTAAATTCATGAAATGAATTAAAAAGTCTAATATTAATACAACAAAACAACAAAAAAAACTATTTTAAAATGGGTTTTTAAAAAATTAATTTTCCGCCAAGTGCGTCCTGAATTTTTGGTTTCGGCCCAGAATTTTCCTTTCAGTGCATCAATAATGTTAACTATTTAAATGTAATATATTTCAAAAGAAACAACAATCACAAACCACATTGTGTGTTCTATGAAATGAATAGAAGGCCATACCGGCTTTAGCTTGACAATTTGTTAGAGGGGCGTAAATAAAACATTTATTTAAATTAGAATAAAAAAATATCAGGAACAAGAAAACTTTCATACAAATGAAGAAAAATGGATACACGTGTAAAATATTAAAGTTATAAAATTACAATATTGTCTTCTGATAATTTTTTTTGTTTAATAAAATTTCTGTGGTTTACTGCTCTTGGCTGTGGCCATCTAAAATGATTAGAGATGTACTGATCTAATACTGAGCATCACTATCAGTGCTGACCAGTACACATTTTCCAATCCAGTCCACTGATGCATTCTTCCATAACGTATAAACTGCCAATAAAAGCTCAGTTACTAAGAGGATGTCACTGTTAGATCAGCATTAGCTAACACTCAGAGCTCTAATGTAGGTATTGTACTAACAATGGAAAAACTTTGATTGGTACATCCCTAAAAACTGTTGCCTAATTAACAGTTAAATCAACTCAAGCAGTAAATGTCCTTAACATTTTGTGATATTTTCTACTTCAGAAAAGGTAACCGATGTACAAAAAAACATTGAACCTTGTTTGGATGTGCATGATCCAACAGTCTAAGAGTCCTAGATGCTATGCAAGTATGTACTTATACCTAAATTTGCCCGAGAGACACTGGGCAGCATGTGAAGGGACCCGAAGGTCTCACAGGCTCTTACCTCATTCACCCTGCAGTGCACTTTGACTTTGATAGGACAAAAGCTAAACGGATACGGCCTCCCGACACTCACTCCCCACCGGCACCAGGCGCCAGTACAGACGCATCTTCACACAGACAGCATGGCGACATCACCCCTAATGGCCCTTATCTTAATCTGCTTTAAAAGCATCTTGCGTTTCTCCGAGATCTTTTCACCTCTGCAAACCAACATTTAATAAGTGCCCCCCCCCCAGTTGTTTCCAGTTTATTTCTCCTATGCTCGAGCCAGACGATGAGGTGCACTGTGGTTTAATGGGGTCAAAACTACTACAAACCCCAGCTCAAAGAGCAAGGTGAAGGGTACGTGTGTGTGTATCCAAATTGGTGAACCAGTACACGATCTTACACATGCACGCATAACAACAACAAAAAAAAACACGCACACATACACACAGGCTGTTGTAGAAAGGTGTCTGGAAACAGACAGTAGTCTAGGCTGTTTCTCAGATGGGACTTTGAGGCTCCAGAACATCCAAAGACTCAAAGGCTCAAAAGAATCCCCATACTGCTCAGTTTTCTGATTAAATATTAATCCACACGGAGAAGTCATGTATAATCATTGAAAACCATAATATGCTAATAAACTATATCCAAACTTAAAATACAAAAACATGCACTTTAACTATAACAAATAATGAATATCTGGACATGGATGCATTTCAGAAAGTCACCCATTCATTTAGAGGAGACATTGTGACCAGCAGTTTGAATGAAAATCAATTATTCATGGTAAAGGCATAACAAACAAAAGAGAACAAAGTATTTATCAATGGAAGCCTATAAGTGAGGTCGTTAGTTGAAAGTTGATACAGGCAGGTCTGTGCACTGTGGTTTGTGTAGTATCCATTATACACTAGAATTGCCTATTAGTGCCTAAGTGGCAAACAAAGCCTCCCTGACATCTACTACTGAATTTTAAAATGAGTGCCTCAGGTGTCACTTCATGGCTGTTCAAGGGACAGGTCAAGCAGCAAGTGAAGCTAGTACGTGAAGGGAAAAAGAAAAAAAACAAAAAACAACAACAAATAAAAAGTCAGGGCTTAAACTGTGGTCTCTAACACCTCCCAGTGGTGAGAGCGCACAACTACAGATAAAACACTCATCAGTTAATCTAAGTAAACTGTTTCAAGATCTAATTTGCAAGAAACCCATAGAGTCTCTAACTTTACCTTGTAGGATGGCAGGAAGCAGAGAACGCCTCGGCTCACCGTCTGGCACACTTTCAGAAGCAGTGCACCCACCTCATCCTGGAAGGTGAAGGTCTCGGCATGCTGGAATGTGGCGCATAGCCTTCGACCCTGAGGACCGGCTCCAATAGTGCCAACCCATACCTGAAAATTTTATGCCATAGTTCAAAAACTCACAACCATTTATATTGGACATTTTCTGTTTTAATGCAAACACACAGCTAATCTAGTTTGTTACTGAGCAGATGAAACAAAGCCAAAGGTGTCTGAATAGTAAACGAACCCAATCAACAGCCCTTCTCATACAGCCATGAGATTTACAGTATATATATATAGTGTCTTTTTTCATTTTTATGATTTCATTGTAATTTGTTCTAGATGGTATTTGTCAATCATCCTTAATGTAAAAAACTGATATTTCCTATTATATTTCCTATTTTTTTCCCTGAACCTTACACTCATGCAATTATTGGAATCATGCTGTATTATGAAGTATATTAAGAGTTAAATAAAATGTTCACTTACTTATTATAAATGATTTTATTACAACAGAATTATCACAGACGTTTTCAGTGAATGTACCATTATGCTCTGTCCTGCTCAATAGCAATTTTATAAAAAATTAGGGGAAAAAAACAGGCTTGTTGTGAAATGCAAATCTGACATTGTGTAGCAAGTAATGTACTGTACTTCCCTCATCTTACTAAAGTACTTATGTGAATGGCCACTTTCACCCCTACTTCACTCATTTTTAAGTAACTGCATTTTCACTTTGGGCTACATTACTCACCAGGGTGTACTAACCTGAGATTTGCTGATGACATGGCTGGCCTCCAGCTGGATAGAGAATTTGAGGCCCAGCTCAGAAGAGAAGGACGTCATGGGTGAGAGGGTACCAGAAGTGAGCACTATACTGTGTACTACTGTGCTCAGATCAGAGAATGCCTGCCAGCACACACATACGCTGTTATCATGAGCTGCATATACACAGGCCACTAATGATATAGACACTGATTATTGTTCCTGCAATGATAAGTGGATGAAAATAAAAACAAAACAAAAAATTTCAGTTATGTTGCTGCTCAGGGTCAGGCACTTACCACAGCAGGATTAAGACACCAGAAGCTGAGGGTATGCACAAGGGTTTTAGTGCGCACAGCCTGGCGGCGACGGCGTGGCCGGGCAAAAAAGCCCTGGGCATCAGGCACATCCTCCTGGGTAGTCCAAACATAACTCTGCTGCAGAGCCACACGGTAATCATCTGCAAACCTACACACGTGCACACACAAGTTTCAACCATATACAATTATCTGCCTTGGTTGTAATAAAACTGAAAAAAGACAAGGCAGGATTATATAAGTTATGCTATGAAAGTTTTTACAATTGTCTTCCTAAAACAGAATTTGGCACAAACAGCTGCCATTGGCTATTAGGATTCTGGTTCTAGCTCATGTTCCCCAAACTTGAGGGACAGCTGGAACGATCACAGTGATAACCCTAAAAGCACATTAAAAGGTCACAGTAAAAGTAATCTCATCATCATTACAGTTAAACATGGAACAAGTGCTAGGATTAACACTGTTCCTTTATCTGATCAGTTGTTTAGTCAACTAAAAGTAAAAAAATTATAAATCATGATAACATATTTTTAAATTTCATCAGTGATAATGAAAAATAAAAATGAAATGATCTGAAATGAACATGGTCTCAAAATTTCTAAAATAGAGTTTCAAAATTAAAATGACTGTAAATAAACAAACTCTTGACAATAAGACAAATGAAATGAATCATTATAAGGATGTTACCAATAAACTTGTTACCAAAAATTGTGATGTCAGCATACTGTAATGACAGAATTATAAAATATGGCTGTTCATTTTTCATGCTGAAAAAATGTTTGTACTGGTTAATACCTGAAAATCTGAACTTAAACAATGCACAGGTTGATATAGAGAAGTGGTCTTCAGTAAAGAGAACCTTAAAGGAAGTTTTCATCATTTGCTTGTGTATACTGTGTCACGTGTTCATATTCAAAACCAAAATGTTTAGAGTAAATAAAATGTGAGCCATAAATATTATTTCAGGACACAAAAACAAACAAAACAAAACAAAACAAAACAAAAAACGGCATCCACTATGATTTGGAGGCAAAGCTTATCCATATGCTCAGTTTTTGTAAGGGATAATGACCTGCAGTTTTGTCTAAACAGAAATCCCAACACCATAAAAAGGCTCTTGAGCACAGTCTGAGTGTTGGAGCTGATGGTGGGAACCTCTACCGTGTCCTCTCTCCCATTCACCAGCCCGACCCGTTCTTCCTTCTCCAGCACTGCCTCAAAATGCTTCTGCTCAGCAAGCAAACACAAACATACACGAATATAAATATTATTTTCTGCATGGGGGGAAATGTAAGAAAACAATGAATATTAGAATGGAGCACGTTGAAGGTGGACTATAGGCAACACTCTGTGGAATGGGATACCTGAAGCACAGGAAATGTGTCAGCTGTTATGCCAAGACCATGGAAGATGTCCAGAACTTCCTTCCCAGTCCACACCTTATAGGCAGACTCATAGTCCCTGTCTTGCAAAATACTGGAGCTTTCTTGTATCCAGCTGCACACACAAATCCACAGACCATTTGTCAGACGAATTTGACACCATTTGAGGTTTCACAGCCTTGTCAAATCAAATGCCTAATGCTTAATCAAAGACATAATGGATATTAAGCACTATATGGAGATCTTAAGTGATTGAAGAATGATGTCGTAATTTGTCCTGCAATTAACACCAAGTCTCATGAGATGATACACAAGAATTTGTCAATAGAAAACAAGTTATCTCTGCTCACTAATCGATAAAAGAATGATAAATGAACTTCTACATGATGCAATCTGCCCCACGCACATTTTTTCTGTCCACCATCATAGGCTCTATTTACCCCTTTTTATCAAGTTACATACTGTACAAACCATTAGCCACAAGGGAGTTAGCAAAAAGATCATATTTAGATTGTTCTATAGCCTCTGAGAGGAAACAAAGACAGTGTACTTGAGCAGGCTGCAGCAAAAGGCCAGAAGAGGCTCATGGTGATTCCGGCGGATGTTATATGTCACCATGGCCTCAAGATCCTCACGGGCCTCCCGCAGCTGAGCCTGGTTTATGGTGTAGCTGGCAGACTCGCGGGCGCAATCCTCAATGTTATGAGCCTCATCCAGCACCACAATCTGCCCCTTTAGATTGATGTCCATCTATGGAAAAGACGGGAGCAATCATCTTCAGTAAAGATTAGAAAAGGCTCAGAATAAACAGGATTTATGCATGCAAAATGGTATCTGATTGATCACCTTTGCAATAAAAATTGTATTGCCTTATTCATCAATAAGAACTACGTGTTGTACTCTCCAAAACATATTTATGATTTCTCAAAAACTATTATATATTAATAATAAAACACATTTTATAGCACAGGTGGCCTAGTTATAGTAGGACATACATACATTAATACCATACTGCGTATTATGGTTATTTGATATAGATTCCTACAGGCTCCTGGTCTGACTGGGAAAGAAACTCACACTCTCCCGGATAAGGGGGTCCAGCAAGTAGTTGTACGGGCAAAAAACAATGCAAGCATCCTGCATGAGTTCCCGGGCTGCATAGTAGGCACAGGAGCGTAGCTTATTGCCCAGACTGACAAGCTCTTCTATGTCCCAGGCTTGGTGCAGCCCATGCACCCACTGCAAAGACCTCTGCTCCCGCATCTTATGCACATTGTGGTAGAATCGGCATGACTGGCCCTATAAAAGAGACACAAAATAAAAAAAATTCAATGGATATTCATTGGGAACCCATATTCCCTGCTAAACTGTAATATAGGCCTCGGTCAAATAAAATGGCAGGTCACTATTCATCCCTAACATTAGACAGTGTATCCTCATTATGCAGTTAACAATTTTTGACTTATAACAGTGAGAGCATTGTCACTGCTAAAAGACACGTATCTGTTTCATAATTAGAGCAGGTGTCTTTCTGCTGGACCATTAAAAGGGGCATCTGTTCATTGTGCTGGGATTTACTGGAGCCTGCAGTGGCCTGATGAGAGGCTGACAGCAATTTCATCTGTATTATAGGCAGGGAGATTATCCCACAGAGGGAGCATGGGATTAACACTGCCTGGCCAGGGCCATTTCACTGCAACGGTCATATGATGGTGGTGATAACGGAGATGTGTGACCTCATGGCAAATGCTTCAGAGGAGAATAAAAGGAGTGGGGTTGCAGGCCTGACTGGAAATGACACAGGAGACAGTGCTAGTGACTTATACACTCCAAAGCAGAGTCATCTCCTGTGCCATGGCCATTAACATGCACGGACGGAACAAGTTCGGCAGCTGAGCAATAGGTGCTTATAATTCAAGCTGCCTAGCGGCGAGGAGGAGGATAAAAGGTTTTTCGTTAAAACTGACCACACCTGAAGCATTTGACAAGTGTGCATTATGAAAAAGCTCTGAATGAGTGATTAGGGGCATTATCACCCACAACTGGTCCCCACAGCTCCAGTGACAAGGATTTCACTTACAGATCCTTAAAGAGTAGGTTTATGTTACAGTGGATATATTCTGAAGGCTACTAATCATCTTCCCATTACAACAATGTCAAAGTGTAAAGACGGCTCACCAAACTAGTGAACACCGACTATCTAGCCTGAAGGCCATGACAAGAAGCAGGGAACAAGTGCTTCCTTTGCCAATAGAAATGAGGTCAAATTGAGTTCAGCAGATTCAATTTGGGGGTCCTATTGTAGAAGCCCAATTCCGAAAGAGTTGGGACAGTATGAAAAAATGCAAAAAACAAACAAACAAAAAGAGTCATTTGAAAATTCAATTCAGCCTCTATTATATTGAGAACACATTATTAATATTAACACATTATTTGAGGTTTTACTTAGTGAATTTAAGTTATTTTTGAAAATACACACTCATTTAAAATCTGATGACTGCAACACTCCAAAAAAGTAAGGAAAGTCAATTGATTACTACTGTGTAACATCACCTTTTCTTTTAATAACATTTATTAAGAGTTTAGGCACTGAAGACACCAGTTGGTTAAGTTTAGGAAGCAGAATTTTCCCCATTCATTCATTATGTATTTCTTCAGCTACACAACTGTACAGGGCCGTCGTTGCCTTATTTTGCACTTCATAATGCGCCACACATTTTCCATTGGAGACAGGTCAGGACTGCAGGCAGGCCCTGTTAGCACCCGCACTTTCTGCTTACACAACCATGCGCTTGTAATCCGGGCGGAATGTGGTTTGGTGTTGTCCTGCACTGGATGGCAGCATATGTTGCTCCAAAATTTGTACTTTCTGCATTAATGATGCCCTCACAGATGTGCAAGTTACCCATGCCACGGGCACTGGCACAGCCCCGTACCATGACAGACGCTGGCCTTTGGACCTGACACTGATAACAGCTTGGATGGTCCTTTTCCTCTTTGGCCCGAAGAACTCGATGGCGGTTTTGTCCAAAAACTATTTGAAATGTTGACTCGTCGGACCACAAAACACGATTCCACTGCGCTACTGTCCAACTCAGATGACAGTGAGCCCAGAGAAGTCAGCTGTGCTTCTGGACAGTGTTGCCCAGTAAAGCCTTAACTTGCATCTGTGGATGCAGCGGCGAATGGTGTTGACTATCAAAAGGTTTACCAAAGTATTCCCGGACCCATATCAGGATATCCATTACAGACTCGAAGCATTTTTAAGACAATGACGTCTGAGGGATCCGAGATCACACACATTCAGAAGTGGTTTTCGGCCTTGCCCTTTACGCTTAAACCTTTCCTTAAATCTTTTTATTATATTGTGCTCTGTAGAATGTGAACTTTTTCGGAATTTGGGTTGTATAATAATTCATTATATGGTGACCACTGTTCGAATCTAACCTCGGATGCTGAGCAAATCAGTGGTCCTAATCTGTCCTTAAGAGATGTATCAGAATTGTATTGAAACTGTGTCTCAGTAAGGTGTTGGGCCACCGCAAGCATCCAGAACAGCTTCAGTGAGCCTTGGCAAGGATTTTACAAGTCTCTGTTACTATAATGACATTATGAACACCAATTTCCCCAAAATATATTCCCTCAGTAGATTTTTTTTATTATGTTGGAGGAGAACACTTTCTAACACATAGATTCAAAATCCCCCACAGGTGTTAAACTGGGATGAGATCAAGTGACTGAAGGCCATAGCATATGATTTACATTATTTTTATACGCATCAAACTAATCAGTGAGCCCTCATGCCCTGTGAATGGGGACAGTGTTATCCTTGAAGTGACCACTTCCATCAGCATAATAATGTTTCAACGCCAGCAACAAGTAACCTACAGCATGACATAGCCATCAGGTTTTCTTTGCCACCTGTCTTTATTAAAAATTTATAATAAATTAATGCACATGCATATCAACACATCTAGAAAGATGAACTACTCACTGGCTGCTGAATCTATTTTTGCTATTACTTTCATGCTAACTTTCAGCCTAGCATACCTACTTTATAATAACAGAATTCATAGTTCAGAATTAACAAGAGCATGTGAACCTAATGAGCTGAACAAACTTTGTCAATGAAGCCTTTCATCTCTTTGAGGGCTCACGTGGTGACACATGAATAAAGACCCTGTGTTGAAAGCTGTAGTGATGTCAGATGCTATGAGCTGGGCATTGGGTGACTCACATTCTTGGCCTTGAGTAGCTCCTTGCAGCGTTCATTGCGGTTGGCGTGGGGTACCACTTCAGGGTGGACACACGTATGGTCTCGGCTGGACAGGATGGTCATGGGCACAGTGGAGTACAGCGTCCGCTTCAGCTCTCGTGCAATTTGGGTGATCTGTTTATGCGTACGTGTGCCAAAGAAAATTTTGGGGACAGCTTTCTTCCCATTATTTTCCTTGTCTTTGTCCTTGACTTTTTCACCTGTCCTCTGCCCTTCTGCGAGGCTTGCACAAGCACACAGGGAACAAGGTACTGGAGACTATGGATGAAGAAAGGAAAACAAATCAACCTCAAGTACTGTAATGACTAAGACTACAGGAGCAATGCTAGACATCATGTCAGTCAATTAGATGAATAGGTTTTTTACGTATGTGGACATATAGATAAACAACGTAGACATGAAAGGGAAACAATATAAGTCAGGATCAGATGACTGCAGCTGAGATGGAAAGTTTAGACCCCAGTATTGTTCATGACGCTGCTCCCTGACTGGATATTTCTAATTATAGCTTTCGCACACAAGAACCTGCCAGCTAGTGAAACTGATCCTAAGCAGATCTGTATGAACACATTTGTATATGAACACATTTAGTAATGCAACACATCTCTCATGCAGTCATGTGCTATACAACTCCATATATACGGTGTATGTATGTATGTATGTATGTATAACATATGTACAACAGTGCATTGCATAAAATCATTCAGTCACAGATCAAAAGATTCAGTTAATATTCACATTATGTTCAAATTGGGGGAAAAATGTGCTCTCAGTGACTGTGCATGGCATGGTTGTTGGTACCAGATGGGCTGCTTTGAGTATTTCAGAAACTGCTGATCTCCTCTGATTTTCACTCACAACAGAATGAAAAAAAAAACAGCCAGTCAGCAGCAGTTATGAGAGTGGAAATGCCTTGCTGATAAGAAAGTTCAAGGACCTAGACTTCGTTGAGCTGACAGTATGTCTATGGTAACTCAAATAAAACCTCTTTACAAACATGGTGAGCAGAAAAGCATCTCAGAATGCGCAACATGCCAAACTTTGAGGCAGTTGGACAAGAACAAGTATTTGAGGCTACATTGGGCACAGGCTCACCAAAACTGATCAGTTTTAGATTGGATAAACATCACCTGTTATTATTCCAATCGCCTAATATCCAGTTTCAGAGAGCACACCTGCTGTCAAATCCATGGATTCACCCTGCTTCTGTCAACAGTTCAGGCTGCTGAATTGTGGTGATGTAATGGGGTGGAGAAGGTTTTCTTGGCACACATTGGCTCCATAATACCAAATGTGCATCATTTGAATGCCACAGCCTATCTGAGTACTGTTGCTGACCACATGCATGGTCACAATTTACCAATTTTATAACGGCTACTTCCAGCATAATAATGTGCCATGTCAAAAAGCACAAGTTGTCTCAAACTGGTTTCATGAACATTACACTGAGCTCAGTTACCTCCCCAGTCATGTGATCTGAATCCAATCGAACATCTTTAGGTTGTGGTAGAACGGGAAATTTGCAGCATAAATGTGTAGCTGAAAAACCTGACAATCAGAATCTCAAATTTTCTCAAATATATCCAAAATCCTGTGGAATCCATAGCACTAAGAATTGAAGCTGTTCTGGGAGCAGGGGTAGGGGGGTGGTAGGATAGGTCCCACTCAGTATTAGTATGGTACTACTAATTTGTAAGGAAATTGGCGTGCAAGTTTTTCCACACATCCTGGATAACTTACAACAGTTCTTACAGAGACTAAAATCAAACATATAACTGGTTTAATGCACAGGGTTGTTCTACTCTTCCTATACAGCTCACCATGAGGAAAGCTACTGAGGTTTTGAATATTCATTTTTAAAAATCTAATATGCTTTAAAAGGGCAGAGTTAAACATAATGTGAATGATCTGAACTCGCACTGGTGAGGCATTTCAGAGCACTTTGGATTTGATTTTATTAAGGGGTTACTGAATACCTAAAACATGAACTCCTTCACTTCACCATTGTTCTATTCTCCAAGAGTAATAAGATCAAGGCTTATCAACAAACACTGCATGTTACAACTTAATGCTTAATAATCACTCTCTTAGCCCTTGCTCCAGTGGTGGAGTCACCCTTTGGTCAGCCACACTGCTTCTCAAACCTTGTTTGCCATTAAATATTACAACATACTAGACGGAGAGGATAGAGTGTGATAAAGCCTAGCTTCGCTGCACAGACTTAAAAGAAAATGCCTGGATGCAGATAATGTTACAACAGAGTTGGAGGAGTTTCACACCAGCGCTCCACTTGTCTCAGTTCCTTGGATCAGCTTACCTGCTGCTGCCACATTCAATAGCCCAGTCCAAGTACCCTGCCTCCTGTGCTGTATAATTACTTATTCATCGAATGATGGAGGAAGGGCTGCTCGTGAATGGTAGGCCTTGTCAGTGGCAGCACAGGAAACAGCTGACACAAGAGTATCCGTTACATGAACCCTGCCACAGTTTCGGCCCCTCTCGCCACCGGGCAGCAAAGAAACACCCCTGGTATGCAGATAACAGCCTCCGCTGGCTGGACCTGCCGCCATGGACACATTCAAGCTGCATTCTTTCACCATGGGGGCCCTGATATCATCTTGGCGGTCTCCCTCGGCTCAATCCAGTCCTTGCTATCAAACACTGCCCAGCCTTGTGCGGGAGCGTCAACCTTAGCATGTTGTCTCAGCTGGGGTCATCTGGGGGCAAGACAAACTGAACAGCTCACTGCTCTACAGCATAAAGCAGTGTACAGAAGAGACTTTGATGTATCATAGAAGGTTTCTTATAAGCCTCAGTTCTCAGACAAACAGCTAGATAATGCATATCGTATTTACCAAATTAAATAAAAACTGCCGGAAAGACATTTTTTCAAGGAAGACCTTCTGTTGGGGAAAAAAGATAATAAAACAAACACATTACAACCAAAAGAGATAACACCACTTATCATCTAAACATAAATTTGTTCAGACAAGATCAAATGCAAACTGTGCGCTTCACGGTTTCCAAGTAAGACTCCAAATGCATATTATAATAAAGAAAAGACAGAGGATTATAAAGGATTCTAAAGAATGAGACAAGAGAGGTGTTTGGGCTGATGATAATGGACTGGTTCAGCCAAACAGTACATTCACTGTGTTTTTCGAGAGAGGTGCAAGGCGAGCCCTGTGTCCTGTTAGAGCTCTGTGTTTGAGATCCTAAAGTAGATTGTCCTCACCCCACAATGACTCTGTGATGGAATGTGCAGGCCTGCATTTCAACAGGTGAGCTCTGAGAGCTTGACACTCAAGCCCCCCCCTTTCAAAAACTCCTTCAGTAAAGGACATTGAAAAGAAAAGATGGACAGAGTGAGAAAAACAGCCTTCATAAAAAGTCTTCACGGGTCTTCACTCCCCTATCACGGCTGCCCCTGGAGCCCTTAGCGCTCCCCCAACCAGCCAATCTCTAGAGACACAAAGCACCTGTTTATCCCATGAGCGCAGTAACCAGCAGGTGAACCCCATTCAATATTTATCCCAGGCTTTCACAGTTCACTGCCAAGCAAGGCAAACCTCTTAATTAAACTGGAGCTTGCTTCAAAGGGCCCATTGAAGATGTCAGTCAGCACTGGCAGGGGCTACGCACGATGTCAGATGAGGAATGGAAACCCAAAGCAAACCCCACCCCCTTTAACCCACCCACAAAGGCTAAGTCTCCACCTTCCATAATAGTCCACCAATCTCTAGGAAATTCTACCACAAGTCACTCAGTTCCTCATTCTAACTAATGTACACACACAGGCTCTCCTGTATCATAGACAAACACCAACACAGATTCTTCTAATGGGACAGCATCACATTTTCTGAGGAGCTACATACAGAGAAAAAATATGCTGAACAGTTTTTGACTCAATCAAAGGTAATGGCTATACCATCACTGAGCACTTTAATAGCAGTATAGCGAGGGGGACACTAGGTCCTGACTCTCTGAGGTCATAAAAAATCCCAGGACACTAATCGTAAAAGAGTATGGGTATAACCCCGGTCTCCTGGCGAAATTCCTCCATTGGCCCTTATCTATCGTGGCCCTCTAATAATCCCTATCTCTGAACTGGCTACATCACTTTCCTCTCCTCTCCACCAATAGCTGGTGTGTGGTGGGCATTCTGGTGCACTACGGCTGCCGTCGCATCATCCAGGTGAATGTACACACTATGGTGGTTGAGGAGACCCCCCACCATACAATGTAAAGCCTAGTAATGAGTGCTTAGAAAAGTGATGATCTCCTAGGATTTTCATGCACAATGGTCTCTAAAGTTTACTCAGAATTTTGCAATAAAGAAAAAACATCCAGAGAGTGGCAGTTCTGCAGAGGAAAATGCCTTGCTAATGAAAGAGGTCAATGAAGAATGGTTTGAGCTGACACAAAGCCTATAGTAGCTCAGATAAACACACTGTACAATTGTGGTGCGCAAAAAAGCATCTCAGAATGCACAACATGTCAAAATTTGATGCGGACGGGCTACAACAGCAGAAGTCCATGTAGGGATCCACTTATGTCAACCAAGAACAGAAAGCTGATGCTGCAGTGGGCACTCTGGACAGCTGAAGACACAAAAAACGCAGCCTGGTCTGATGAATCTCGATTTCCGCTGAGGAACACAGATGGTAGGGTCAGTATTTGGTACCAACAGCATGAATCCAAGGACCCAACCTGTCTTGTGTCAACAATCCAGGCTGGTGGAGGTGGTGTAATGGTGTGGGGAATGTATTCTTGGCAGACTTTAGGCACGTTAATACCAACCAATCATTGCTTGAATGCAACAGTCTTCATGGCCACAATTTACCCATCTTCTAATGGGTACTTCCAGCATGATAATGCATCATGTCACAAAGCAAAAGTCATCTCAAACAGGTTTCATGAACATGACAACAAGTTCAACATTCTTCAATGGCCTTCCGAGTCACCAGATCTGAATGCAATAGAACACCTTTGGGATGATGTAGATACAGGAGATTCCCAGCATGAAAGTGATCCTGAAAATTCTGCAGGAATTGAGTGATGCAATCATGTCAACATGGACCAGAATCTCAAAGGAATGTTTCCAACATCTTGTGGAATCCATGCCAGGAAGAATTGAGGCTGTTTTAAGAGTACAGTGAGGCCCTAACCGGTATTAGTACAGTGTTCCTAATAGAGAGGTCCATGAATGTAACTGTAAATTTCATTGTGTTTTAGCACGTCGAGCATACTCTCATTTAAAAAGACAAGACCCCTCATCCTAGGACTATTACATCCGATTACTCACTACAGTCCAAACAGGAGCATGATCACTCAGCTATGTGAGCCATTTCTCATCTGATTAAGTACTGCCTGAAATAAATAAATAAAAATTTAAAAATTATGCACAGGATACATAATGTTTTTTTAAAGACATTTTGTAGCAAGTCATCAAGTCGCCATCATGCTTTTGTTCCCAAAAAAGAACCAATACACTGATTTTAGGCATGTAAAACTAAGAGTCGACCCCAAACTTTGGAGTTGATTTAACACAGTGAAAATTATTCACCTTGCACAAACACTGCTAGCACTAATATCAGTTAGCGATTACCAGTAGGTATTTGCCTGTTTTGGATTTGTCTGGTCAGAATTTAACAAATCAAGGCTTGAAAACATGCAAAAAACAACAACAACAACAAAAAAAAACAACACAGAATACCATTACCGTGGGTTAGATTCGGTGTCTCATTTCCTTGACATAATATTCTCATGTTGTGACGGATAAATGTCTAATAAATGAGTGGAATGTTGCATTGTAGTTACTGAGCTGTTATTTAATTAGGCCTAGTTAAAGGTTCTGCAGTAGTATTAGTTAATTGAAATGCTAAAGAAATATTGTTAAATACATATTTTTGTTATTTCTTGCATTTAAAATAATTCAGTTAATTAATAAAGAAATCAATAGATTCATTGATCAAAAATAATTGTTAGCTGCATACTTTAAAAGCTTTCAAAGAAGCTAGAACGCTGCCATCTTAAACTCTCTGCTGCCACCCACTGGTCAAATGTCAATCCACCGAAAACTAAATCCAAGTTGTTATGGCAGAACAATGTCCAGTTTCTTACTGCATGATTTTATTTGTAAAAGACTTAAATGAATATGAATGTCTAAGAATCCTCACACTTCAGTTTTATGAACATTTTCTGGAAGTGAGATACTGTATATGATGGGAAGACATACACAGATCAATTCGTTTCCATTTCCAATACGATACAGATATCAGCTGGGTGTCATCCAATACTGCACTCAATCAAGCCTGCTTTCTGCAAGCGCCTGTTTTTAAGTTATATGGAATGTCACAAGAATGATGGGGAAATGATTTAAGATTATTTATATGCCAAAACCTGTTGCATAGTGTTTATGATCACTGTATCAAGATTTAACTTAAAAGTTGTTTGGAGCACAAAAAAAAAGCTGTGAAATGCTCTTGCACTAATATGCAACAGCAAAAGATCCAGACACTGTTATGGAAAGCATTGCAATAAGGGTCAAACATTAAATACTTCACATATACTCACACAGCATTCAGCAGGTGGCAGGCTGCCTTCAGGTTTGGCTTGCCTGCTCAACCCTACAGTCCAGTTCTCAGCCCCAGGATTAGCCCTTTCAACTTCCTCCTCCTCCTCATCAAACACCACACCTTTTTCAAAACATCTTCGCTTCCTGCTTTGCTGAACACCACATGATCGACAAATTACAGGTCAGCTTAGAGTGGTGCTTGAAAGTTTGTGAACCCTTTAGAATTTTCTATCTCTCTGCATAAATATGACCCAAAACATCAAACGAGTCCTAAAAGTAGAGAACGTGAACCCAATTAAATTAAAGAGACAAAAATATGATACTCGGTCATTTATTTATTGAGGAAAATAATCCAGTGTTACATATATGTGAGTGGCAAAAGTATGTGAACCTCTATTATTAGGAGTTTAATTTGAAAGTAAAATTAGAATTAGATTTAAAATTAAAATGAGGTGTTTTCAATCAATGGGATGACAATCAGGTGTGAGTGAGTGTCCTGTTTTATTTAAAGAACAGGGATCTATCAGAGTCTGATCTTCACAACATGTTTGTGGAAGTGTATCATGGCATAAACAAAGGAGATTTTAGAGAACCTCAGAAAAAGAGTTGTTTTTGGCATCTAATAGTGTACGAGGTCACAAAGGAACCCAGAGTAACTTCTAAGCAACTAAAGGCCTCTCTCACATTAATGTTCATGATTCCACCATCAGAAGAATACTGAACAACTGCAACGTTGCTGCCCCTCTGCAGTTTGCTAAAGATCACTCTTTATCTACTGTTAGGACTTTTGAGGATGTTTTGGGTCATATTTATGGAGAAATATAGAAATTTCTAAGCACTTTTCTCTTAGAAATTTTCTAAACTTTCAAGCACCACTGCATGTTCATTTTAGTGCTCAAAATGAACAGTGACTTAACATACTGGTGAAGTCCTCAGTGGTCAGATTTAATATGAAGTTTATGTATTACAGATTCTTGTGTTCTGAGAAGCCCTGAATAACATGTGCTGTAAATTACCCTGAATAGCACAGCAGTGCCTCACTGAACAAATGCAAGCCATGAGCAAACACAGTATGATGATAAAAAAAAATTAACAACTAATCTACATTATGTAATAGCTATCCAACTAGACCATGTTGTGATTTATGAGAGGTAAAAGAGTGGAGGGCCGGCTCCACCACCAAAATTACCAGCACTGAAATAAAATAAATTGTAAAGCTTTAAAATAAAGTGTAAAGCATTACTGCTATTCTAATCGTCAATGTCTATGCAGAAAAGTGTTTTGTATTTCATGATTACTTGAGTTAAATCTGAGTGAGGGTGATTAATATTGCATACCATGATACACATTTTTTTTTAATAACAGCCAAGATCTAAATATTTACAATCCTACCTTCTGATCAGCAGCAGGTGCCCGAATGCGCTTCTTATCAGGCTTAAAGTCTTCATCACTTGGTTCTCCCTGTGTATTGAGGGAAGCCTGAAATTTCTCAGAAAGCCTGGATGACAGAGTGGATCTCTTGGCTTGATTTTCGTCCGCTGTTAGTGAGAAGAAAACTCATGACTTTCAACCTATCATGTCTATGACTTGGGTAGAGCAGAGATTCAGAACTGGTTCCTAAGAGCGCTAACCTCTCGGAGGTGTGATGACTTGTGCAGCAGTATTTTCTCCAGTAAGGTCAATCACAGTTGGTGGGGACGCTGTAGTGCCAAAGGAAGTAGATGAGCAACGAGCTCTGTTGTGGCACACACACTGACATGGGGTAGTAACGAATGGCTTTTTCACATCACATGATGGGCTTCCTCCCTCCTGGTCTGACTTAGCTTAGAGGAATAGAAAAGGTAAAATTAGACAGAAAATAACATCCCAACTGTCTCTGAGGCAAAACACATCAGCAATTGAGGTTCATAAAGTATAATAAAATTGCTCTGCCACCATGTTTTTATTATTTTTATTCCCGTCAAGTAACACAGTAATATTTAGTACTATTTTCTCCATTAAACCGCTTTCAGTAAAAATTGTGTAAAACTGCATATCATTTATTTAGACTTTTTGTTATATTGTATATCTGACTAAACTCTTTCTGTACTTAAATAATACTTTACATACTTAAAGTCCAAATATCAAACTGAAATGTAATGTACTTGTAGCTGTTCAATCCAGATAAAGGCTTATGGATGTCTCTTATGCATAACTGTTAGAGGTAAAATTTCAGAAACAATTCAACTGTTAACTGCAATGAACTATACATTCATTCATCTTCACTAAGCGCTTAATCCAGATCAGGGTCACAGTGGATACTGAAATTTTAGGAGTGAAGTGAGAATACACCCTTGATGCGACGCCAGTCCATCATAATCACACCTGCTGGAAATTTAGAGTCACCAATCTGCCTACCAGCATGCTTTTTCGGTGGTGGGTGGAAACTGGTGACCATAGAGCTATGAGCTGGCAACGTTATCCTGAGTCACTCTGCTGACCAATAACAATTGTTTGCATTCCAACATTTTGTTAGATAAAATGCCACATCTGTGACAGGCCTTATTTTTCAGCACTAAATCATACCATACTGTGCCTGCTGCCATGCCAAGGCTGAGCAGAGCAGCGCGAGGCTCTTCCCACTGCCAGTAGGGCTTTCCAATAAGCAGTGTTGCCCATGGTTCAGGCCACGGACAATCTAAGGGAGAAACAAATATGGTGTCAGGTTATTAAGACATTAGACTGTAGATGTCAGACCAAAGGATCGATCAATATCGAGATGAACATATACTTACTGAGCAATTTATTAGGAACACCTACTAATTCATGCAATAATCTAATTAGCCAGTCGTGTGGCAGTACTGCATTGCATAAAATCATGCAGATACAGACCAGCAGCTTCAGGTAATGTTCACCATCAGAATGGGGGAAAATGTGATCTCAGTGATTTTGACTGTGACATGATTACTTGTGCCAGGGCTGGTTTGAGTATTTCTGCTGTATAACTGCTGATCTCCTGGGATTTTCACACACAACACTCTCTAGAATTTACACAGAGTGGTGCAATAAATAAAAAATATCCAGTGATCAGCAGTTCTGCGGACGGAAACGCTTTGATGAGAGAGATCACCTGAGAATGGCCAGACTGGTTCGAGCTGACAGAAAGGCTACAGTAACTCAGATAGCCACTATGTATAATTGTGGTGAGCAGAAAAGCATCTCAGAACGCACAACACGTTGAACCTTGATGCGGCTGGGTTACAACAGCAGAAGACCATGTCAGGTTCCACTTCTATCAGCCAAGAACAGAAAGATGATGCTGCAGTGGGCTCAGACTCACCAAACCAAGATAGTTGAAGACTAGAAAATGTAGCCTGGTCTGATGAATCTTGATTTCCGCTGAGTCACACAGATGGTAGGGTCAGAATTTGGCACCAACAACATGAATCCATGGACCCAACCTGTCTTGTGTCAACAGTCCAGGCTGGTGGAGGTGCAGTAATGGTGTGGGGAATGTTTTCTTGGCACATTTTAGGCCTGTTAATACTAATCATTCACCACTTGAATGCCACAGACTATTTGAATATTGTTGCTGACCATGTGCATCCCTTCGTGGCCACAATTGATCCATCTTCTAATGGCTACTTCCAGCATGATAATGCACCATATCACAAAAATCATCTCAAACCAATTTCATGATCATAACAATGGGTTCAAAGCTCTTCACTGGCCTTCCCAGTCATCAGATCTGAATCCACCAGTGCATATTTGGGATGTGTTAGATATAGGAGATTCACGGTGTGAAAGTTCATCTGAAAAATCTGCAGGAAGTGTGTGAGGCATCATGACAACATGGACCAGAATCTCAAAGGAATGTTTCCAACATCTTGTGGATCCATGCCAGGAAGAATTGAGGCTGAGAATTGAGATAAGGGATGCCTTACCCATTCGTATTAATATACTGTTCCTAATAACACGCTCGGTGAGTGTAAATTCAGCTCTTTAATGCGTCATGAAACTTACAGAGTTCATCATGGCAAGTTGAGAGGGATATGCTTTGCAGGGGAAGTTTATCTTCACTCCTCCTATGGTGTACTCTACTGTATCCGCAGCCATGCTGAGTGTGTGTGCGAGACACTGAAAATACAAATATTTTATTAACTGCTATGACAATAGACTGGTACATATCTCCTTAATAAAATAATGTGTGGCTACGATTTAGTTATGCAAGACAACGACATGACTTAGTGCATGACTTAATGGGGGGGTCATCTGTTTTAGTTAAGACTAGACAAGTTTATATGCACAATTTATTATTAATTACTGTACAATGTGCTCAATTAAAAATGAGATTGTCATATAAACTGTGGGTAGCACAGAAAATAATTTCTATAATTTACAATAAAAATAGCCACGCATTACTGTGACGTTATAACGTAAATATAAATGGCAGCATCCCAAATGGCTGATTGTTCCCTCTGTAGGCGCACTACACATGGAAAGAAATAACAACGGCTTGTCCCTACATAGTCCACTTCATGTGCAACAAAGGAGTTATTCTTGCTCAACCACCTGAACACAACTAGCATTCAAAAACCCGTATCAAGTTATCCGAGCACGATTTGTGGATTACATACATGCAGTTTAACTAGAACGGATCTGTAATGTAGGAGTCTGTACTTAAAGCGTCATTAACACCCTGACGATTTCATCTTAAACCCGATGCTAGCACGCTAAATCAGCTGCATTAGCAACCACAATATCTACACTGTACCGTTCTGTGGTATGTGGCTACACACTTTAAGGTATAACCATGACAACATATGCCCTCTTTTACCTTCGTGCCTACTTAAAAAAAAAGACAATTTTGTCAGTCAAACTGAACCGACAGCAAACTCACTGCACTCTGTAAACACATCCAAACTAAACATGAACTTCCCGCCACGCAGAAAACACTGCCCAACTTCCGGTTCCTGACCAACGTCTGTTCTACAAATCGTACTCAATACAAATTCCGGTAAACCATGCGTTACCAGTCAGTAAAACGGCGTGAATTTTGCAACTTTAGATTTTCCATCTCGTGAGAACAGACTCCCTTCAAAATAAAAGCCGACGTTACCATAATTAAACTTTCTGTTTTATGCTCAGGGGAATTATTAAGTGACGGTCAGTTTCACTATTATTATTAGTATTATTGTTTTTTTAAAGACTGCATTCTAGAGCATTATAAAATTATTTGTATGATATTCAGTTAGTGAACTTTTAACTATAAATATATCCATCAGGATCTTATTTACAAAACTTAAGCAACCTTTAGAGTTGGGACAGAACGCTACTCTAAAAAGTTCCCTGCCTGTGCTCATGCAAATGTGGTCAGAGACATGTGGTCAAACAACACTACTGTAAATCCAGCTTGGCCTGACCAGCTCAGAACAAAACACAGGGCAAGCTGCTTACCCAGCTAATAATGAAAGATTCCCAGGATGTTCTGGGAACATTTGTTTTTGGTTCCTGAAAAATTCTGAAAATAAATATTTTTTTGTTCCAGTATGATTTTCCAGGAGAGCTGTCTTTACAGAAATATAACATTCTAGTGCCGTTGTACATTGTTGTTTAGAGAATGTTTCCAGAACTTGTAAATAGCCTTATAGTAGCCAGCTATGGTCCAGAAAAGGTTCACCTAATATTTTGGTAACATTAAATTATTTTAACCTCTCAGGAACTTTGCACTAACACAGGATTGGTCGGAGAAGATTCCCCTGTTCTCTTAACCGTTATGTTATTTGAACCTTGCTGTAACCCTGGGTATTTCAGATAATGTTCCCCTAATATACTGGTAACCTTTAAGTTATTTTAACTATTTGCGAAACTTGCACTAACCTGCTATGGTTTGAGAAGGTTGCCCTACAGTTTTGGTCACCATTAAATCATTTGAACTTCTCATAAACCTTGCATTAAGCTGGGGTTGTTCAGAGAATATAAATATAACCATAACATTTTGGTAATTAAAAGATTTTAAACTAGACATTAAATAAATACAAAACTATGTGAATCTCACAACACTCCTGCAGTAACCTGTGATGGTTTGAAGAACCTTGGCCTAAGGCCGTGGCAACATTTTAATTATTTGAACATCTGAGGAATCTTTCACTAAGCTGGGATGGTTTGTTCCAGTACTGTTCTGGTAACCTTGCACTAATTGAGGATGGTTCAGAGCATGTTCCCTGAACATTTAAAAAAATTTTAACCCCTCAGAAACTTTATACTAACCGATGATTGTACAGAGTATATTTCCCTGGAACAGAGGGAATATACAAAAACATTTAGTTAGGACAAAGTCATTTATAAAAATAAGAATATTATTTGCAAATCTAATTCTTTAACTATTTTTCTTTAGTCCTTTACTTCTCTTCTTTGGACAATAAACTCCAAAAAACAAAAACCCTAGTATTTTGATATTAGTCTGTATGGCCTTGGTCCTTGTCAGGTCTGTCCTCAAAAAGTTAAAGGGATCCATCCATCTTCAACCACTTACTCCTTTTCAGGGTCGTGGGGGAACCTGCAGCCTATCCCAGGGAGCATCAGGCACAAGGTGGGGTACACCCTGGGTGCCAGTCCATCACAGGGCACACAATCATACACACATTCACACACTACAGACACGCCAATTAGCCTACCATGCATGTCTTTGGACTGGGGGAGGAAACCCCACAGCACAGGGAGAACATGCAAACTCCACACACACAGAGCCACGGGAATCAAACCCCGACCCTGGCGGTGTGAGGCAAACGTACTAACCACTAAGCCACGGTGCGCCATGTTAAAGGGATATTGTTGATAAAAATTGTTGTCAATTACTTCCCTCTATGTCATTCCAAACCCAAATACTGTTACGTTTCATGACATAAAAGCAGATATTTATATTTTCTCACTGTTTTACACTATATTGCAGCTCTATTCCATAAAATGATGAAAAAAAGAAGTTTCACAGTACACCTTTTTTAACAAGAGATATGCTTGTTTTTATGTGCAAAAACATGAAAAGTGCCCCTGGTGATCAATTAGAGTGAAATTGCCTCACTTACTCCTGGGTTCCTAGTGGAAAATACCATTCAAGTTTATCGGAAACAATTATCCGAACATAGTCCCGGCCCAGTATGTACGGCCACACCCCAAATTGTGGAGACATCCTCAGAAACGTTTCCTGTATAAATAGACCTTTCATTGTTTGTGTGAATCTCTGCAATCAATCATGAGTTACAACAGTTTGAGTAAATCAGGCTCTGCTTGTGGCAGCCATATTATTTATAAATGTTGACCTATTTTTGATAATTATGGATGTTTAAACTCTCCTGAGTAGTTTAACACCATCTTTGTTAACATAGGACAAAATCCTAGGACTAGTTTGAAAAAGTAGTTTTTGCATGTTATGCAAATTAGTTAAAAATCTAAGTGGGCAGATCTAAATTGTTCTTGAGGCTTTTTGTTTGGGAGATCCCAAGAAACCAGTAGGATTTAAGGTTCATGAGATACTGACCAAAATTTAAAGCCATGCAATACAGTGCCCCACTGGGTCAGAGGAAGAGGAAGCAGAAGAAGAAGAAATAATAGAGAATTAAGAAAAAAAAACCCTGGTGCTTGGCCCCCTAAGAAAGAGAAGAAATTTCTAAAGAAAACAAGAAAGCTATGTGTGACAATCTATTTGTTAATAATAATAATAACTTTAAAAAAAAACAAAACCTGATATTAGAACCATAAACTTGGCTTATACCATGGAAGCACCAATTATTTTGGTAGCATAAACCAGGGATCAGGAACCTATAACGTATGAGTCAACATTAGGCTCTCAACCTATGGCTCAACAGTGGGGAAAAATAAATAAAATCAATCACGAATCAATAAAGCTAGTGTATCAATTCAATTAAAACTCGACATATTTTAAAATATTACATAATTGATGCATGTTTTTCATGTATACACCGACCGATCGATGTGGCACAACAGGCCCAAATTTCACTGCACAATGTGTGGAGCAGAGTGTCTAATTCCTAATTCATAAATCAATTGAAAACTACATAGCTGGACTGTTTACAGTTTTTTCACCAAGGTGAAATGGCTAAAAGAAAAAAAAAATACTATGAGTATTGTGCTTTCCAGTCCAAATGGAGAAATGAATTTGCATATTTGGAAGTTGCATTAATGGAAAGTAGTGTTCAATTTACTCTTACTTACCTACTGCATCCTGTACTGATTTACCATTTGATGAAATGATCATAGTTGGTTAAATCAAGTCCAAGTGCAACCTACAGGCAGTGAAGTGTAGGCTATTAAGTCAAGAACACACAAAATGTGAAATGGCCTTTATTATAGTACCACTTTTTATAATTATGCAAAATTAATAAAGATAATAACTAATAATAATAATAATAAGACATATAAAACGTCAAAAAAATATGTTAACTTTTCTCTGGGTCTTTAAAGAAAAAAAATCATAACTTTTCTTTGAGGCTTTTACGGCTCTGCCAGCTGAAAAGTTTCTCGACCTCTGATATAAACAAACATAGAGCATTCAATACAATAACACATGTTGTGAAAAAAAGTTTAATGCATTTTCTATGATGAGTATTAACTTTAATTAATGTTAATATTCATAGTATCCACAAGCAAACACGAACGTCGTGGTGCACATTGCGTTCAGACTAAGAGCTAAACTATCGGCATGCTGTTACTAGTTTCCTTCATACTGTATATAATGTATATTTTCTTGATCTATATTTATAGTTATATTTATATATGGATATTTTTATAATAGCACGGATAAAATATCGTTATGTCCATCAGTTTAATTCAAAACAGTACTTCAGGTTGGAATGACACCACAAATGTCTTTCATGGGTGTTTCCCCTTCCGAGTTCCCTCTGTAGACTACATCACTTGAAAGAACCGTGACTATACTTAAGTAGATAATGACAAATATGTTAGCTAGTGTCCATAGTAACTTGGGTAGCTAATAATAGAGCTACTGCATGTTAGCTGGCAGTTAGTGTTTAGGTAGCAATCTCTAGCAATGTTAGCTAGCATGTAATGATAGTTAATATACATAGAAATACACAAAAAATATACAAAAAATTAGAGTATCGTGGAAAAGTTCTCTATTATAAATTCTTTATTCTAATATTTTGAGATGCTGGATTTTTTCCACGAGCTGTAAGCCGTAATCAAGATTAAAACAGAAAAAAAAGGCTTGGAAGATTTCACTTTATGTGTAATAAATCTATAATATATGAAAATTTCATGTTTTAAATCAAATTATGGGAAAATAAATTAACTTTTCCACTATATTCTAATTTTTTGATATGCACCTGTATGATAGTTATAGCTAGCTAATAAGACTAAGGTTAGCTAGTTAACTAGATCCTGAACCTAGCAACTCTGCTAAGGAGTTTATTTTGTGTATAAAGATGAGAGCTGTTCACTTTGGAAACCTTGTTCTACTTGAATACCACAAGACTTTGGGTGGCAAGTCAACACATTTTAATTTAGTTTATCAAGATTTTTTTTATTTACCTGGTTAAACATAGCAGCACCTTAAGTCGCACATGAAAAGTCTCACAGATAAGAAAACAAAAACAACTTAAAAAAATAATAAACCCAATGTAACAAACATTAATCTGGAAATGAGATGCTGGATAATGCTAATATGTATTTTAAAAACTTCCACTTTGACGTGTATATATTTCTTGCTTGTTGGACGAGGTAAGATCATACATAGTGACAAGAGATTAAGATTCCATGCTAGTAGAAACTGTGCCTTCTTTGTTCTGTAAAACAAAGTGTATAAAAATACATAGATTATTGAATTGCTCAAAGTAAAACGTCACTCTTTAAAATTGTTCTTTGGAATATGTACAGGTCATCTGCGAGGAGAAATATCTTCCCGGAAGATATGCATTTTTCTGTTGAAGTTTTCACATGATCGTTCCACTACGGCGAATGGAAGACAGCAGGAATTCTTCAACATAAAGTGTCTGAGCCCCAAATACGTACAAGGCCAAAAATGTGTAGGTGACTGGACTGCAGCATTACAAGATTAAACAAACACTGTTGAGAAGGTGACAAGCGACACAGAAATTTGGGGCATTTAACAGACCTTCCATTATTTTACATGATCCGGAAAAAACTGGAACAAAACAGGTTTGCCACAATATGGCAGATGAAAAGCAGTACACTATATTGCATTGTCATGCCTGCATTACTCTTAAAATTAACCCATTCTTACATTTTTACCTTCTAACTCTAGAGCCTGGTTCCTCAGTAGCTTATAAGGAGATTATCTGAGTTTGTGACCATCCACCACAAGCGTGAGAGTACATCAAAAAACCAGACACAAGACGAGCGTTAGCAAACGCATACAGTAGCGTTTCCGTGCTCCTGTAATAGACCTTGTACTTTGTTGGACTGCTTCTGATTTTTGTTCCCACGTCTTAGAGAAGGACGCTCACTGTACCTCCGACGTGTAGTGCATGAGGAAGCATGGCTTTGAGGAAGACTACGCCGTGCCCTCTTTCCTGCAGGGATGGAGAGATCCTCCAGCATCCGTTTGCCAGTGGGCACTGTGTCACTATTCTTTCCACTGTTCAAGTTCTTGTCACTAGGACCTTTACTAGGAAAGTCAGACTTTGATAATTCAGAACCGCTCGTCCCGCTGTCAGCATTCCGTTCGCCCAACGAATCCAGTTCACAACCAGGAGAAGGCACATCTCCCACCTACAAAAAGTTAAATAAATGCATATTGAGGATTTGTTGTCTAGGCCTTGATGCATGTCTAATATACATTAAGGGTACATTTCAATCAGCTCCCTAGTTCAGTAGTCAGGGCACTGATCAGGGAATCGGCCATTTTAAGGGCTGTCTCAATCGCAAAATCCTTCCAGTGCAATGGAATATTTGCTCTATAAACAGATCCCACAATGCACTGCAAAAATCAGGGAGGATCAATTCTCACTATGTTTCCTTACTGAAAATGACATCAAATTTCGGAAGCCTAATTTCGGATACTATTTCACGACCTAGGGAGTTAAGGAGCTGATTGAGACACACCCAAACTCTACTAGGAAGCTTTGTCTGCAGTTTCTGAGCATGTAATGCTCACTGGTAGTTATACGAACCTGGATGTGTGGCGTGCTGGATGGAGACTCTGTAGTAGAGCATGGCTTTGCTCCGTGCAGGTTGTACACAACTTCATATGGGGGCAAAGGTTCAGAAAACGTCCCTACTGGCTCCAAGCAAATGACTATAGCGCTGGTGTTGTCGGCACGAAGCAAGCGCTGACTCCATCTTTGAAGGGCCTGGTTCACCAGCTCCTGGGCACTACAAACATTTTCCCTTGTCTTTTGGCACTTAGTCTGTGGGGACATATGGAATACAAAATCTTTAAACCACATTCCTTCAGTAACAAAAAAAAAATCCCCTCACAGTATTAATAAAAACACATCACAAATAGTCTGCTAATAAACAAACAATTTCACCTTGGCCCTATCAGTCTCCTGACACATGGATACTGCTTCTTGTGGTGAAACCATGTTCCAAAGGCCATCGCTGCCCAGGATGATGTAGCGGTGCCGTTTTAGGTCCAACTTGATAACAGCGGTGTCAGGCTCAGGTGAAACTACAAACTCTCCACTGTAGAAGTCATAACTCCACAGATCACCTGGAAAAAAATATACATTATGAAAGCCAGATTGACACAATTAGATTGTGTATAATTTGATTTTTTACAAACGATGAAGCTTTTCATTGTTATCAGGAATACCAACACTTATTTATTCAGCATTATCAAACTCACCTAAAGCTCGAGCTACAGCGAGGAAAGGAATCTGATCAATGACCGTGCTTCGTCTGACTGGTCCATTGTGAGTGAGCCTGGGTCTCTTCCACACCACTCGATTCACCCCAGATTTTTTAATCACACTGAAACAGATAAGGAAAAAGTCAACAAAAAGCTTTAACAGCAACAATCCTTGCATTATTCCTTCACGTAATTCTTGCAATGAGCTCAAACTGTTCACATCGGTGAAGTAAAAGAGTGCAAGCATGTGCGAGACTCACCTCCCTCCCAGTCCCTCGATTCTTTTCCTCTCTTTGGGTAGCTCAGGTTTGTGATCCTGTGTGATTTCTTCTGCACGAAGCACCTCATCAGCGGGACTGTCCTGCACCCCTAAAACCACAGCCGAGTCTCCGACATGGGCCACATACACACGATCGCGGCGAATTACAACGACGCTTGCAGTTGTTCCAGATGTGCTGGGGAGGCCAGTCGCTGTCCTTGGCCATTCCGCTGCAGGAATCATAAGACACGTCCCATTTAGCATTATAAATTAAAAACTAATTCGAACACTGGTCCCTACTTCCTATACATGTCACATTGTTAGTTTCTCTGGGTGATATCTGTAATAAAAAATCCTCTCCTACAATAATATTCTAGCATCTTGGCAGCTATAAATGAAAATGGCATAAGACAGTTCTATCTGTTTTCTTTTCCTGCAAAGCCAGATGTTTGAGACATAAACATGATTACTGTATCATGAATTTAATTATAGAAAAGCATCATGATGTTTCACACATATCTGCACATTCAAAGTGTAAGGGTTTTCACTGATGCTGTAGCTGCCATCATAAGGAACACGTAAAAAGGGAATTTTCGCCAGTTTTTGGGCGTCCGTGTTCAGTACTGAATTTCTGTGTGACGTCACACTACACAATAGTGTTTAATGGCTCATATGAAAGTAAACACTCAGTCTTTTTTTTTTTTAAACCTAGCCTACTAGGTGAACAAGTTTTTTTTGTTGCAATTGTATACAGTGTTTTACTACCAAAAAAAACTTTCCTCATGCTGTCTGTTTTATTTCTGTACCGATGTTATTGTGGAGAGGTGTGAATTTTTTGGCCAGCAGGGGTTCACACCCCATCCATTTCCCATCCCATCGCCAGCAGCGAAATAGAGGGTGCTTCTCAATACTCAAATTGATGCTTCCTCGTTTCCTCGCTCCTCCGTCCTCAAACCCGTGACCCGGACATCGATCGACGTCAACCATCTTCAAGGACTTATCAGGTCTCTATTTGCACTGCTAGGAGGTGAGGACCGAGGAGTGAGGAAGCTTCCAGAGAGGCTAGGAGCGAGGATACACAGGTGTATCCTATGCGGAACAGTGTCTTGTCGAAAAACCTGATGCACGTATAAAATCTCCTTCTCCTTTACATCTGCCACAATCTCAAACAAAAAGTCCTTTGATGATGTGATGGAATTTTGTGTGACATATAATTAAATAATAAAATGCTTACAATGAGTATTGTAATTAATTGACCCTTGCAGGTTTGGATATGCAAAGCTGCACAAAAGAGGTGATAATTTATGAATTGTTTATTAATTCATTGACTATGCTTACATGGACAGCAGTAATCTAATTATTGAGCTTATTCTGAATGAGACAATATTGAGATTAAGGTGTTTCCATGAGTTGCTTTTAGATCATTCCTTTGATGTTCCCGTGTTACATGCTACAGAACAATGATAGATTAACAGCACACGTCTATATGTCCCCACAAAACGCCATCTGATGTTCCCTTCAGAATTTCACGTCTCAACATACAGTACGTCTTCGTTATGGTACCATATACAGTTTTGGGTGTTTCATTTTTAATTTTATGATATATATGTAAAATTTTCTTCCAGAGCAGAGCGGTAATTTCCCAGTCGAATTCATAAATCGGTTGAAAACTACATAGCCAGTGTGTTTTCATTTTTATTTTTAACAAAAGTTGAAATGGCTAAAAGAAAAAGAAAAAAAAAGACGACAAGTATTGTTCTTTCCAATCCGAAAGGACAGACGAAATTGCATATTTGGAAGTTGCATTAATGGTACGTAGTGTTCAGTTTATTCTTACTTACCTATAGGGTTGGGAGGGTTACTTTATACATGTATTCCCTTACAGTTACAAATTACTGTAATATGTTCCAACATTTTTGGAATGTGTTGCATATATCAATTTCAAAATAAACGTTTATCTTCAATATATACGGACTGATTAAGTAAAACATCAAATACCTTTATATGTTTTTTTTTGTTTAAAGTCAAAGTACATTTACAAATCACTGTGGTTTGTTTTTATTAGCATCTTCCATACTGTCCCAACTTTTTCAGAACTAGGGTTGTAGTATTCCCTTTTTTTTTTTTTTTTTTTTTTTTTTTTTTACAAACTATACCTGTAATCTGATTACTTTGTTTTTTGACACAACTGTAACAGATTAGTTACCAGTTTTTGTATCCTGATTACGTTTACATGGACAGTAGTAATCTAATTACTGACCTTACTCTGCGTAAGATTATAATGTGATTAAGGTGTTTACATGAGTCACTTTTAGAATACTCCTTTCATGTACCCGTTTTACATGTTGTAGAACATAATTAGATTAACGGCACACGTCATTACGTCACCGCGCCACGCCGTCCCTCCAGAATTTCACGTATCAACATACAGTTCGTCTTCGTTATGGTACCATATACAGTTTTGGGTGTTTTTATTTAAAAAATTTTTTTACAAACGGTTTAAGTGTGGTTAATTATTTGTCATGCTGTACGTGCAAATAGACAACTGCTCGAAGCCGTGGGCTGCGTCCCAAACCACGTACTTAACGTCTATACAGTAGCCGAGATACATGTATTTTTCCCCACTACAGGCCTGTAGTAGGCAAGTTTGCGAATTTGGGACGCAGCGGTGCTCTCTTGTTCGCCGTAAAATTTTGAGCACTGCCGTGTGTGATCGTGTCCTGTAGCAAAATGCGGTGAAAACTCTCACGACATTAATAATATGATTAAAGTGTTTACATGTCTGTAATACATGCACATAATGTGACTAAAACAGGAGTACTCCACACGTCTTAATTCGATTAGTGCTTACTTCGAGTATGACTTTAATCAGATTAAGGTAATTAAAAATTGCTGTTTACATGGTCGTTTCTTAATTGAACCATCATCTTAATCGGGTTAAGAGTGGATTATTGTTGTCCATGTAAACGCACTGTCTGTTACATGTATTCCGTTACTCCCCAAGCCTGAGGAAAAGATCATAGTTGGTTAAATGACGTCCAAGTGTCACCTACAGGCCTATTAGGTGAAGTGCAGGCTGTTAAGTCAAGACCCTGCAAAATGTTAAATGGCCTTTACTACATCAGCTTTTTAAATAATTGTGCAATAATAGTAAAGATAATAACTATAATAAGCAGAAGACATAATGTTAACAGACATATGTTAACTTTTCTCTGGCTCTTTAAAGAAAAAAAATCACAACTTTTTTGGCTTTTATGGCTCTGACATCTGAGAAGTTTTCCCGACCTCTGGTGTAAAGAATAAAACTGGGAGTCAGATACTAGACTGGTATATTCGACTATTTAGATATTTTTGGCTTAGTTCTGAACATCTTCACCATCTCTGATTTTTTTTTTTTGCTATTTACTTATATATTCTTAATGATTTCATTTTAATTTTACACTGTTGGCCGTTTCAAGCGACTACTGTTCTTCTCATTTTCAGACTTTATGTTTAAAGTCTTTATTCATTCTTCATATATATAAGAATCATAGATGCCATATTAACCATTGTTGCTAACTTTCATAATCACACAGTGTGTTGTCAAATTGGTGACTTTTTGCAAGATTTGGTGACTTTTAAGGCCATTTACTGACTTTATTTTAAAAGAGAGAGAGAGAGAGAGAGAGAGAGAGAGAGAGAGAGAGAGAGAGAGAGAGAGAGAGAGAGCGAGAGAGAGCACAAGCTGAGTGGCCAGAGTTGTGCTTGTGCTAGTTACACTAGCTCCACATTGTTTATCCCACTTTGTTCTTGGTTTTAAACTCTCTTCTTGGTTATATTTACAGGTAATAAAAACGAGTTATTCCACCGGTCACCTTTTCCCTCAGGTCTATTTACAGTCTATACTTATCATCATTGTTTTTCTTAGAGTATTTTATAAATATGTACTACAGTTGGTATGACTCTATATTGTACATAATGGATTGTTTGTGGTACCATGACTAAAGACGACATCTATGTACAATATGTAATAATCTATTATTTTCAATTCTATTTAAACTAAACTAAAAATTATTTTATCCTGTTCTAAATTCAATTGTCTTCATTAAATCGTCCTTCACGTTACACATTTTGAAAGGCAAACAATCATGATGATTCAATGAATATGCAAAGTAGGCCATTTCTGAGCAAGCTACTTTACCCTGAAAACAATAGGCAATTCTGACTGATCACACAGGATTTGTATTATTCCCACAGTTTTCAAAATTTGACTGATAAGTCGATACAGCACACGTTAGCGAGAAAATCAGGCTGTAACTTTTTCTACTTTTGACCTGATCACAAAAACAGTATCATATTCCAACATTTCTCACTGACTGTATCTAATGGAAAAAGATTAGAGTTGGCTAGAAGTTACTAATCGACCATGTGACTTTATAACTTCTTTCAACATGTTGGTCTATTTTCAGTTTGGTTTAATGCTTCCTACAGTACATTACCCACAATGCCAATCAACTATACACCGACAGTGGTGCCGGGGGATTTATGCTGCAACTAGAGGTTGTAACTCTTAATTTCTGTCTTCCGGCTAGGAAAAAACAAAGAGAATGCCCCCTCTACGCAAGATTTCCTACTTGGGAACTCGGGATAGTCTCCTCTACTCTGTATTCAGCATGTAACATCAAATCAACATGGCTGCCCACAGCATGAACAGCAGACAAAGTAGCACTTCTTATCCTTAAGTGAGATGTGCACACCCATTTGCATGTTAAATCTTTTGACTATTTTGCAGAGGTAGACTTCATACGTAGATGACTAGCTTGTTGCTAACAAAAGACGAGCAAGGAAGCGTCCATTCTTTTTCTTACTTTGTAACTCGAAAGCATGAAGGGTGAAAATGTAGTAATTCCATCTCCAATCTCCAACTTCTGAGGAAAGTCAAATGCAGCATTAGCCCTTGCTTCATGTCTAACTAAAAAGACTGATGCGGCAGCACTTTAGTCCTCTCTCACCTCCTCATCTGCACACTGTTTAAACAGATCAGGTTCCAAAGCTTTGACTTTCCTGCTAATCCAGTCATCAACAGCATTGCACTTATTTCATAGATCCCCAACTAGTCAAGCCAAGTCTCTCACTGCGTCCGAAATTGCATACTGTGACAGCACCTACTGCAGTCGATTCAGTACCTTCTGCTCAGCTGTTGATACAGTACGTACTGATCAGTATTAGGGCCTGTTCACATTGGGATGTGTTTTGCGGCACATTAAACGGTCCATTTTTTGGCCACATTTTTGTGTGTTCACACCCAGGCATTAAATGCGACCGAAGCGCTGAATGAAAGTGCAAATTCACTCCCTGACAGTAGATGGGGCTTATTAAAAAGTAGAAATACCACAGTACACGGGGGGGGGGGGGGGGGGGGGGTGAAGTGTTGATGTGTTGAAGTGTTGAATATGAATGTCTTTTTGTGGTCAATATGATAATACAATGACACAATAATGGAGCACTTAACTATTTCAATAAGAGGTGAAGAATATTATATATATATATATATATATATATATATATATATATATATATATATATATATATATATATATATATATATATATATATATACACACACACACACACACACACACACCCCAGGTGTAAAATAAACACAATGGACTATTATCAGTCAGCGGATTAACATTTGCAGGGAAGAGACAAAGAAACAAACAATGCTATTTAGTGAAGAAAACAACACTGAAATAATTATAAAAATAATGGATCATTTACAAATGAGTTTAGAATTCAGTGTCGTCAAAAAATAGCCACAACATAATAAGTACACTTATTATTTAGTGTGTAATTTAATGTGCTTTCAGACAATACCTTGTTTGTGTGTGTAGGCAGAAGGATTTATTAGCAGTGAGCATTTTATTTGGGGTCTGTCACTTATGCACTCAATATAATGGTGGATGCTGGCATCTTTGTTTTCTTTTTCATCTTCTTCTTCATTGGTAAGATGGTTTTGTACTTGAGCCCCATCAAGTCGTACTTTTATGTAACTTCAGCGGCTCTGGGCATGTGAACAAAAATGCGAATCTCATTGGTCGGCCAGTGTTTGACGCAGTGCGTCAAAATAAAATAAAAAATGAGCCCCTTGGCGGTAAAAAATTTGATGCTTTGATGCCACCTGTTTACACCTGGGGCATTAAACGGACCATTTTTCACGCTGCGAAAATAGTCCTGGTGTGAACAGGGCTTAAGTGGTAAGCATGAATACAATCCGGATGTTGATTCCGACAGCTCTTCTGCGCCAGTCCCATTGCATTATGGGATAGCGCAGTATTCAGTGTCCGGTGGTTCCATCCTGCAGAATCTTGGCACAAGCAGGGGAATTTCTCACCTACCATTTTGTGAACACTGAGAATTTGGTCATACTACTCCTGTATAGTAGGGATTAGAGATGAACCATGATGATATGACGATAAACCACAATCAAATTCCCTGACTGTTAGTACTACCGTGTCATATTTAATTATTGTTAAAACCAGGCGCATTTATCATGATTTGGAAGGCAGTGACAGCACTCTTGAGATTTTCCAACCTTCCAAGAGGATCAAATCCTAAATGTGGTCATATTTTGGAATTTATTTTAAAAAATGCTGAGGGAAACTTAATAGAAGATGGTAACCCTGTCAGCAGAGCTTGCCAGAAGAAATTCGCTGTGAATGGGGACAACATGTCCAATCTGCTGTGTCATCATCGTGACAACCATCCATCACGTTATAGTGAATGCAAGGTAAGTTAACTTTTAGCTTAACGTATGAGATGGGGAAAAGTACGAGGAAAAGCAAATAGCTGGACACAAAATATTTAATTAGGTTGAATTAATTTCTTATCTCAGGTTTCTAGCAAGTGCATGGCTTCGAAACAAGAGAGTAACAAATAAGTGTGACATTTAACGCATAATGTACATTCATCCGACTAATACACGGATTGGTTTTGTTTACACTGGATTTGTTTACATATTTTGTCTTGTAATTTTAGTGTCAATACCTGCACATTGGATTTGTTTACATATGGTTGTATTATTTTGTATTATTAAGTTGTATAGTTGTACATGCACATTGCTTTACTTGGTTTATATACACAGTTAGGGTTGTGTTCATTAAAAACTGCACTGGGGAAGCTTCTACCTCTCGTGGCTACATGGTGCCAACTTTAATGTGAAATGTTATGTTTATGCTGCTATTTTTATTTGTTCTTTGCTGATTTTCAAATATGATTTCAGTGTATCAGCACATTTTAACAATACCGTGAAAATATGGGGTCACTGTGGTTCAGGTGGTAGAGCGGGTTGTCCACTAATCGTAGGGTTGGTGGTTCGATTCCCGGCCCACATAACTCCACATACCTTGCATGGCAGCTCTGCTACCATTGGTGTGTGAATGGGTTAATGAGACAGTGTAAAGCGCTTTGGATAAAAGGGTTATATAAATTCGCCATTTACCATGATACTGATAATTGTGATAGTTTTGCTCACGATAACCATGATATGAAATTTTCATATCGTTACATCTCTAGCAGGGATATTCGGACACAGCCATAACTCAGAGAAACTGTGCTATAGAGCTGCACTGCATGCTGGGACTTTTAGTCCAACACTGGCGGCCTCCACTACTTCTGCATTGGCTTTCTCATTGAATTTACATTGACCATTGCTGGAAAATGATGACTGAGCAAAGCCCTGGCCCTTTTGTTTTTAGCAGCTCTTATTATATTTCACTCTCACCGCGCTGGGGTCACGCTGTGAGGTCAGAACAGCAGATCTACGATCTTCTCGTGGAAATATCGGAAATACAACACAAAACAAAAACAATTCACTAAGCACATCACTAATATTTCAGTATGAAGATTTTTTTTCCCCAAAAATATTTTTATTGAGAAAGAAAACTTCCTGTTACATAGCAAAAATACCATTCTCAGTATGAAGATTTTGAATGTGTTTCCATCCTGCTGGGAAAAAACAACAAAAACAACAATAGAAACCCTCATAGAAATTGTAATGGTTACAAAGGGGAATTGTACTGGTTTTATTGGAAACTGTAATGGTCCCTATGGGTCTGTACTGGTAATTTGTTGCCTTTTATTGGTGGCATGTTATGTCTAGTGGATACCAGTAAGGACCTATTATGGTAATGTTTTAATGGTTAACAGCTGATGGTTTGTAATGGTATTTGTAGTGGAGACCATTAGAGTTTCTGTGATCGTTTCTATTGGGGGTTTTTTCTGCAGGGAGAGTGGAGATGGAGTGATATAGTGCAACACTTCAACATTAAGGCCATTGCTGAATCAACGCTGTAAGTGTAACATGAGGAAGAATATTGGTACTATATGGATGCCAAGGATGCCACTGACAAAAGAAAAAAAAACAAGTAAACACGGGCTAACTTACGCAGTTTCTTCCACATGGCATGGTGGCAGGCAATGAATCCTTTCCGTATAGCTGAGCAAACCTCTTCGTCGTCGGTCGACCAGAAGCCTCTTTGTTTTTTGATCAGATCCCACAGATGAGTCTGGGCGTACCGCGCCGCGTCGGGGCCGCCGTGCCCATCAAACACCGCGTAAAAAGCCACAGCCCGGGAACGACGACTGTTTCTCACCACACCGCAATCCGCTTCATCATCCTCTACCGCTGTGACACTGGATCTCGGCGGAGAAAGTCGCGATCCCTCGGTCGGAAGACTTTGCGCTCGGTCCGCAAGAGTCTGTTCAAGCTGATCGCTGGCATTCTCCACTTCCGCCTCGCCACGCTCCGCAGCAGCGGCGTTCAGCTCGTCCTCGCTCGGCTCATCATCCTGTTTAATCTGAACAAAATCCTCCATGTATTTCCTGCCTCCTTGATCTAAATAAACACTTGCTCGACACGAAAAGACGTTTTCCATGGCTGACTGGACGCTAAACGCACACTCGAAAACAATTTACACTGAAATAGCGCGAGGCTCTTTTCTGGCTCTTTGTTTATTTTCGACCTTTGTAGGCATGCTCGGAATACGCTGACGTCATCGACAGGCTCTTTTAGAATCCGGAAGTGATGGAAATAAAAGTCCTAAACGGCAATGGCGCAGTTTGTACACAAAATAAATACTGCAAAGTGGTTTAGACATATTCTTTTTGTATTCATCAGTTCATTCGTTTTTCTTTATTCTTTTTTTGTACATGTTTTATTAGACGTGCCCAAAGCATTATTCAAATGATACACCAGTTTCCTCCCCAAGTCCAAAGACAAGCATTGCATCACCAACACCCTGACTAGGACATAATGGTCAGTGAAGTTGAATGAATGAATTGTACACACACACACACACACAGACACACAGACACACAGACACACATTTTGCTTCCACACTAATTTAAATATAACTTTTTCTTCTCTATTTTATTGAGATGTATTGAAAATCTTAATTCTGGCTGAAATCTATAGAGATGACCACTCACAGGATTTTGACTGCTTTTGGTGTGTGTGTATATATATATATATATATATATATATATATATATATATATATATATATATAGAGAGAGAGAGAGAGAGAGAGAGAGAGAGATAACCACCACCAATCGCACAACCTATGATTTTAAAATAAGGTTTGAAAAGATGGGGTTTATTTTCGGTTAAAAAGCCCGCGCAAATGGGCTTTTATTTTGATATGTCTAGTTGCTCTATCAAAGGTTTGGTACGTTGTCAGGAAGTAGATGGAGTTCTTACCGGAAGTAGTTCTGGGACACTTTTGACAGTTTCTCTAGCCGCAGAAGCACGACAGGCTACCTTTCACGTTTTGGTTGCTGTTTCTTATCTCTCGGGTAAAACTGCACAATATTATGTAATATAAGTTTGTAAGGTTTAAGTTTACTTCGTTGTTAGTCGCTCCGTTGGTTACCTCACAGCTTTGCTAGTTAGCCATTATGCTAAGACTAGTGTTTGTTCGGTGTTCGGTGTTGAACTTGCAGTGTAACTGATTAGGAAAAGGCTTTAAAAACCACTGCATTAGCGTGTATTCAACAACATGGCCACCTGAACAAGCATGAAGCTTTGTAACATAAACGTGTTCAGAATATCATACTATTAACATTATACTAGTTAGATTTCTCCTACTACAGGCCTGTTTATCCTGTCCTGATTATTCTTTTATTCACTCATCAGGAATTTTTATGTCTTTAGTAAACTTTAATGTGAAGTATTGCACTGGAATGAAGTTGCTCTATAAAATAGTAGTGTGTCGTATATGTTTTCAGATACCATGAATTTTCTGATGTGTGTGTGTGTGTGTGTGTGTGTGTGTGTGTGTGTGTGTGTATATATATATATATGTGTATTTTTTCTATTTTGTGCGATTATTTAGATCTGTTCTCTGAGAGATTGTAAGCCCAGCAGTGTGTTTGTGTAAAGACAGGCTTCCAGCCATGGTAAGTTAATGATGATGAGTTAAGGTACAAAGATATGTACAAACAGTCTGAAAAATCTTCAGATTTAGCTAGTTAGTTAGTTACATTTATATAGCACTTTTCTAGACACTCAATGTGATTTACGTAGTAAGGGGGAGGATCTCCTCAACCACCACTAGTGTGTAGCATTCACCTAGATGATAGATGGCAGCCATAGTGCACCAGAATGCCCACCACACACCAGCTATTGGTGGAGGGATGGAGATTATTAGTGGGCCATTATAGATGGATAGATAGCCCCATTCCCAGTGGGGGAATTTTGCCAGGACACCAGGTTTATACTCCTACTCTTTTACGAGAAGTGTCCTGAGATTTTTACTGACCACCGAGAGTCAGGACCTCGGTTTAACGTCTCATCCGAAAGACAGTGCTGGTTTTACAGTATAGTGTCCCCATCACTAGACTGGGGCATTAGGCCTCACACAGACCACATGGTGAGCACTTCCTGCTGGCTTCACTGATATCACCTCTAGCAGCAACCTAAGTTTTACCCAGGAGGTCTCCCATCCAGGTACTGGCTGGGCTCAACCCTGTTTAGATTCAGTGGGAAACCAGGGGAGAACTGCAGGAAGATATGGCTCAGGCCTAATTACATGACTTTTATTCTATCTAGAATAGAGTGAATGCTCAAAAGTGAAAATGTGTGTTTGAAAGATTTATTAAAAAGATGATTTGAATACAGAAAAAGAAAGCTTGCCAGTCTTTAAATTAAGTCCTACCATGCCATCTCTTTCCTCGGATCATGTTTCTGATAGATCTGTTCTTCCTAGGCATTTCCATGCATACTTAATGAATCCTGTCTAGCTCATGTTGATATAAATTGTTGTATCCTTGTGGATATTTTGACCAAATCCCTCTAGTATCAGGGGCTATAGCACAACTAAGAAGCCAGCATTATACGGTATACACTAGAGAAATCAGATTTAAAAAGAAAGAAAGAAAATAGTTTTGATTAAGTAAAATGTTGAACATGTTTGTAAATGAAACTGGCTCATTCACTCTGTGTTAGTCTGCTGTGGTCGATCTGAAGACGAAGGAGGAGAAAGATGCGGAACTGGACAGACGTATTGAAGCTCTGCGGAAGAAAAACGAGGCTTTAATGAAGAGACACCAGGTATTAGATGTTACACAGGCATTCCATGCTTTCACTGTTTTTCATGTCTCCTGCCTACCAGGCATGTGTTTTTGTGGCTTGTAACAGTTTATGAAAAAACATGGCTTGTCGTTTAGAATTTCTGTCAGCTGCAGGATGATTGGTACCCTTGTCAAAGATGGGGGAAAAAAAAGCTTGTGAAAATGCCTTTGTGATTAATTTATTTTAATCTCACACTGAAAATGAGAGAAACGTAACCTTTAATTGCAGTCACATTACATGGACGTTATTTACATGTCACAGTTATTGGCACCCCTGCAACCTCTCTTTGCTGACATAGAAGCTCCTATATTATCTCCTATAATGCTAGATGAGATTGGAGAATTAAGTGAAAGTAATCTGAGTCAAATCCTCAATACGTCTCCAGGGACCTCTCTTATTGATTAGGGGACTGGGTTGATCATGTCTAAAGCATGATTCTGTACTTAATGAAGTCCATGATGCCATGCATAGTAAAAAGGTTCTCAGAGCCTTTGGAGAAAAAACAGCCATGCCACAACATGACCCTCTAAAGATCCTCCACAATACCTAAAACTAAGGATTAGGTTGATTTGTGTTTACACATCCTTCTTGTCGAGCCAAAACCACCTCGAATGTTTGTTGCCAAAAGCTTTATTTTTGTGTCATCAGAGCACAGAAACTGGCTGCAGTCAAATTTTCAATAGCATCTAGCTTACATTTTTTGGGTTAAATGAAGGAAAATGCATTCTTTTGGCAAGCCTTTCAAATAGTTGCCACCATGGAGGTGATGTCTAATTATAGATTTAGAGATTTTATGTACCCAAAATGCTGCAGTCGTTTTTGCAAATGTCCGACCATGAGCTTGGGAGAAATATTTGCCTCTCTTGCCTCTTCACTGCACTTGGGGAAAAATACATTTGCATCCTCTTCCAGATTCATTACAGCTCTGAGTTTAAGTTTGTTGTTAAGTGTTTTAAGTCCCCCAACTGGGAATTTTCAGGTGTGTAGTTATTTTTGTAATAGCCATTTCCTGTTTTATGAAGGTCAACACACCTTTGACTCATTTCATTTGTGTGTTCTCAAATCTTCTGTACATTAATGATGGGAAGGTAATTTGGCCTCTTTGTCACTTCATATTTATACCTCAGTGAAACCGGTAGACATGACTGCATAAAAGTTGTGAAACACTCAGATGAACTTAAACATAAAATGTAAATAACAGTTCAGTTACATTTTATTCATAAGAATGTCTGGGGGTGCCAATAATTGTTAAACGTTTTTGTAAAGCAGTTTAATTTCAATTGGAGATAAAGCTAATTAACCACAAGTAACCTTTTTTCATAACCTTTATTTATTTTTTTATTAAGGTTGCCAATAATTTCATATGTTGGCTTTTACGTACTAGATGCAAAAGAATTGGTAAGCCTCATGGGAACTGGAGTTACCTGTTAGTAGAAATTGTATAGGACATGTTTTTTTGTATGGCTGAGTCATGTAGTAAAGTAAAAGGAAAATATTTTTGATTTCCCACAATGTCTTTTTTGATGGAAAATTTTTAGAATATGACTCCTAGTGAATTTTGACCTGTACACTTGTGTAATTCCCCACCCATCAGGAAATAGAAGAGGACAAAAAGAAGGCTGAGCAGGAGGGCATTGCCGTGACGACACACCGCAAACCTCGCACTCATGAGCCTGATTCAGAGCGGCGGAAGATTGAAAAGGAGAACATAACTGTGACAGTTCTGTCTAAACCCAGCGGGGTAAGACCATCAGTGTCGATGCATCAGAGCAACCCAAGTGATCATTGTGTATGTTGAAGTTTGGTTTGCCTGGTAGGTTATGAATATAATAATAATAATATTTAGGAATGTGTTCTTGTTCATGGGTGAAATTCTGGTAGTTTTCAGGACAAAGTAATACTTTTGCAATAGATACTGAATATTCATTATATATTCCTCAATATACAGTATATCTCAGTAGAAGGTTCAGGTCAATGTTACACCATATTGAACTGTGTTTAATTGCTATATTCTCAGCATAGCTCACCTACAGCAGAATAAGTATAAAGTAAATATCCAGGAGACTTGATGCTTCTGGGCCTCTGACCATAATCACTGCGCCTTGTGCTCACAGCTCTCGAGGTTTTAATTTCCCACCTGGGGTCCGCTGAGGAAGATTGTAGTGCATTTTAATCAATGCCTGTAGAGTTACTCTGGGACACAGATGGCCTGTGCAGTGGTGATTAGACTGCCCGCTGTGGCCTGTGAAGGTCAGATGTCTCACTGAATGGACTGTGACATATGATGGAACTTTAATGAATGTAGATGTGGAATTGCACAAGCAAGAGCTTGTCTTAAGTGTAAAGCCTGTCCTTTTCTGCAAGGTCGTATAAGGCATTTGTTTGTGGAAAAAAATTATTAAGGATTAGAAATGGAACTTAGTTTGTTCACTAGCAGTTGAACAGAAACACTGCGTCAGTGAAAATGATACTTTTTTATTGAATTTAGATCATTTTTATGAGCATTCGTTTGTCCATTTTTTGCTTATACAATTGAGATAAGCACAGATGCCAGAAATGGTGCATTTCAGAAATCGTTCCCAGTCAATTTGGAGCTGGGTTCAACAATTTGGGGATTTTAGGGATGAGGTATTATCAATAGTAAAAAAAAAAAAAAGAATAGAGACCCGGGTAGATTAATCAGAGACACAATCTTCTGGTTTTTGAAACATCCTCTGGGTCAGGGGTCGGGAACCTTTTTTCACCAAAGAGCTCTCCCCACCCCCCCATTTTTGGTTAATGCATTCAACTTGAAAAATATATTATTGTGAACTGTTTTTTTTTTTTTCATTTTCTGCAGGAAACTGATCTCTAGTGATGTGTCTAAGTTTTTAACGGTGATATGTTGGTGAAGAGTGAGACCTGGCGAGCCATACGATTTTTGTCAAAGAGCCATGTGTGGCTCACGACCACTGCTCTGGATCTATGCAAGCCGCAAAGGCTTACAAAGGACAATTCTGCTGTCAGTGTTTTGAATCGGACGGAGTTTGTCAGTGTGAGCATGGAGAGTTTGATTCATGCAGTATGAGGAGTATTCAGATGATGGATTTCTTTTAATTTATAGAGTAATCGTGGCTTAAGTATCTTAACGTAATGCCATGTTTTGAGAGTAGATTTTATTAGAGAGCGCACAACTGTGGCAATAAGTTGTGCCACTTTTTATTTTTTATTTAAATTTTTTTTTAAATAAATATTGCTGATTCACATTTGTGAAACTGAAAGCAGATATATCTGCCCCTTGTTTGTCATGGAACTGTAAATCTTCAGACAGAATTTCCAGTAAAGATGGTATATTTGTATGAGGTGAGAGTAGAACAGAGTAGATTTGCATGTAAGAGCAGGTGAACTTGTGGCTCTATAAGAGTGAATTCTAAGCTGTGGGTCTGACTCTGATCTCTACTCACACTTACAGGAAAGTCGGGTGGTAAATGATAGGCAGTCAGCACCACACCGTGGTGATCGTGAAACAGAAGAGGGGTTCGCTGGCTGGCCCCCACATAAGACAGGATCTGGGCGGCTGAGCAGAGGTGGGCAGCGTGGAGGTGGTCATCGCACCGAGAGAAGAGAACCACGGGAAGAGGTAGTAGGAGGAGGAGGAGGAGAGGGCCCTTTTCACAATGAACGCTCCCGAGGACGACGGGGAGGAAGAGGAGGAAGAGGAAGCATGGAGCAGGGTGGCTCTGGGACAGACAGAAAATCAAAGGTGAATTTCTGTCATTCCATCACTGTGGCATGTTTTAAACCATTATTCAGAACACATGATTCGTGATCTATCAAAAACTATATACTAGTCTTATTGTAAAAATGTCAGCTGTGTAACTCGATGCATTTGCCTTTGCTCAGGACTGGGAAGAGAAGAGACGACAGAACATTGAGAAGATGAATGAGGAGATGGAGAAGATTGCTGAGTATGAGAGAGGTCAAAGGGTGTGTAGCTCAAAGCCTTTATATCTCCTATTTTACATTTAGATGAAACATTGACATGGGCCTTTGTTGTTGTTGTTTAATGTTTGGATCTGTTCGTTAAGACTGAAGGTGAAAAGTATCCCACCCGGAACTTTCTGGATGATCCGCGGCGCAGCGGACCAATTCCTGAGATGGATCGCAAAGAGGGGAGCCGCAGGCACGTCCGCAACTGGGGTGGACTGGATTTTGAAAATGTTAAGACTGGAACTGAGGGAGAGAAAGAGTGGATGGTTAGGAATTCATTACATTTACAGCACAAATTGATAACTTTGGTTTTCTGGAACTCCTCAGAACGACATTAAATAACTCACATAGACACTGTGTCACTTCTGTCGTAGTGTGATTCTCTCTTTCGTGTTGTTTCTTTCTCACCTTCTCTTTATCTTTCTAAAAGAATCGGAGACCTGGAGGGAGAGGATCAATGGATATGACTTTGTCGATGACGGGCAGAGAAAGGGCTGAGTATCTACGCTGGAAAAAGGAGCGTGCGCAGATCGATGAGGAGAGATTGGCTCGTCATCGTAACGCCACTGGTCAGTGGAGACGAGAGTGGGATGCCCAGAAAACAGATACAATGTAAGAGTCTAAAATATCCAGTTGTTCATGAAAACACATAGCTGTATATTAACAGTTGTTTTAATTATAGGGTTAATTTACATGGATATGTTGACAAATGCAAATAATTGTTTTCATTTTAACACACACCTCGTTATATACATTTCTAAACAAGTGCAATAGAAAGACGTTTTTATACTGAGGGAGTGTTGGATGGACATGAAGGAGTAATGCATGCTGACAGGGAGAGAATGGCAAAATGAGTGACCCTGCAGTGCCTTCACAGGTTCACAGAGGACCCAGCTGTGGGTGGAGAGGGCATGCCAGAACCAAGCAGCAGGAGAGGCAAGTCTCTCACTTTCTTTCACACAGACCCAAACACACTCTGCTAACATTTTGAGTGCTAGGCAAACTGTCAAAACGGTTTCAAAAAAAGAAAAAGTAAGCCACTTGAAGATTTTCGAGTCACTTGCACCAGGGGTATCGAATCTTATCCGCAAAGGTCTGGTGTCGGTGCAGGTTTTGATTCCAATCAAGCAGGAGCCACACCTGATTCCACCTGTTTAATCAGTTGAGCTTGGCTTTCAGCAGACTTGGGTGCGGCTTCTGCTTGGTTGGAATAAAAACCTGCACCCACACCGGCCCTTTCCGGATACGATTGGACACCATGACAGACAATCCTTTGCTTGGATGCTTGGAGATGTTTGGTGATGTTCTGTGATGTGTTCTTTCAGCAGATAGAGGGCGTAATGCCCGTACACAGCAACGCAGAGGGGCTTCAGGTCAGCTTTTGGCATGGGACATGTCTGTGTTATGGCGCGTGTCTCTTTTACCACACTCAAATTAGTTTAGTTTGTTTATTATCATATAGGACTTTTGGAAATATCTAAGTTAATCTAGTGACTGTTTGTTTAAAAAGTAAGGCAGATTTCATCCTTCACCATATGCACTGTTTTTGCTAATTTCCCTGCTTTATTATGTCACTTATTAGCCCCATGTCTAGTCAAGGCCACATTTGCATGTTTGTTTGTTTTTGTTTTTTCATTTTTTGCCCTCATCCACATTGAAGAGTGATAAATGTGGGGGAAAAAAATTATCATGGTGACTGTATGGGCCATCTGTTACTGTGAGCTAGTTTGTGCTTTTCTCTGCTTGTTTGCTGTTTAATTGCTTTCAGGATCTTCTACTACATCATTTCTTCCTTCGGATATTTATTTAACTCTCTTTTCTTGCAGACGATAGCAGAAAAAAAAAGGCACCCACATTTGGAGATTTCTTAGGGCAGGGCAAACTCGGAGAGGTGGGCCGTGGAGGCAGAGGAAGAGGGAAAGGTCAAGGTCATGGCAAGAGTTACAGGTAGAAACATTCTTCTCTTCACTGATGAGAGCACTCACTCACTCTTAATTGGACCAGCTTAACTATGAGCTGTAATTCCTTCTGTAATTGGGGGGGGTGTAAATGACCCATCATGATGGTCATAAATCATTGGTACATACAGTATGCAAGGACTCTAGTTTTATTCACAATGGGCCACTGTTGCTTCAGGCTTCCAATGCAGCCAAACAGGAGCCATACCCAACCCCTACTGTAAAGTTTATAAAGGGTTTCCAGCAGGTAGTGCAGTGCAGGTAGCTGTGACACTACAGTGTCATTTCTGTTGCATATTGTAACTAAAGTACAAAGAGTCTGACAACTGCAATTTTGAGAAGGAAAAAAAACTCTAGCTCACCTTCCTACTGGAGAGTACAGCACAGGAAGCTTCAGAAGTACTGCAAGTGATTTGTTAGTTTCTTTTTATATATATATATATATATATATATATATATATATTAGTGTATGTGTGTGTGTATATATATATATATATATATATATACATACTATATTATCAATGTTCTTCGTTCCTTTAGGAGCGAGTATCTAGAGCTGACGGAATTTGAATACTCAAGTATTTGCTTATGTTGGTATTTTGATTATTTATTTACTCTTCTAAAGCCTTGTCTTTAGCTTCATTGTCCCTGTATAAGTGAACCACATACTGTAGGCATTGAAATAATAGTAGTACACTATAAGTTTAAATTGTGAGCCACTTGGGATTCACCCACAGGCAGATAATGTCCAGAAAGACTGTCATGTGACCTGAATCAAGCACTACTTTATAGCAATTATTAATCAAATACAACCTTAGATATGAATCAATTGTGTATCCATAAATCGCTATTGGTGTACATTTTGTTAGAAAATTTCCCAACCATAATCTCTGTTTAAAGCATTATTTCGACAATGTGAAACAAAATTAATGTTGAGTGGACTAAATGTATTGGTGAAATTCCTATTTCTTTTTTTCTATTTCTTCTCAAGTATGCATGATAATCGGTGGGAAGCAGAGAAAGAGGAAGAAAAAGGGAAAAAGGAGGAACAGGAAAAAGAAAAGACAAAGGAAATGGATGAGCCCAAAGCTCCATTAGAAAAGGTGAGGTTTTTCCTGCTTCCAAAGTTTGTTGTTTCATTAATCCATCCCTGTAAGATATAGGTGATGGTGGAAAGTTAAATTAATGACTGCATTTCCTGTTACATGTCCTGGCTAGAAGCAGACTGCTGTTGCTGAAGAGAAATCGGTTGCTGAAGATGAAGATGATGAGTGGGTGGATACCAGTGATGTAGATGAAGATGAGGCAGTGGAAGAGTCTGAGGATAAAGAAGGTTCTGTGAAAGATTGCAAACCCAAGGAGAAGAGCCATAGCTCCCCTGCTCCATCAAGTCCCAGTCCTAAGGAACAGAGGACACCCAGACCCAAAGTGCACATCCCGTCTTCCCCTCAGGAGTGTCTCACTACCCCAGAAGGCACAAAGCCTCTCAGCCCCTTTTCCCCTCCTGAGGGCCACCAGCCTGTATCAGACTGGGGAGAGGAGATGGAGATGCTATCCCCTAAAAGCAGCTTGGGTGAGAGTCCCTTGAGGCCCACCAGTAATGAAAGCAGTCCGGCTCAGAACAAGAGCCGGGAGGAGGAGGAGCAGCAGCAGCAGCAGCAGCAGCAGCAGCAGCAGCAAAGTAATGATGCAACAGACCCACCCAAGCAGTCCGACAAACAGAATGACACACTGCCTGGTAGGAACACATCACTGCAATTTGTGTGTTAGCAAAACAGCCATGGTTAGCGTCCCGACACATTCTTGACGTTACCCTAAACTTCTCATTCTCAAACTTCTCAACTTCGAGAAAATTCTCATTGGAACGTCCGAGTTAGTATTGAATACGTGACAGGTCAGTGTTATTGCCTCACAGAATTTATGGGGCAATCAGGCCTTACTAGAGCAAATTTCAGGGAGCTTGGGGGCATTTCCAATTTGCATATTTATAAAAAAAAATCTGCATTTGTTGATGAGGATAAAAGTGTAGGCAGGCTTTTATGCCTTTTTCTCTTGTCTATTGACGTTTGTTTTTGTGGAACTGCTGAACTACTATCTGTCTATTTTTGTGTGTATACACTACCAGTCAAATGTTTGGAGACATGATTGTGCCAACATAATTTCTTTCATTAGAAAACTAACATTTTATTTATAAATTTTTATTTTTTCTTAAATGGATGACTTGGAGCGAAATATTCCGAAAATCAGCCAATAAGTGTCGAGCTTGGGTGGGAACTCCTTTTAATACTGTTTAAAAAGCATCTCGGGGGGATTCCTCAAGAAATTGGTTGAGGAAATGTCAAGAATACATTTCTGGAAATTCTGGGCAAAAAGGGGTCTACTTTGAAGGTGCAAGAGATAGTTGATAGTTCCATTTGCATTATTCCAGAGTTTTGATGACTTTATTATTATTATAAAATGTGGGAAAAAAAATAAATAAAGAATGAGTGTGTCTAAACTTTTTACTGGAAGTGTATGTGTGTACATATATAATGTATGTATGTGATGTTACAATTTACCCTCATATGCATGTAATTGATGCAGGTGTTGTGAAAAAGAAAGCATTCAGCCAGCTACATTTAGTTATTCAGGATCCAAGGAAAGATGCAAATAGAAAGGGAAAATGCATTTGAGTTAACTGAGGTAGAGGTGCTTGTCTAAGTTTGCTGCAAATAAGATGTTTAGTTTTTGGTATCTTCAAAAATGGTATAGTAGGTGACAACAAAATGAAAACTTGAAATTAAATATAAACATCTGTTAATATATATTTTCAACAGAGGATGAGGTTTGGCTTTTTTTTTTTTTTTTTTTAAACTTATAATGCTATTAAACTTTTGATGTGAAATGTTGTCAGGGGTGTTTGAAAAATGAATAGATATGAATGATTATGAAGTGTATAAAACGTTTTAAATATATATATTTTATTTTAGTAGCAGAGTCGAGTGCTCCTGCTGTCCAGGAAGAATCAACAACACACCATGCTGATTCCCCCTCTAGCAGCAATACGCCCACAGAGCCTGCAGAGGATTCAACCACACAGAAGGGTAAACTGTAATGTTATTCTCAGTATATGGCAGAAAGTCATATGGTTTATTTTTTACTAAGTGTGTGTAATCTATTTCATCAGAAGAGAGTGCAGTCCCTGCTGTAGAGCTGGATTTGAAGCAATCTGGAAGTGAAGGTGCAACTCCAGTTGAGTCCACAGATCAGACATGCTCAGGTGCCGTTCTTATTACAGACTTTGAAACAGTGGCTTTCCGCAAGAACTCCCTTACTTCAGCTGACGTCTGAGCACGCGCCAACGCCCTGCCCTGTCTCACTCTTTTGCCCCTTCTGTCACAACCTCTCCCTTCACTCACATCTCTATCTCTCTGACCATCTGTCTTGAAAGATGGCTTCTGCTGCTATGCTTGTCTCTCTCATGACAAACGCGAATGTCCCACTTCTGCTCCTGTGACGGTCCTCCCCTGTTCTGGGACTCTGTGTTCTTGTCTACAGCTTCACACTGGCTGTCAGTCACCTCAAGAGCACTATTAACATCTCCACTCACTGCTCTCCAGACCCCTTTTTATTTGTCCGTTGTACCTCTTTTGTTTTCCTTTGGATTACATATGGACACATCATGCATGTCTGCTTGAGCAAGCCTTTTCTTTTTCTTTTTTTCCAATTTTAAATTACATTTATTCATCTGCTTAAATGAGTGATCTGTGACGTTAGGTCATTTGAAAGATGCCAATTTAGAAAGATTTGATCTTGTATTTCCCATCCAGCTGCATCTCATTTGATTGCATGGTGTCATTAACGTATGATAGGATAAACAATGGCTGAATTGGTTGCTGTGCCAGAGCTGCTTGGTTGTCAGGCAGAATGTAGTTTAGACAATTAAATTTCATTCCAGACATCCACGAACAGTTGAACATCCATGGATTAAAGTCCAGATGGCCCCTGAGCACACATATTACAACAGAAATGTTTATAAAATGCATAATTGTACACTTTTAAATTGTATCTGTAACAAAAACAGTATTTTATACCCACCTACAAAACATAGTTTTTAATTTGCTGGGTTTTTTTAAAGTACTTTTTTAAACTATAGTGTGAGCCTAAATATAAAGGGATATTTATACCTATAATTAATGTTATAGAAGTTTTTAATTTGTAGAGATAGAAATGGAAGAAAAATACAAAATAAATATTGTACTGCTTTTCATTGTACCCGTATCAGTTTACGTTTTCCTTTTAATTGATTTTACCCAATAGAAAGACTTTGGTAAGATTGATTTTCCAAACTTGTATTATCCCCAGTTTTCACAGGTTCTTGTTGGAGAACCTTCATTTACAAAATACGATCAAGGATAATAAGTATTATCCTTGATCCGTGTGTAGGAAATTAGTCCTTCAGCCTATAAAAGTGAATGTACTTTCTTATAAAAGTTTCAGTCCTGTCCTGAAATGACCTGAATCATACAATGTTGGATACAGAGTAATTTAATTGGTTTTGTTCAGCATGGCATTAATGTGAGGGTGATCTCATGATGTGTCAACATCATTTGAATTTATATGAAATCAGACTTGATGTGTAATGACACATTTACATCTGCAAAAGTTTAAAAGAACTGAATCAGTTTTGTAGTTATGTATTTAAAGCGAGACACTGGTCAAAAACCTTCTCCTTGTCATCTAACAATAGGCATGAACACTATTGGCATTGTGTCACCATACTGATCAGTATAATACATTCTTATATTTCCCCCCAGATCCAATTACTAACACACATTAAGCCTGCTTAAGAGGGCAGGAAATTGCAGGAAACCTCTAATTATTGCTAAAAAGCATTTATGTGGAAATTGAGATGTTGGATTCTCAGGCTGATGGGTGGTAATGGAAATCTTGAGAAGACAGAATAACTCGTTGATTGTCTTTGATGCATTTTACATGATGGAGGTACTTAATGGTCTAATTATGAAGTCATAGTGTTGGTGTTCTTTATCCTGAGAATAACTGGCTATCAAGTCACTTTTGAAGTAAAGGAATAAATGTCTTAAATAATTTATTGCACTTCAAGCAGATACGCCTCTAGGGGTTAGAACCAAGAGTGCACACTTGTTTGTTTAAAACATTAAGTCTAAACTCTACTGTAATATATATTGCATTCCTAAAAACATACAGTGCACTCCACTAGTATTGGCACCCCACTAGTATTGGCACCCTTGGTAAATATGAGCAAAAAAGTTGAATTTTTTTTTTTATTGTTTAAACTTTTGATCTTTTGTTAAAAAAATTCACAAAAATTATCTGCTCTAATGAATATAAAACAATTGCAAAAAACACAGGTTTATCAAAAAAAAACAAAACTTTGTTATATATAGGTGTGCAACAATTATTGGCACCATTTTAGTCAATACTTTGTGCTACCTCCTTTTGCCAAGATAACAGCTCTGAGTCTTCTCCTATAATGCCTGATGAGGTTGGAGAATACATGACAAGGGATCTGAGACCATTCCTCCATACAGAATCTCTCCAGATCCTTCAAATTTCGAGGTCCACACTAGTGGACCCTCCTCTTCAGTTCACCCCACAGGTTTTCTATGGGTTTCAAGTCAGGGGACTGGGATGTCCATGGCAGGACCTTGATTTTGTGGTCAGCAAATCATTGTTGTGTTGATTTTGATGTTTGTTTTGAATCATTGTCCTGCTGGAAGATCCAACCCTGGTGCATTTAAGCTTTCTGACAGAGGCAGATGCCATGTATCCTAACAAAATGTCCAGGTCCTCTGGCAGAAAAACAGCCCCAAAACATTAAAGAACTACCACCATATTTAACCATGCGCATGAGGTACTTTTCCATATGGCTACCTCTCTGTGTGCGCCAAAACCACCTCTGGTGTTTATTGCCAAAAAGCTCTATTTTGGTTTCATCTGACCATAGAACCAGATCCCATCTGAAGTTCCAGTAGTGTCTGGCAAACTGACGATGCTTGTTTGTTTTTGGATGAGAGTAGAGGCTTTTTTTCTTGAAACCCTTCCAAACAACTTGTAGTGATGTAGGTGACTTCGGATTGTAGTTTTGGAGACTTTCCGACCCCAAGACGCAACTAACTTCTGCAATTCTCCAGCTTTGATCCTTGGAGACTTTTTGGCCACTCGAACCATCCTCTTCACAGTGCATTGAGACAATACAGACACGCATCCAATTCCAGGTTGATTCATAACATTTCCAGTTGACTGGAACTTCTTAATTATTGCCTGGATGGTGGAAATGGTCATATTTTCCTATAGCCACTTCCCATTTTGTGAAGCTCAACAACCTTTTGCCATACATCAGTTATATTCCTTTGTCTTATCCATTGTTATGAATGACTTGTGGAATTTGTCCTGTGTGTTACCTCGTGTTTATATCCCTTTGAAACAGGAAGTCGTGGTTGAACAGTTTCCTGTTCCTAGTCACCCAGGTGTACTAAGAAAGGGTCAAATATCAATGGGAATATATTTTTCTCATATGAATTCATAGGGGTGCCAATAGTTGTTGCACACACATTTAACAAAGATATGTTTTTTGATAAACCTGTGTTGTGCTTGCAATTGTTTGATCTCCATGAGAGCAGAGAATGTGTGTGTGTGTGTGTTTTTTTTTGTTTGTTTTTTTAAAACAAAAGATTAAATGGTTAAACAATAAAAACAATTCTTCACAGCCTCCTTTGCTCATATTTACCAAGGGTGCCAATATTAGCAGAGGGCACTGTAGAAACTCATGAAACATGTATCTTTAAGTATGCATTTGGTAACTGAGGGTTTGTAGTCCTAAAGGGTTTTTGTTAGGATCTACATATAATATTTAAGGGTTTCCCCAGAAGGAAAACTGAGCACCCTTTCCCAAAGAATTTATTGAGCATCGTACATCCAACTTTTTTACAGAAATCTTAATATAATAAATATGCATTTAGGTGTGAAGTGGGAATTGTGAGTGTCTTAAAGCACTATGATGACTCCATTGCCTTGCTCTTGTTTTCTGTCTACAGGCTAAAGAGTAACTGCAATAATTGCAGCACTAGTGATCTTGTGAGAGAAGAAAAAAGGTAAGAAGTGAGAAGAACACCAGGCCTAATAGATATCCACTGCCTGAACATATGGAGGATTGCAGGCCCTATGATTACTTATTCCCACCTCCAAACAACTAATTTGTATGATCTTTTGTTCTCTCCGTACAAATTATTCTAGTGCTACATGTGTTGCAAAATCTAGGACTGGAATTTACGAGTCTCTGCAAACCATATATGTGACACTGTAAAGATAATGCAGCACATTATATGCAAGGAGGCAAAAAATAAACATACCTTAAGAATAGTAGCTGTTTTACATGACATTTGGTAAGAGTTCACACCTTATCCTAGTCATAAGATACATTTGCTATCAGAAATAGTTTGGAGGCAATGCTATTTTTGCTTCATGCTGCTTTAGTCCTCAAGGGTTAGTCAATCAAATGCATGCTTTAGTTTGTGTATGATACCTATGCAAACAAAATGGAAGGGGCATTAGGATTATCAAAATTATTTGTAAAAATCTGGATTTTCTGTTGGGTTTTTTTTTGGTTTGTTCTTGTGTTTTGTTTTGTTTTTTATTCATGGTTAAGATTGTAATTTGCCTGCAAAATAAGGTGCTAGATATGCTCACATTTATCATTTGTGACCTAAACTGTATGTGTATGTATTATGACCAAAGATGTTTCTTAGAAGGGGTTTTGTAGAAGACTTTGGCTCTGTTAGAAAAATAATGAACATTTGAGGCAACATAGAAAGTGTGCCTCAATAGAACTAACCTTGGTTTTGGATTTTTAGTTTTTATCTTTATTGTTTTGTTTGTCTTTATGCTCTCCATTTTTGTTTAGGAATTTTTCATGTGAAAGCAGGCAGTTTGGCTCATTGAGGCTGTTTTAGAAGCATGGGTTTCTATCTTTTAGCAAATTTAGTGAAGTATATTGATTGTAATAAGTTTTTTTTTTTTTTTTTTGTTTTTTTTTTTTTAAATGGTGTACATTCCAATGCTTCGTGTGTCATCTTTCACTGTTGGCATTGAGAACCCTCAGCTTAAGAAGAAGAAGAAGAGGGGAAAAAAATTCCAACAAAAAAAATCTTGAAATTTGTGATTGTATTGTGTCTATCTGCAAATGGACTCTCCTTGTGTTTACTTTATAATTAGATCTAGGTTTGCCTCTGTTGGTGTTTCAGCAATGCACATGTGGTTGTATGATTTTAAGTGTTTGTAAGATTCATCCCAGAGTGAAACACTATTATATCTCAATCATTTATTTTTAATGAAGATTATCAATTAATGCTTTTGCCTTTTCATTTTTCATGGAAATGATGCATTGTGTTATTTACGTTGTAGTTTCTTTTTAAATAAATGCATATCTTTGCTTTAAATCTCCTTCTCTACATATGTTTGTTTTTGTTTTTTTTTTGAACCACTGTCCCTGCTTTGTAAATTAATATGCTCCCAGAGAAGCATATTTAAACATGGTTTTTGTTGACATGAACTCCAGCTGCAATCAGAATTAAAGGGAAAAATCCATCCTAAACAACCAGTATATCAGTCTTCATAATTAATGTGGCAGTCAATCGTATCCAGGATTTATTTTAAGGTTTTTTTTTGTTGTTGTTTTTTTTTTAATTTAAATTTCTTTCATTGACATGTTGGTCTGTTTACACTTTGTTTAAAGATTTCCTACATTACCCACAATGCCATTTGACTACCTGCTGATAGTAGTGCCAGTGGGAATTTATCTACCTAAAGAGACTCATGCAGCCGTACTTTAGTCCTTTAGTCAGTCCACTTCTCTCACCTCTCCATCTGTACACTCAGCACAAACAGATTAGAGTCCAAAGCTACAACCTTCCTGCTAATTCCACTGTAAACAGGAACTCACTTGCCATCTCATAGATAACTAATTAGCTAAGCAAAATGATTCTGCCATAATTCAGTGTAATAGCATCTTATTTGGAAATACAGCTTTTGTATTTGGAAAATTTTGCTCAACTACTTCTGTGGAGCTTCTATGGAGATTTCTCGTTAATATGACATTGAATGTAACTGGAAAAGGGTAAGTGCGGGGCGACTCTTGCTATGTTGTTTTTAGGAGTTAACATTTAACCATGACAGTTATCCCTTATGGTTGAAAGATGTTCTGAGCTAGAAATGTCACCTTGTGACATCAACTCCTCAGAGGAATAATGAAAACACAGCATCAAGTAACAAATTAACACACGAATTGCTGAACACAGCACAAATATTTCACCACCTCACTAATGAAAGTGTTTCAAGGCTGAGTTTTCCTTTAAAACCCATCAATCATTACTGATCCCTAAAACCGGAGTTGGAACCACAGGCCCCGCCCACATTCGGAAGGCATTGCGCGAATGCGCGTGCTTTTCTCCTGCGAGGACGCGCACTCGAGTAATGCTGTGTAGAGCTGGAGCTGAACTGTCCCATACCGAGTACAGAGACTTGCGAGCAAGCTGTCCCAGACCAAGACTTCCAAGCTCTCGCATTACATTTCTGGAAGAAGATATCCTGTAAGGACTTTTATCTGTTATCCCACAATGAGTGGAGGCAAAAAAGGCGCAGCAGGAAGGCTAAGCGGGAACGCGTCCAGGAGACCGAGTTACCCGGCTGAGCAGTGGATCAATCAGGCCAAGTCAAGCACCAAGGTGTGGGTTAAGGTTGCAATGGGCATCGCTTACTTTCTCTGCGTTTCCGTCGCTGCCGCCTTCTTAGCGATTTACTACGTTTTCTTCTGGACTCCGGAGGCGTCAAACTCCACTAACGTGGCAGAGCTTAATAAAAGACTGGACTGTGCAGGAAACCAAACACCTGCTGGGAAATAGCAGCACCCAAGAGGAACATTTAACACGCACGAAACTTCTTTTACTGCATTCATTTTCTGCGGAATTTCAAGTGGCATTCAGTCTTTTGGACGTTTGAACTTACACTGAGAATCACTGCAAACATTTGTACATGGCTTTATATTCAATATCTATTCAAAATGTGTTGTTCTTATTGTTCAACTTGGCAATAAGATTATTTAACCAAATATCTATCTATCTATCTATCTATCTATCTATCTATCTATCTATCTATCTATCTATCTGTCTATCTATAAATAATAAAATCTATGCATTTGCTCTTAATTTTGTTTTTGTTTGTCCTGACTCTGCATCCTACTGTATCTCAGCCCTAGTAAGAACCTTTTCATATATTTTACCTAATAAACCGTACCTCGTGCTGTTTGTCATAAAAAATAAATAAAAAAAAACTCAGGCAATGTAATAGGCTAAATGTAGAAATATTGAAAAAATATAAATAACCGTGACACTGATGATGATCCAAATAAGGTTTTGAGTTATTATTAGCCTTTCTTCTTCTTTCTTACTTTGTGTTATTTCTTATTCATTTCTCATTTTTAATTGAGTCATTTAAATGCACAGTGTAAGGAGGAGTAGGCCAGGTTTCTGTTTCACTGCAGGTTATATACTATAAGCCTGCACCGTGTAATGGTTTGCGCCAGATTAATGCTGATGAACAGATGTGATTCGTTTTTTAATATGTTCCTGGGCATTTTGAAAGTTTTTAACTGTTACAGATGCAGGAATATCATTTTGAGTGTGTACATTGAGGCTGTGACATTTCTCTTCTGATTTACTTTACTTCTATTGCACTCCTACACATGATGTTTCACTCTCTGTTTTCAATATCATGCCCTTTTTGTCTTTCCACTCTCTCTTTCTTACTCACTGCTGCCACTCCAGCCTATAATTAACAAAAACACTGTTTTATCAACTAGCTAATGAGCCTGTTCACATTTTAATTATTTGATTCATTCATTCATCTTCAGTAACCTATTTATCCTGCTTCAGGATCACAGTGGATCTGGAGCCTGCACACGCACACACACACGTTTTCACAACTAGAGCTAATATAGCTTATCCTAGCTGCATGTTTTTGGACAGTGGGAGGAAACCCAGAGGAAACTCCACACAGACAATAACCCAACCTCAGGTTTGAATCAACGACACTGGAGCTGTAAGGCATCTGTGCTACCCCTTGCACCAGAGGTATATACAGTATGTACTACATTTAATGCACATTTTAATATATAAAAGTTCACCACAGTAATAGTCTACATTCTCTTCGAAATCTACTTCTGTTGCAAAAATTTTCATATGGAACCAGGTGAAAATAGCTGGCAATAAAAAGAAAATAAATGCACATTTTTGTGAATTTAGTGTAAGGGTGCACAGTATGCTTATATGCATATTTCTATGTTCTGATACTTGCCTCACCGTTCTCATTATGTTATTACCTTAATGACAGGTTTTATTCATGTTGTATCATGGTGTTTAGTCACTACTTCACAGATAGGCCTAATGGTCTTCACAGATATGATCTTGACAGAGAAAGTAAATAAGAAGGTTTTTAATGCTTCCAATATCGCCTGAGTTCATTCTAGTTATATACTGAAGAATATGGGTTTAATGAATAGGTCTAAATTTCCAGTCATGCTGGAGTGTGTCTAAAACACCAAACACTGATTAAATTACGATACGAGTCTGAACTACTCTCTCCATTAACTGCTTTTAATCAGTTATATTTAAGGAAATGGTTTAGATGCGTTTATGAACACATTAAAAAAACAAACAAACAAACAGTCTGTAAATGGCTGGCAATGTTTACTGTAGCCTTAATGTGGTCTCACAGTATTCCTGTAAGAAACGGTATTTATCCTGCTCAGAGATCTCAATTTTACATTTATTATGCGATGTACTGTACTTGCATGAGCATTAGTTTATGAGGTCTAACATAAGCAATTTCAAACAATAAATACAGTAAGTGTTTTCAATATTATTTGAACATATTCATTAAAATGTTGTACTTTAAGTTGATGGTTAATTGCTGCTTTAACAAGTGCCTGTATAACAGTTAATTTGGTAAATAAATGTAATAATGCTTATTTCATGTGAATTTTCTATATAGCTTATCACTTAAACTTCATAGTAATGCAGAATGTGTAGACATTCCTGCTCTAAATGCATTGAATTAAAAAAAGGAGAGATTTGGAAAAGCTTCCACTTCTGCGTTCGAGAACTGCATACGACTGGCTTACTGTTGCTCTTATATTTAATTGACACTTTCTGGGGGTCACCTCTGTCTTTACCAAATAATCACTGACAGCGTTGTCCTGTTTTGTTATACAGCCTCTTATTTTCAGTGCATCTGTCGCTTTGGGTTTCGAGATGGTGGTGGACTGCTTGGCCCAGGGGACAAGCAGGAGAATCTGTGTACAGACTGCACCTCTTCAGTCAGTCAATAATTCAATTGCCCTGCAAGTTGTCAGGACATATTTATTTTCACTGTTTCTGTTTCTTCCTTCCCTGACTATGATATACATTCCAGAAAGACTGTACACAGAGCCTGGTAGATGTGGGGGAGAATGCTCCAGCTAGGAAGATTACTACAATTACTACAAACAGAGCATCAAATAGTGTAAAAAAAAAAAAAAAAACAACCTTCAGACCACTTGCATATTTTTAGTGAACGCATACAAAGAGGATGAAAAAAAATCCACTCTCAGGATACAGCAATAAACGTACAGTAGTTCACTGTAATCCATGGACCTCAAGTTGTCTATTATTCTTAGTGATAGCTGCTTAATGGACAGTTTCTGAACATTTAGAGGCCCTAAGTGACATGCTACGTGCTACATAAATTGAGGTTACTTAATTTTAAAGCAGTATAATTTAATCTCCGTAGTGAATGACACAGGGATCATAGTGTGGTACTAACATGAAATCTGTCTTCATTTCATGGAGCATTTCAAAGAGGCAGCCGTGTAGCGGTCTTCATCCCAGAAAATGAAAAAGAAAAAAGAAAAACCCACAACAAAAAGATTTGTAATATCATTTGGTATGAAATAATCCAATTCTATATCAGCTTTTAAAGTAATTACAGATAGATTATAGCACTTTGTACTGCAGGTCTGTTGGATTTTCTAATCTGCTTGGTCAGAAGGTGTTGATAACAGGTTTAATAATACACTCATTCTAATATGTTATTGATTCTATTGTAGACTTGTATGGAAGATGCTCCAAATAATTCAATCTCAAATAAAAATATGAAATGTGTGTTATTTAACAAAACAACAACAAAAAAAACATCTCACCATTATTATGGTGAAACTCTCTGTGAGGAGATTTAACATTTATGGAGTCTCTGTATCAGTCAGAGGTAAAGTGATAGGATAACATTAAGTTTTCCACCGCCAGAAAGTATAATGATGGAGGACGGTTTCTCTGTAACAGGCTACAAGCTAAGCTTTTTGTCTTATTAACTCAGAGAAGGAGAGGAAACAACTGTTTACAGCTTATATAATGTAAGTGATTGCAGGAACTAACTTGTTTCACAACATTAAATGTGACTACTGACTGATAAGAATCGTTGTTTTAAATAAAAAAAAAAACATTGGCAAATTTTTGTAGCAACAAATGTAAGAAAACAATTTGAGAAGTGTTGGAAAATAATCACCATCACTGTTTATTGTCTTATAACAGAACATCCTGCTATATTTTATTCCTTATGTGATCTAAACAAGTCAAGGTTTATTTATCATTTGCACAGAATATCAGCTCATATACACATAAGGCTCAGGTAAACTGCTGACATGGAACATTAACACACCCACAGACACAACACAACACAAGAGCATATCAGTTAAATAGAATAACAGAAGTACAATAAAATGTAGAATATCAAATAAATACAATGTACCTGTGTAGAAATAAGACAAATTATTACAACGTGCTGAAGAAGGTTGTAAAGTGAAATGACAGTAGAGGTGCAATGTACATAGGCTATATCCATCCATCCATTTTCTGTCCTGCTTATCCTACACAGGGTCACGGGGAGCCTGGAGCCTATCCCAGGGGAATCGCGGCACAAGGACAAGGAGGTGGACACCTTGAACAGGGCGCCGACCCATTGCAGGGCACAATCGCACACACACTCACACACCCATTCATACACTATGGACAATTTGGAAATACCAATCAGCCTTCAGCGCATGTCTTTGGACTGAGGGAGGAAACCAGAGTACCCAAAGGAAGCACGGAGAGAACATGCAAACTCCACACACACATTCAATTAAATTACATTTTATTTTATTTGTGTAGCGCTTTTAACAATGGACATTGTCTCAAAGCAGCTTTACAGAAACATATAAACACAGGATACAGATTTTAAGTGTGTGACTATCCCTAATGAGCAAGCCGGTGGCCACAGTGGCAAGGAAAAACTCCCTAAGATAATATGAGGAAGGAACCTTGAGAGGAACAAGACTCAGAAGGGAACCCATCCTCATCTGGGTAACAGTGGATAGTGTGAAAGCAAAAGAAAGTTCATTATGGTTTTTATATGAAGTCTGTTTTGTTGAACTAGTCCACTGTTCACTAAAGGAGACCTGAGTGCAAAATGGTATGTGGTAATTGCAGTCCTAAGGCCATAGCAGCAACCATAATCACAGCAAGAATGTCCATGTGGAATTGAGGTCCAAAACCATTTTCATGTTACTTCAAGCAACACCATCCTCAGCAATCTCCAGGCTGTGCTGATTGGGGTCATCCTCAGTGACAGAATGTAGCCTCCAGTTGATGAGAACCCCATCCAGAGGTAGGGCATCAGGATGGATCAGGCAAGTCAGAGAGCAGAAAGAGTCAGTATCACTGACATCTCCATAAGATCATGTGTGGCACACACATGGGTGGAAGTGGGAATCAAACCCCTAACCTTGGAAGTGCAAAGGAGATATAAGATATATAATAGGCTATAATATTTTTTTTTTTTTTAATTAATCCTTATTTCAGAGATATGGATTTACAGACTGCAGTATTTTACATTAAGTGCTTAAAAGGCACCACATTAAACTGCTGAGCAACATTTGTGTACAGCTCCATACTGCGCTTACAGTTTGTAACCGCTAGGCGGCGGTGTCGCACTTCTACCGTTAACCTTATACTCAATCCAAGAAGAACAATGTTGTTGTCATGGCGGCGTTTTAAACTGAAGCTTTGTCTACATTAACGTTTAATTGTGTTATCTAGCTAAATAATTATTACTCGTAGTGATCAATCAATCGGGAGAATAGGGCGATCGTATAATATTTTACAATTGTCGCTTTAGTTTGCTGACTAGTTTTCACTTTGCTTGTTAGCTAGCTAGTTAGTCGTGTTTTTGACAACTGAAGGTTGTAGGTTGGAGCCAGATTTGTGACTTCCGTGTCGATGAGCACAGATTATCAGAGAGGATCCCCAGTGAGAGCAGCTGGGGACATACATAAATACATGGAGAATGGAGCATGGGTTAAAAAGGACAGTTTAGACCGGATCCCTGGACCGCAAACGCAGGTAAACCGGAAGTGAACTCATACTGCTGTTTAAATACCAAGTAAAAGTAAGTTATGTGTGAAGCAAGGCATGCAGGTACACATACTTTATACCCACAGCCACGGTCACTTCCTTGTTTATAACGTCAATCACTGCCTGTTGTCCATCAGATACTATGCGCTGTAGGTCAGCCCTCCATCAGATATTATTTGGTTAGTAACACTGACTACGTTTACATGGACAGCAGTAATCTAATTATTGACCTTACTCTGAATAAGACAATATTGTGATTCAGGTGTTTACATCAATCGCGTTTAGAATACTCCTTTCATGTACCCGTTTTACATGTTCTAGAACTTAGTTCGATTAACAGCACACGTCCTTACGTCACCGCGCCACGCCGTCCGACGTTCCCTCCAGAATTTCACGTATCACCGTACAGTTGGTCTTCGTTATGGTACCCTTTACAGTTATGGGTGTTTTTATTAAAAAAAATTTACGAACGCTTCAAGTACGGCTCATTATTTGTCATGCTGTACGTGCTGCTTGAAGCCGTGGGCTGCGTCCCAAACCGCTTACCATCTATATAGTAGCCGAGATGCAGGTATTTCACCTACTACAGGCCTATAGTAGGTAAGTATGCGGTTTCAGACGCAGCCGTGCTCTCTTTTTTCCGAAAAACGGTTGAGCACTGCCGTGTGTGATCGTGTCCTGTCGCAAAATTCAGTCAAAACTCTCACACGACGTTAATAATGTGATTAAGGTGTTTACATGTCTGTAATACACCTCCATAATGCGACTAAATGCGGTCCACATGTCTTAATTCCATTTGTGTTTACTTCAAGTATGACTTTAATCGGATTAAGGTAATTAAAATTGCCATTTACATGGTAGTTGCTTAATTGGAGTATTGTCTTAATCGGGTTAATATTGGATTATTGTTGTCCATGTAAACGTACTGACTGATATAGTTATTGTTTACACTGTTATTATGCTACAATGAGACGCTTTTTACTACTCCATCGGTTTTTCTGTTTTCTGTGTGGGGTTTCACATAAAAGATGCGTCTGCTTGGGTTTCCTCATGGTTCTCCAGTTTCCTCACACCTCCAAGGAATATGCATGTACAGTTGAGGTCATAAGTTTACATACACCTAGCAGAAACTGCAAAATGTTTATTAATACTGTGTGTTGTTACCTGAATGATCAACGACCTTTTTTATGTTTTGTGATAGTTGTTAATGAGTTCCTTGTTTGTTTTAAACACTAAAACTGCCTCATAAATAACTATCACAAAAAAGTCCTCGATCATCGTTGATCTTCGTCAACTTTTGACCTGGTTCATTTGTGTAAATTCAGTTATTATTGTGTCTTGTGGACTGTATGTAAACATCAGTTATGTGAAATAACTTATTCAGGGTAGTACTAAAGAAAACCAAAATGCTGTGTTTTAGGTAGATTGGCTACACTAACTTGCTCATAGGTGTGACTGAATGTGAATGTGTATGCATGGTGCCTGGTGATGGACTGGTGTCCCATCCAGGGTGTACTCCTGCCTTACACCCACTTTTACCAGGATTGGCTCTAGATCCACGGAGACCCTGACCAGAATAAACCAGTTACTGAAAATGAATGAATGTCCCATGTAATTAGCGTGCATTTTCTTGTGTATTTATTGTCCTGAGTATGCATTGTATATTTTGTACACACTGTTGTTTGTGCACCTTATGTGTACTATCTATTGTTGGGTGTTGCATCATGGTAGTATATTGTACTACCTATATTGAAGTTGTACCTGATAAAAAATACAGTGGGTAAAATCACTACTGGGTGAAACTGCATACACGTCCATTATAGATGACTCAGTAATTTAGCCAAGAGAATCTCATTCCGTTACTTTAAAAATGATTGCTTTTCAATAAGAACAACTTCCCTCTATCTAACTAACCCTCTATCTGCCATCTTTCCCACAGCTTTTGTTTAATCTTTCCTTGCCGACCAATGTCCTGAACCGAGCAACTCAAGTAGGTTCTCCAGGTCCTATTGTGATTGAGAAGCTTATAGCTCATCGGGAGCAACAGAATGCTAGTGAGAGCTGTAGCAGCTCCTTACGCCTTTCCGTTCTCTCTGAGGATCAACTACAGGCTGCAGTGAGACTAGCCAAAAAAGACTTGCGCAGAAAACGACAGGAATCCATAAATAGTCTGTCACAAAAGACAAGTGCGAGGCCTCCAAGTCCAGATAAGAATAAAACTGACAATCAGCAGGTACTAGTAACTTGGTAAATGTGAAATAGTTACATGAAGATGTCGGCATATAACAGTCATGTAATGAACAGTAATCCACGCTTGTTGTTTCTTCTTCAAACCTAGAATGGGCTTTGCATTAAAACTAGGCAGAGGACAACAGAAGGATGTCCAAAGACGCAGACAAAGTCATTCAAACAGGTGCTTGTATATACTCCTCAGAAGCTCTTTCAACCGTTTAAGGCTGAACAAGAGCAGTCTCCTTCAAGCAGAGACCCTGGAATAAAAGTCATCAGCAATGAGCCACAGCTTAGCAAAGAGATCCGCAAACTACAGAAGGAGCTGGAGACTTACGTCCAAAGAATAGAGCAGCTTGTGAATAAGGGTAAGGCTGGTCACATCTCTTAATACTTTTATTTTATAGTGTCTGTATGGATGGAGTGTGTTGTCCTCTGCAGGAAGAATAGTGGAGAGTGTGGAGCCAGACGAGAAGCGCAGGATCGAGATCCGCCAGCAGGAGCAGGCTGCTCGCTCTGCACGGATTATCTACGTCTTGCAGCAGCAGGTCAGTACATCTGCAATGCAACACATTTCATATGCGCTTAATTAATGTTCAAAGTGCCCTTGCGGAAAGAATGTTTTTATGCTTTTTAAACATTTCCCGTTCAATGGGTGTTTGAGAACCAATGTATCTCTTTCCCTCTTTAGTTTTTGCATTGTTACAATGTTTTTGAGGGAGATTTGCTATAGGGTGCATTTGTATCTCTTCTGGAATTAAAATATATTTTTCAAATTAAATTTAAAAAATGGACTAACAATAGAGTATCTGTTAACTTGTGATATTTTGATTTATAATTTTACATGACTGTATATAGTCTACTGTATATATTTCTGTTTCAGCTGCATTATTGGCATTTGTTGCATTCTTGACATTAAAACACATTAGGCTTTTATTATTTTTAGCCTCCAAGTACACATTGCTTTAATAATGCACTACTTTATTTTATGTCAGTTAATAAGTCTTTAAATACAAATAATTTGTTGTTACTGAATGACTTGTTTAATGTTTTGACCTCATTTAATTGCCAATTTGCATCTTTTTGTTTTTATCTACTGCACTATTAGTGATTAAACCGTAAAAAAAAAAAAAAAACTTTGGGTGTGTCAAAATTTTCACTGCTGCTGTAGACTTATATTGCAATATTTATTGTATTAAATAATATTAATGATTTATATGTATATATCTAGGTGAAAGAAATTCAGGAGGATTTAGACAAGCTGCGTTCTCAGAGTGTAAGGCCTACCAATAAGGTAAGTGATTGGTGGCATTAAGGATGTTTTATGGCATAAGAATGAACCCTTCTGGGACTAACTTGCTTTATTTGTTATCTTTTTCAGTGCAGGGCAGTGAACAGGTTGGCAGCGGCTCATCGCGGGGCAGTCCGAGCCATGAAGGCGTTCATTCATCAGCTGTCAGACCCTGCTGAGAGTAGAGTACCTGCCCAGTGTAAAGAGCTGGGTCAGCTCATACGCCAGCTTTCGCTCTGCTCTGCCAAGGTGGATGCGAGCCAGGGCTCAGCTGTACCAGAGACCACACTGGACATCCTACAGAAGTTAGAAGTAATGACAGACTTTATGTATTGTTATTTTTTTCCTGAATCCACCTTTGGGATGTCTGATTGATATACAGGTGCATCTCAAAAAATGATAATTTTTTTGAGCTGCTGGATTTTTGATTAAAGATTAAGATTAAAACTAAAACAAAAAACAGGCTTGAAATATTTTACTTTATGTGTAATGAATCTTTAATATAAGAAAGTTCCACTTTTTAAAATTAAATTTTGGGAAAAAATGAACTTTTCCATGATATTCATATCTTTGATATGAGATGCACATGTATGAGTGCATTGAAGGGAGTGATGTTAAACTCTTACAATTCCCACTCAGACGCTGGACTTGGTGCTCAGTAAGCAGGATAGTCAGCAGGAGCCATATATGCAGAGTATCTCTCCTGTAAGAGAAAGGACTTCCAGGGTCAGTGGACGCAGTACGTCCATTCCTCGTTTTCCCCAGGCCCAGACTGCCAAAGACGCCCGACAACCAAAGAAGTCATCAGCTCCAAAAAAGAGTAAGCTACCATCTCTTTAAAGAAAGTATAATAAGAAGAAGAAAATGAACGTTACTCATGGAATATAACTCCATCCACTATTTTCCATAAGGTTAAATGACTAATGCAGACATAATCATTCAAAAAACTGGAATAAGAAGTTAGTCAAAAACAAATAAATTATAAAGAATATAAGTGTTTATAAAGTGAGCATAATGGTGATGAAAGGAGATCAGACATGCCAAGAAAACTCTTAAAAATACAGTGTTAATGTAAAATAAAGAGTGTAGACAACTCATAGACAACACAACTCAATTTCAGTAAACGTTCTCTTTAAGACTAATTATAATTTTATAATTTGAGGACCAGGCCTTCCTCAATTTTAATACCTGCTCTTTGGTTGTACTAGTTTATGCATGCTGCAGTGATGAATAATTCACAATGCTAATTTGTTTTGCCATGACTGACCTCACCCCATATTTGGAACTTGGCACCGAAAAGCTCCAAATGGCATACTCATTAAGGCAAGATAAGACATGCTGTTTTGCTAATGTGAAAGCCAAAATCTACTCTTGGACCTTGCTAGAAACTCAGTTTTTATACATGTAGACATTTAATAAATCATTCCTTGAGTTTTGAGCTGTGCCTTTAAATTGCCTTGAGATTTTCAACTGGGCATGTGATGATTTTTCAGTTTTGATAACTTCCACCATTTTATCATGCTTCATTCTGTTAACACACTCTTAAATAGAGCAAGCTGCAATGCCTCCTAAACTGAGAATGTAGACATATTGCTAAATTTAATTATTAAAACAAAAATATTTGTTCTGCTTGATATGGAGAGCATAGACATTGTAAAGGAATGTTCTTAGCACTATTTGTTCTATTTACTCAGACAGAAGAGCGGCGGGCCGGGGATTGAAAGCAGGACAAATCTTCGACCAAGAGCGAAAGGAGGTTCTGAAGGCTGGGATCCAGAACCTGGTGCACATGTGGGAACTGAGAGAGGGGGAGAGTCGGAGAGGGCCAGAAATGGACATCCCTAAATCATCTAGTGGTGCTGCCCATCCAGACAAGCGCAAGGTGAGACTTGGGCTCACCATCAAAAATATGATCCAGTGAATTTTTACATCTTTAATGCTCTGGTTCATCAGGGGAAAAAAACCCTGATTAGCAAGAGAAGCAGGGCTAATTTGGTAATAGACATATAAAACAGGCCTATAGCGTGAAAAATAGCCATTTTAAGTAGAGATGCACCGATGTATCGGTCGATAATCGGTATCTACCGATACATTGGTGCATCTCTACTTAAAATGTATGTATTAGGTAATAATAAAAGAGTTCATGGTCATACTTGGGAGATCATATTCGTGAGATCATTGTATTAGAATTAAATATAACAGATTTTAAACATGGAAATTCATGCTTTAACTACATGTGTTTAAGGTTAACTCTGTTCCCTTAATTTCTACAGCCAAGTGTTCATGTTCGTGATGCTGCTTTCCAGCAGCCCACTGTTTCATCCAAGCTCAGAGAAAGTCAGTTACCACAGAGAGAGGCATCAGTGCCCTGGATCCCTACATCTCCTCATTCTCCTGTGAAGCAACGGTCAGTCACTAACACATCCACGTAAAAAAGCACACACTTCACTCTTTATGCTCATGTGCTTTCTCCACCTGACGGTGTGTGTGAGGTGATCTTCTCAGGGTGTGTGTGATTGAATTGCTCGAATAAATTGACATTCATCGTCACCTTATATGCTGTAAAGCATTGCTATTTTACATGAGCAATCCTGTTGAGGTGCAAGTCTTATTGTTGAAATTTTGCCAGATTATTTTGAAAAAGAGGGAAATCTGTGTTATTATTTAGAATGCAATAACATATTTAATCCTAAGAGCCTATCATGGTCCAATCTACAAGTGCATCCTAGAAAAATGTGCATCCTAGAAAAATGTGCAACCTCTTCCTTTTCAGTACACTTGGGATCTCATTTGGTGATATAGCTCTTTTCTATAGATAGTTCTTTTCTTTTTCTTTTCTTTTTTCCTTTTTTTTTTTTTTAAATCTCTTTTGCTGTATGAATGTCATGCAATATATTACACAATACTGAAAAAAATTTGATAGAAAAACCATTAATTAATTTTCAAGTTAATTGCCTCCATTTTTAAAGGCTTCTATATTTTATTAATTTCAAATATATGTAGCATTACATTATATCTCTTTCATACATCAATTATTTTATGTCTTTATTGTACTAAAGGGTTGTATAAGTATAGACCTAATTACAGGATTAACACATGAGAAGAAACATCAATCTCTGCAGACTGTGAAGATCCTTTATATATATATATATATATATATATATATATATATATATATATATATATATATATATATATATATATAAATATAAATATAAATATAAAAATTATTACTTTATTTATCTGCTGTTCTTAACTTTTATTCAGCATAAATTTTTTTTTCTCACAAAGCATCAGTAAAAAATGTATCTGTTTTAGTAGAGCTGTGTCCAGCAGACCGGAGCCGAGGTGTCTCTTCTCCCCAGTAAAGAACTCCTCACAGCCCACAGGTGCACAAGCCAAAAGCCAAAGCCAGGGAAAGACCAGCACTGAAAACATCAGAGACGTGCAAAATGGGGCCCTCAGGTCAGACACATTTCAGTCTACATACGTCACAGTTTTATATTCACGGATTGTGTAGATTATGGTGAGCAGGTTTCTATGCGTTGTTTTAAACTTTTCTTTTTACACTTTAAAATTTGTGAGTTTTATTTTTCATGAGAGACATATCTTAAATTTCTTGCCACTTTGCAATAGAGGTCTCTGTGAACCACTGTTTACCATTATTCCAAAACACAGAGCTATGATTTTAAGAGATGATGTTGTGCATTTGGCTTTGACAATGCTAAAACCTATCCCTTTTCCACTGTAAAAATGACCTGTTCTTTTTCTTCTTATTATTATCCTGTTATTAATTGAACAGTTGTGATGTCTTTAACTGTACAGAGGATAAGAAAAATAAATTACCTTGACTATTCCTGTGGGAAGCATAGATTATATTAGTTTAAGTAATTTCAATTATGAATTCATTTCATTGTGTAGCTGAAAGCCACAGGCTAAGCTTTTGAATCTAGTTACAAATTAACCATAGCCATAAGTTACTTGTAGATGTCTGCTGGAATTAAATTTAGTCTGGCACAATTAACAGAATTTCCTAAACTAAATCTCATGTGACTGATATAATGTTAGTGTAGTCCATAAGCAGTTAGGTAATGGCAGAATGTGTGATTTTATTAGTGTCTGTTTATGCAATGCAGGCAAGCCTGCCTGGATACAGTAGCAGAAAACAGACAGAGAGAACTGAACCAATTTAGTCAAGAGGAAATGGGGGATATTCACAGACTCAGGTACAGGAGCATCACAGGCCAATGGCATATGGGAATGTTTGTCTGTGTGTGAAGGAGAACATGTCCTTGGTCTTTACCTACTTTCGGGTATTTGTTTAATAGGGCTGAAGCGGGCTCTCCAACACAGTGGAATGAGGGAGCAGAGCAAGCAACTAGAGAAAGACTCCAACTTCTGCTGGATTGTGTGCAGGTAACTGGTAACTCTTGAAAGAGATCATTGTCAATTACAATCGTCAGGATTTTGGAGCCTTGTTGCACATATGAAATCACTGATATAACAGTCTGGGTGCTAAAATGCCTGTGTACAGTGTCACTGTCCAATTTATATAAATTGGGACAGGTATACGACCAAACCCAAAACAAAGAATGTCTAAATTATTATGATTTGGGCTTTAAGCTTGTTATGATTTCCAGTTGTTAGAATCATGGCAGGTCTATAATGCATGCAGTTTCGTGTTATGACTCATGACTTGATATTCTCTCTAGCAGTTTGGCAAGGGTTGGGACCAAAACAGTTCATCTTGTACACAGCGTATGTTGGGGCAGGCTGCTGATCAGTAATAAGGGCCTGTTCACAACAGGACTGATTTCGCAGCGCGTTAGATGCTCCGTTTTTCGCTGCGTTTTTGTGTGTTCACACCCGAGCGACGCACTGAATCAAAGTGTAAATTCACTCACTGACAGTAGATGGCGCTTATTGAAAAGCAGAAATACCCCCGTACACAAGATGGCGCTGCACAACTTTCTGTTTCTGACATTCACTCATCATTGAGAAGAAGAAGAGAGCCCGTATTTACATCTGTGAGCTGTTCACACACGTTTTGCGAACTTGCTAAAGCACGTATGCGTTTTTGTGAAATGTAAACGGTATTTAGTAATCCTTAAAGTTCTAATTTTAAACAGTATACTTTTTAAAACTAATTAATAATTTGAATTATTTCAAAGTCAGAGCAATAGCATTCACATACTTATGGGAAGACCCAAATTATGCTATTTTTTTTAACTAATTTTTTTTGGGAGTAATGGGTATAAGGCAACTATTTTTGTGGTCAATATGTTAATACAATGACGCAATAATGGGGGACTTGGTAATTTGAATAAGAGGTCAAGAATACTTATATGCATGTATATGCCAGGTGCAAAATAAATACAATTGACCATCAATCAGTGGATTATCATTTGCAAGGAAGAGACAAAGAAACAAACAATGCTATTTAGTGTAGAAAACAACACTGAAATAATTAAATGGATCATTTAGAATATATGCTTGCATTTCAGTGCCATCAAATAAATAGCCGCAACATAATAAATACACTTGTATAGTATTTTGTGTGTAATTTTGAATCTGGTGCTTTCAGAGGGCAGCTTGTTTATGTGTGTAGGCAGAAGGATTACATCATGGAATTATATATTCACCTGTTCCAGCATGACAATGCCTGTGTGCACAAAGTGAGGGTTATAAAGACATGGTTTGCCAAGGTTAGAGTGGAAGATCTTGAGTGGCCTGCACAGAGACCTGACCTCAACCTCACTGAACACCTTTGGGATGAACTGGAATGCCGACTTTATCTCAGACCTCCTCGCCCATCACCAGTGCCTGACCTCACTAATGCACTTGTGGCTGAATGAGCAAATCCCCACAGCCATGCTCCTAAATCTAGCGGAAAGCCTTAACAGAAGAGGGGAGGTTATTATAACAGCAAAGGGGGACTAACTGGAATGGGATGTTCAACAAGCACACATGGGTGTAATAGTCAGATGTCCACAAACTTTTGGTCATATGGTGTAACCATGACAATGATGACTAGATGACATACTTGTGCATATTTTCTCTAATCTCAAATTGACATGTTTAGCATGCCACATCATGAACAGCATGTGTTTGCTGAGGTGGAAAGACTATTGTCATGATGTTTCAGAACAGATTTTGGCTCAGAAAGAGTCATAACTCATATCAACAAATATCTATCACTTGACTAACTTGGCGGTGCTGATCGGTCATTAATACTGTCAAAAGTAGTCATTAGTAGACAGCTGATGTCAGTTGGAAGAAGCCTTCATAAATGTTTCTGTAGTTGTATTTCATTTGTCTTGGAAGGATTATGGTGTTCGTCATGTACCCTTATGTACACTGCCCTTTATTTTTTTAGTGACTGTTATTTAGGTAATAACGTCATTGTCAGGGTGGACATAGAGTTTTTCAGAGATCTATTTAACAGTGAGGTTTAGATTTAGAAGACTGTACCAAAGAGGCAGTTTAATCAACAGGCAGCAGTAAATGAGGGATAAAAAAGTAAATTAGACTAAACCAGTAGGGGTCTCTGCTGTTCCATTTCTTAGGCAGCTAAACAATTACATCAAATACAAAAAAAAGACTTATATGTAGAAGTGACATAAATACAGATTTTGACCGATTAAACTCAGGAATGATTGATTGAAAAATATCAGGATCGAATGAACCATTATCCTTTCCCTTTTTTGGCCCTGTAAGTGAAGACCTATGTACTACTGCCAAGCTGTGCTTATGCGTTTGTTTGAACTCAGGCTGCAGTGAGTACAGATGTGGAGGCCACAGCTGGTGCTGTGCAGAGGGAGGACAAGGAGCATGACGCACTACTGCAGGACCCCATGCTGGACAATATGCTACTGCGCATGGAGGAGATAGAAGTCAGAACTTTTTTGTTCTTGCTTCTCCCTAACATATTAATACTTTATTTATACCTTAATATTTAAATATATTCATTCTACTGTTTAGAGGGAGTAGCTGCCAGCTGCCACTTTACCCATTTCATTTTTTCCCCTACATCATAAATTAAACTGTTAAAGTGTGTAAGTTAAGCACCATTGATGCTTTGTAACGATTTGCTTAAACTTTTTGTTCACTTAATCTGAGTTGACCTTATTATAAGTCACACACAGAGCTGAGAGCTCTGTATTGATTAAAGTGAACCGCTGAAATAGCTCTCTAAATGTATGTTTTGTGTTCCTATTTGCTTCCTTGTTTAGAAAGACGAGGAGGAAGTGCGGCGGCGTTTTGCTATGATTTCTTACTCTGACCCTCTTCTCTGGGACATGGACACAGGTGAAAATGAAAGATAAATGACTCAGTGTTAGATGTTAGGCAGAAAAACACAGACCTACAGGTATAAAAAGGAGTGTATTGTCTAATTAATGCCTGTTCAGTTTCGCAATAGTTTACAATGTATTTCCTACAACAGGATGTATATTTTTTAGACATTTAAAAAAAAACAAAAAACACTTATTAGGTCTTTGCTTATGCACAATAAGTCTTTTTTTTTGGACATTATCAAAGGTTACTTGACTTTGTTTGCACACCTTGCATACAGTATCTCTCACTATTTGATAAACATCATGAAGCTTTCTTGTCATGGCCTGTGAAATACATCATTATACTGATTCTATGAGCATTCCTTGCAAAATCTACAAAATATATTAGCCTGAATACATGGATATACAGTATTTGTGAGATCTGAGTATTGTATATATTGTTGACTTTTGTTACTATTTATACAGCATACTACATCAAAAATTACTGCATAAAAATTTCTTGTGCGTGGAAGTGTACTTCAAAAGTACATCAAAGTACATTGTGTGTCTGTATATTTTTGCAAACAGTTTTACAAGAGTTTTACTATTCCCAAGTTCATTTGATAGTATTGTCCAGCAGGTGGCACCTTTGTTGTCGCAATTATTGCTCTTATTATGGTGATTTAGGAGCCCAGAGAAAGCATAATAGCTCCAGGCCTGCATCTCCACAACCTATAAGACTAACCAAACCAGCTCAGAGACTCACCACTACAGGAGACATTGTCCTACAGAGGCCAGTGGAGACTGGGTAAGTAACTGTGAGCGTCTGAGAGTCCTGATATGACACACCATAAGGACTCTGGCTGCTCAATTTGGCACACATGCTCTCCTTCCCTCCATTTGATTAATCAATAATAGCTGTTATAGATGTTTTAACATTCAGAATTTTTTTTCCTACCCATCTGTCTGTAGAAGACTATGAATGAAGGGTAATGTATTCAAAGGATTGATTAAATGTTTATGGGTATACTTAAATTGAGCTTATGATATAATGCACCATTAAACCCATCATACAAATAATGTATTAGACCAACCTAATGTATTATAAATCTAACAAGCGAAATCCCTTGAGTAATTTGCAGTAATCGGTAAGGTAATGAAATAGTGTGTTAGCGGGTTCTGTTTATGCACTATAATGTTTGGTGAAGGGAAAAACAGCAGCAAGAAAATGTAGTCCCTAACATAACCAATGCATTTAAGCAATCAGCGTTCTGTATTTCAGCTAAGAGTGAAAAAACTTGTGACTGACTTGTGCCTTTGCCTGGTTGCAGCTGGTGCTGTTTCAGATAATTTGGACCCCAAAACAACACAGAATGAGCAAAATGGACAGTTAGAGACACTATGGGACTAAGTGAAACAGGCATTTTTTTTAGCAAGATTTAGTGGACGGGATTTAACAGTATCATTAAGAGATGAAAAAAAATGCTCCTTTCCTTAGAACCCACACTGTTCAAAGCTCTGATGATACTAAGACGTTTAGTTCTAATTTGGTGGCTCAGCATGTTATATATAGCTCTCAGTAGTGTATGTTTTTCAGGCTTTTAAATCTTTAATAAGCACTCTCTGCTGAATGCAGCATCTTCTGTTAGCTTCACAAAAATGGAGGCTTTATGCCAAAAGAGCATTTAAACTCAGTGTTTCTAAATATTTTCTATTTTCCACTGCCTATGGCCTGCTGTTGTAATATTGTCATGGTTGTTGAGCTCTTTACTCCTGTACCCTGTGTTGGATGTGATAGCTTCTCTTGTGTTTTTCTCTGTGTGAATGGATGTGGATCCTTTGCCTGTGGGGCCTGTATATAGCCAGTGGCCTTCTCTGATTGGCTTTGCCCCCTCTGTTATACTTTTTCACTAAAACGACAAAGGAAGTCATCAATAATCCAGTCATTCTATTTCAGAAAACATCTCCAACAATTTCAGTGTGACAGGAAACCAACAGATCTGACCATCTTTAAAAATTTTTAAATGACTTGTATTGAAGGAAATGTATTGAAGATGTATTGTATATCAAGTGTCTATAGTGTAGTTAATATTTGTACTCAATGAAATGGATAACATCCAGACAAATAAGCTTTAACCTGAACTCAGAATCTGTCCTAGTGGCTGTAGCCCAAATATTGATTCTCACTGGTCTTCCCACTGAGTGAGAACTCTTTATTCCTTTGTACTGTTGCCAGGCCAGGGAAAAAACTGTGGCAGCTCTGGTGAAATTGATTAGGATACTTGCAGAACAAGCACTACTGTAATTGTGCACTTTGAGGCATAAGTACTCTCCTAGCAATCATTCACCCAGCAGAAATACAGACACTTAAAGGACTCATCTGTGTGGTGTTTTTTTCTGTGCAATATACTCAGGAGAATAGGAAACAGACTTGGAAATAGAAGAGTTGACCGGTGGCATAAGAGAAAACCAGGGACCCTGTTTGTGTGTGAGATATTTTGCTGGAATGGTTTGGGTCCTCTTTTCCCCTTAGAGGGAAATCACACCTAATCTGTACAAAGTTATTCTGACTGATCACATTTATTGCATGAGGAAACATTTCTATCATTGTGGGATTGATCTCTTCCTTGATGATCATGCTTTTGGCATATGCAGGAAGATTATCCAAAGTAAATGTGTAGGAGTAGATAATGGTCCTAGCTTCTGTTTAGTGATCAGAAACCATTTAAAATGATGTGGCAAAATTACACACATACACTATATGGCCAAAACATTGTGGACACCTGACCCATCACACCCATATAGGCTTTTTGAACATTACATTCCAGATTTAGTGGAGTGTAGTGGATTTACTGGGGTGCACGTTGGTTTAGTGGTTAGCACGTTCACCTCACTCCTCCAGGGTCCGGGGTTCAGTTCCTGCCGTGGCCATGTGCATGCGGAGTTTGCATGTTCTCCCCGTGCTGCGGAGGTTTCCTCCGGGTACTCCGGTTTCCTCCCCCAGTCCAAAGACATGCATGGTAGGCTGATTGGCGTGTCTAAAGTGTCCGTAGTGTATGAATGGGTGTGTGAGTGTGTATGTGAGTGTGCCCTGCGATGGACTGGCACCCTGTCCAGGGTGTACTCCGCCTTGTGCCTGATGCTCCCTGGGATAGGCTCCAGGTTCCCCCGCGACCCTGAAGAAGGAGTAAGCGGTAGTAAGTGGTAGAAGATGGATGGATGGATGGATTTAGTCCCCTTTGCTGTTATGATAACCTCCAGTTTTCCAGCTGTGGGGATTTGGCTATTCAACCACAAAAGCATTAGTGAGGTCAGGCACTGATGTTGAGCGAGAAGTCCTGGGGCGTAGTCAGCTTTCTAATTCATCCCAAAGATATTCAGTGGGGTTTAGGTCAGGGCTCTGTGCAGGCCATTCAAGGTTTTCCGCTCCAACCTTGGCAAACCATGTCTTCTTGGACATTGCTTTGTGCACGGGGTATTGATATTCTGGAACAGGTTGCGCCTCTGAGTTCCAGTGACTGGGAATTGTAATACTACAGCATACGTAGACATTCTATAAAATTCTTTGCTTCCAACTTTTTGTGGCAAAACCTTTGGGGAAGGTCCATATATAGATGGTCAGGTGTCCAGAGTTTTGGACATGTAGTGTATGTTGTAGCACAACAGATTGCTATTATATGGAGTTTGCTTTGCAGTCTGTTTGAGAGCATGAGAAACTTTGGCAGACATAAACTTGCCTCCTACTGAAGACTTTTTTTGTGCCTGTAGAGAAACAATTCCAGCCATGCATTAATCAGGATGATTCTGTGAAGACTACATTAGACCAATCGATCGTCTGCAATATTTTTAGCCCTACCTGTATGTCCAGGCTCAGCTTGCATAGTACCTGGGCAAGAAGGGCAACCAAATCCAGCAGGGATACTTAAGTACAGCTCAACTCACGTGACAATTGAAATAGCGACAATGTAGTGTGCTGAACCAAGCCACACATCCAGTGGAAAAGCAGTTAGATGCAGTTATTTTAGTGGATGATGAAGGACTGCTTTCCTTGAATGTACTATGAATGAGTGGGGTGACCAACATTATTTTATTACAGTATGTACAAAGTTGCAGAAACGTACCTGAACAGATCAGTGGAGAGCCTGCAGCACTGCCTTATCTATCTAATAGTGTGAGGCACTGTTCTTTTCTCTGCCTTATTTTGAATATAAATCTCCCAGATGAAGATCAGTCTCCCACGCACTGTGCACTCAGTGAAAGTAGGTTATAATCTCGCTCCTGGCCGTGACTCTGAAGAAGAATGTTTCAGTCATTTCATTTTTTTTGTTAAAAAATCCCCTCACTACACCATCATCTTCAAACCCAGTGGCTAGATAAACCTGAAATGGTTTCTGGTGTGCCCTATATTTGTGTGTTCAGAATCAGTTAGCAGGGCCTTTTGTTGAACATTTTTCCTGATCTCTTATACTAGTATCCCTCTGCTGCTCCTGTTTATCTGCCTTGTACTCATTTCAGTGCATTAAATGGTCATCTGTTGCACTGCTAAACTTCACATCCATACCATTTTTTTCTTACAAGAAGCCACCTGAATTAATCTACATTACATTTTTTTCAGCTTCTGATCAAATGGAACTATTAAAGGAGGGAATTTAAATTTCTCATTTGTGTGAAATTTTTAGCTGCTTGATTTCTTTCAGTAAGTGCCTCTTTCACACAATGCTACAGCGAGCTCAAATGGCTTCAGGTAGCTATTAGTGCTGGCTATTATAACTGCCACCATCGGTGAAGGGTGTAAATTTGGATAATGAAAGTGCTCCAGCTTCTATATGATTGATTTGGGCACAGTGGGAACGGTAACGCAGCCTTGCCTAGAAGGGCCCTTACATGCATCAACACTCACTTCATGTGACCAGCATGACTGGCCAATGACTGTGAGCCTTTCAACAGTGCTCTCAGCTTGTAGCTCAGCTTAGAGCAACTGTCATATGACAATGATCTTATTGAATTTAATTTCATCTATGCAAGTGTGTTGTTTCCATTTCTAAGAAATTGATGAGTTAATTAAACTATGATATGTGTAGAGTAACCAGTGTCTTGTGTATGTCTTCAGTGGAGGGTCAGAAAACTCCCTGATGGATGAGGAACCACCTGATGCTGTTCCCAGCTGTCCATCCACAGACCGAGCACAAAAGAAAGGAGGGGTTCGGCTGAACGTCCCATGCTGCATTCAGAAGAACATCCAGAGATACAGGGAGGAGCACGATTCCTACCTGCACCTGGTTTCCCATGCAGCAGTGGGCAGTTTTAACCCCTGGGCTGTAGCTGAAAGGTAAGACCCTGACATATAGAACCATCTGTGGAAATATATAAGCATATAATATTTAACAGCAGAAGGATTTCATATGTCAAAAATATATTTAAGTTTTAGTCATAACTCCACAAGTGTTTGCGGCCAAAGCGGAGCCACAGATTACTCATTGCTTGTGCTGTTGTTCCCACAGTGCCACGACCAATAAAACTTTATTTACAGCCTGGAGGCCGAAAAAGAACCTGAAACATTATGCCATTGTATTTATTCATACAAATGTCACTGTATTCAGGCTGTAGTGATGTATGATCTCTGTGCATAAATGTCTCTAAAACTATATACTCTCAAGCACACCCACCACATCATTAGCATTGTAAACATTATTTTTAAAGATCAGCAGAGAGCTCTTAAGTGTAACATGCTCTTGATTTAACACTCACTCCCAAACTGCATGAATAAAATGAACAAAGATATGCTTAGAGCATTCCCACTACACTGTGGCTACGGCTATTCATTTTTACTAATAATTCAAAAGTGTAGTCAACTAATCAACTTTTCTATAGACAAAGCAAAAACTGATTCAGGACATTACTTTTTTTTAGTTATTTTTTTATTAATGTAGTAAAATGCTGATAAAATAACAGCAAACAGTGCATCAAACTGTGCTTAAATTAACAGACATTCAGCACACAGGCTACACATTTCTAGCTTCAGTGATTTTTTTAAGCTACACTTAACAAATGCCCAATCATAATCATGTGTAGCATATTTTACAATTTAATGACATACCAATTCTTAAAATACACTTTTCTGGATGCCCTGGTAGCTCAGCTGATTTGTTGATTCAGGAACTGAGAGTGTGTGGTGCAGAAGCTGATCAACAGTGCTCTTCTTATACAGTGCTTCAATGAGTAGCCATCCTATACTAGTGGATGCTGTGTCCACAGCAGCATCTGGGAAGTTTTCCTGCTATATTCCACTCTGGCCTCAGTGGTATCTGAAGGCTAGTCTGAATCAGCCTCTGTAAGCTGGTATGCACCATGGTCAGGCTTGAAAATAGCTGACTGGTATTACACATATTGATGTGCAAACCATGGCCTTTAAAGCAAAAAGACTATACTCTACACTGTCAACAATGTGCAGTTTACTATAAATTAGGATTAATCTGGTCTGGAATATTTTCACACTAAGAAAGTAAATTTAGCCTGATTTCTTTACCACTGCGTCATTGTTTTTTCCACCGGCCCAACTAGTCTTCACCTCCCCAAAGCAGTGAATAATGAATGTATTATTCAACTTGTCTATACAACCTCTCGAGGAAAGATGACTCGCCATCGACAGTACTGGAAATTCAGAAAGTCTGTTTTTATTAAGTAAAGTAGAGGAAAAGCTTGGTGAGCCATACTCATCGAGTCAAACTGTAAGGGTTTTCTAAGATTTTAAAAGATTCTCAGTTGTTTATTTATTCATGTGAAAAAAGTACTACTGCATCAGGACATAGGCTTTCTTCTGTCTTACAGTTCACTCTGGGATTAAAGAGACTAGCATGCACACTGAATACCCTATGACCGTTCTGTTCTACTTCTGTGCACTGCACACATGAAATGCAGTGAAGTGAGAATCTCTAGTTTATGTTTGTCTCTAAGTAAAAATTAATTAATTAATTAATTAAATAAAAATAACTAGGTCAGCCTTAGGGGTCATAATGTCGGCTGAAAGGAACACATCAGGTTTCAGCTTTTGGAAAAACCAATAATACTGACTGAAGAAAAAAAGAAAGTCCTCTGCTTGGGAATAAAGTATGTGAACAAACTGTAGCCTAATGTAAACAGACAAGAGAGCTAGTGTTTATTTTGTTCTGTCTGTTCTCACTCAGTTTGGCTGAGGAGCTGATCATGGAGGCCTTGGCTGAGGTGGCAAGAGAGTTCCAGGATGTTTGCGAAGAGTATGCAGAGGCCATCTTCACCTCAGAGTTTCTCCAGCCAATTCAGTCGCCTTCTCCATCTGTGTCATAGCAGCATGACTAGTAGAACCAATAGAACTTTTCATCATGGGTGCTTTTTTCCCCCCTTAGTGCTTTAGGTAGTTGATCTCAGGAAAACACACCGAGTTTAGCATGGAGGTTATGGATGTGAATGGCCTCCCAGTGGCCTGTCCCCTTCTTATATTTTTTTATTGTATCATAAAATTATCATACATTTCCTCTTCCATATATAACTCAGACTAGACCGGTACATTTTTCATACAAATAAAAGTGGCCAGTCTCAAGGACTCAAGGGCCTGTGCGTGTGTGTTTTTATATTATTATTTATATTATTGATTTGTATACACTGGATTTGAGGTTTTTGTTTTTCCCCCCATTCCTGTTTCCATTGACCCTAGATGTTTTATTGCCATGTGATTTTTAAGCTGTGATTAAGTAGTATAGTAGTGTGTTCAATTTATTCATATATTAGACAAGGGAGACAAAGTGGATAAGGGGCAACATGCCTGTCATAGGTGAAATGTACAATAATTGAAAGAATCAGCCATTATTATATTGAATGTGTACATAAAATGTGAAAATGTTTTTAAGAATGAAGCTACCTTACTCGTGCCACATGGGCACCAAAGTTATTTCAAAGGGCTTCTTTCAGTGTTTGAAACATTATATTTATTTATACACAAACGAATGCCCCATTTATAATTGAAATAAACCATTTTTACCAGAGTGGTTTAAAAAAAAAAAAGTATTGTCTATTATTTATTTAATTTTTATTGCAGGAGAATTGATTGAACATTTCAAATTCCAAGTGCCACACCACACTCATTTTTATTAAGTGCTGAAAGTGCTTTATCTATTTATTTATTTATTTAAATAATCAACAAACAAATAAATAAATTAGTGGGTGGATGAATGAATGAATGAATAAAAAAAGTATGCTTGCAACAGGGCAGTGTAATCAATCGGCTGTGTTTCTTGGTAGCTGTTTTTACAAGAATCTCTACAGTGGCTGCATCGAGAAATGTTTTTCTTGTTGGACTTTCTATCTGATACTAATGGTCTCAGTCTCTCAAGGAGTGTGGCAATGTAGTGTGGCCTGTTTACAAGAGGAGAGCTGGCCCTCACATTTTTGCTTCTTTTAGTATTAATTTAGCGGTATGTGTGTACAGAATGAACTTGATTGCTGATGTGCCATGTGGCCTTGTATTTGATGAGCTTTTTGGTGTTCAAATGATGTAAATATGAGAACTATAGCAGCTGTATGATTATAGAAAATATCACAATGTCATATAATATCTCATTTTTGGCCAATGTAGAACAAATTTTAGGTTTGATCATTATTAGTTTTTAAAAAGATTTATTATGGACACAGTCATGAATGCAGATTAACTTATTTATTGCTTCTGGGACTATGTATATAAAACATTGGTCATGAAATATTCATTATAAGCACTGGAGGGTCAAATTGAAATTAATTGGGACAGATCTATAAGTAACTTCACAATAGCACTGATTTGATTTCATATTCATGGTTTTATTTAATACACAGTACTTATGAAATATTTCATTAAATAAGCTATTTGTTATATGATATGTTGATTGCTCAAGAGCTGTCATGTAATACAATTTAATGACAGGTCATGAATACTGATCATATGGCAGCTGTTGCTGCAAACAGTGCAAGCAATTTCATAAAAATCAGTTGAGCTTGGCCTAGTAAATGTCCAAAATTAAGAACTACGACTAATTTCTAGACCAAGTCTAAAAAGTAAAGAGCCTGCAGTCTTAAGAAACAAAGCCTTATACAGACAACTACACACTAAAAGCTAGAACTAAAAACGGTTAAAAACCCAAATTGGGTTATTTATAGCCCAACGGCTGGGTAAATCCATCCATCCATCCGTAGCCAATCCCAGGGAGCATCGGGCACAAGGCGGGGTACACCCTGGCACAATCACATACACACTCACACACCCATTCATACACTACGGACACTTTAAACACGCCAATCAGCCTACCATGCATGTCTTTGGACTGGGGGAGGAAACCGGAGTATCCGGAGGAAACCCCCGCAGCATGGGGAGAACATACAAACTCCGGCTGGGTAAATATAGGACAAAACACATTTTAGGCTAAGCTAACCCAGCAAATGGGTTCTTTTTGAACTCAAAGGATGGTTTAATTTTTTTTCATTTAATTTTATTTCAGAAATGGGTTCATATTTTCAGGGTTATTTTTACCCTTTGAAAATGTCAAATATACCCCATTATAAATAAATATGTCAACATGGTATCTCCTTTATTTATACATAAGAAGGTGTTCAGAAATGTATTGATAGAACTGCTAAAGAGGTGATTATTCCTCGAAGTAAATGACTCAAATAACTCATATATTTATCAAAGGAGACATTTAAAACATCCAAAAAACTGAGTAACCAACTTATGATCCAGTGTGCATTACAAACAAGTAAGCCAAAGTTAACAAAGATAGTGGTGCATTTAATATCATGTAAACTGGACTGTTATCGCACGTTTTTGCCTTTTCTTGTGTACAGTAATGGTTTTATGGATAAATATATTGATACGAACCTTCACTCAAACGTGTTAATTTTTGTGTTAATTTTAGCTAAGTTCCGTTAGCCACTGACTGTCTGCGCCTGTTAACCAGCATTACCCTTCGCCTATTACATGAAGAAACACGGCCCTAAGCCATTCTCCTAATGATAATTACTACAGCTTGACTTGTCCAAAACACTTGCTAAATGCAGTTAACATTAACCCACTACATTACATTTATTACATGTATTACATCATAGTGGACAGCTGTGAAGGTTATCATTAACTTTCAAAAAGGTAATGGGAATGTCATTATTGCGAGCTGTATGCAAAAGCAATGTTATTAACTCAAGTAAGCATCTAGGTTAGCATCACTCATCCCTACTGTGATTGGTGAGAGCATCCAGCTAGCTAACCCTAAATCGGAGCCTCAGATAAGATGCAGACCCAGAGAACTATATAATAACCTCAGTCCATATTTCACAGCCAACATAAACACAGGACACTAGAAGTGTAACGCCAACATTGAGGAAGCAGTACATGATATTCAAGATATTGAAACCATCATGATAGGCAAAGTTAATTATCACTTGCTGAGTTACTGTTTTCCAGTGAATACATTTTCCAGAGCTCCCTGCCTAAATATCACAAACTCGGCCAGGCATTTTCAGCAGCATTAACGCTAAATAGTGATTTAGTTAATATACCTGTGGACATTTGGTTTCCTTGCTTCAAAAACCGCTACCGCCACCTGAGGTGAATTCAAACAGTTTGCGCTTACTTGATTTGACCCAAGGAGCTGCCCTGAGGTGTTGGGGTGGGGGAGGTGTGTCATCATATCAACATTTATATGTTTTTCTTTATATGTTAAATATAAACATGTGTTTTCATCAGTCTTTTAACAGGTTTAGATTATATAGAGTCTGCCATGCAAGTCCCTATGAATGAATTGTCACTTTAGAAATAATAATGTATTAAAACAAGCACATTAATATAAACCTGTGATTTGCCTTGCAGCTGATACTACTGTCAGAGCTGCTGTTATAGAAAATTAATCAACACCTTTCGACCAATCAGAATCAAGGATTCAGTAGTGCTCTGGATCCACTGTGACCTTGACCAGGGTAAAGCTATTACTGAAGATGAATGAATCAATCAGTGTGGTAACTGAGTGGAAGGGAACGCATAAGTGACTGATTTCACTAGTTGCTTATTAAGTTGTCTCATTCTCACGTTATTAACACTGTTGACATTATTGAGCATTTATGGCATTAAAGATTATGAGTGATGGGTGAATCTGATTGCTTTTCTGAAAGTGGATATTGAAGTGAGAATCCCTTTTAAAATAAACAAAGCTCAACCTACACATAAAAACCTGAACCAAATCAATCTTGGAACACATCTATCTCACACACCGGTCCAATGACTTTACACTGCCATGTATTATTTGAAGCTATGACCTTCTTAGATGAATTTCTATCTATGCCCTACCCTGTTACCATGGAGTTAATTATATGTTAGCTCAGATTGCACCATAAGGGATAATTCCAGTAGATCTCATGGTTTCAATCGGTCATACCTATGGGGATCATACCTATTCATTAGTTTCTACCTGGTGGTGATAACAAACAGCCTTTTCACCCTTTTCCTGGAAACAGCCCATCTCCCACCAGTCACACCTGTGAACAGGTTTTTTTTTAAGTTTGTAAAGCTTTGGAAAGGTTTAAAGTGTTATAATGTTGGAATCCAATGCATTACGTCCAGTTGAAACAATTCAAAATGTTTTATTTTTGTAGACTTAAAGCTTGTTACCAAATTTCACCCTAAAATATTCCTATAGGAATTGTCTTATGTCTTATAGGACAAGACATATCTATCCTGTAGGACCACTTCTACGGTATTTTTGGGTTCCTATTCAGGTCTATATGGGAATTCAATACCATATTCTCAAGAATCCTAATGGTGCACTTTTCCACTGTAGATTTTTTTTACTGTCAGCACTGTATATGTAAGCTTTAAATAAAAGAAACTTTTTAAAACTTTGTGTTCCATGAATTATTAGCTATTAATGACTAATGCAGATTAAGATGGTTTCTTAAGATTTATAGTAATAGGATATGTATATATAAGAAAGTCTTTTAGGATTTTAAAACTCCCAATATAAATTCCAATCACTTTTCAATAACAAGATATTATTTCCAATAAATTACAAGTAGAGTTCCTACAGGAGAAACTGAAATTCCTGGTGTCACAGTGAGAGGACTGTATTTTGATATGATACAATGTTCATTTTCGAGGTGATACAGTGAACAGAAATGAAACGAGCAAAGCTGCCTCGTGTGTGCTGAAGCAGTCAAACATCACGCGCTATACACACACTGGGAGAGTCTGTGTGATGTCTGAACACGTAGGCCTACTAAAGCCTGTATGTGTATGTGTGTGTGTATGTGTAATTTAACAGAAGTCACGTTTTAACCCTCCATGAGTCTCACCCCCTGCAGACATCCTGAAGCTGCCTCCCTCCTGTACTGAAACGTGCTCGCGCCCAAATTAACTGACACTGACGGCTTGGGAAAACACACGCGGACACACAAGCACATACGCGCGCGCACACACACGCACATACGCACACACACGCACATACGCACACACACACACACAGACACACACACCTTCGCGGAACGGCTAATCAGGCAAAAAGCAAAGGTGAGTGACAGTCAGGTCTGTTTTCTAGAAGAAAGGGTCAGTGTTGTCATTTCTGAAGCTTGACAAAGTGACTGTTACTGGCGGAATGCGCGCGGTCAATCCACTCAAACTAGAAACATTTATTTATTTATTTATTTATTTATTTCACACCTCAGGGAATGAACTGGTTTACACACAACGACAAGGATGAATGGACGAACCCGTCAGTACTTTTACACCACGTCAAATAAATATAAACTTTTGAAGAAAAAAAAAAAAACCTTAATGTCTGAGGAAATAAAGTGCGCAAATGAAAGTCGTGTGTGTGCGTGTAGCCGCGCTAGAGCTGTGTTTTACCCCCCACAGTATTCTCGGTTTCGTTTAACCTTCTCTTCTTATTTAAGACTGTGGAAATCTGATTTGTAATAGTAATGGGAAGTTCGTATCATTTTACTGACTCGGATCTTTGAATCTCCTTCAGCAAAATGAAGGAATCTTTTTCCGAGTCATTTCGTTCATTTCAGCAGAATATAACTAAAATGTTACATGTTAAATTCCCCAACACATCTAGTAGCCTACTTAATAAACTATAAAATAAACTATAGGTCAATGCATGCAAGGCCAAATTATGAGAAACAGAAATGATTCATTAATAACTTAGCTGGGTCTTCAGGCTATGCAGTCTGTTAGTTCACTTTACCTTACCCCTCGGGTCTTCAGGTTCGAGTCGTTCGTTCATCACATGACTGTCCCATATGCTGAATGCATTGGAGCTGTGATGCGATGAACGAACGACTCGAAGACTCAGGACGTGAATGAATCATTTCGGTTTCCAGTACCGAACCAATGGGGATGTTGCAGAGCATGCACAGTCAAAAATGAATGAATCACTCTCTGAGACAACTCGTTGTTCCCGAGTCATATTAAAGATTCGATAAAAATGAACGACACAGCACTAACTTGTACCGCTGATCGGATACCTTCCAGAACTGCAGCAACAAATGCCAGTCGCCCACTGCTACAAATTTCTGCACGCACGTGCTGATTAGATGGTGAGAAGCACACTTAGCGTGTCATCTTGCAGTATTGTGAGAAATTGTATTCATAGTGATTTCATGTATTTAATGACTGCAGGTGCAAAGCCAGACCTTTTACAATGGGTTGACCATCATAGACCCAAAGACATTATCAAAATACGAATTAGCATCTGTAGAAAATGCCATAATGTGGCTATCCATATCTGCTTCATGGCTTGAGTAGGCACTCACCTAAGAAGCATTTGTTTGTTGTCTAACAAGCTACAGTTCAATTTCAGTAGCTAAAATTGAACTGAATATAGGTTTATGTTTGCAAATAATGAATATTGTTTGCAATGTTTACTCACTTGCTTGTTTTTTGTGGTCACTGGGGCCAGATATTAGTTTGCTTTTGTGTTATCTTGCTAAACTTGCTTGTTCCTGCACATCACTGACAATCCTCACTGTTGGACAATGAAGTTAATTTCCCAGAGATTGAAATTTCCCAGAGACAGTGGGAGTTCTGTTATTAAAACCAGTCATTCAGTTTCACATCATATGCCACTGATAACTGTATTGACTAGTGCTACTACTACTAGTAGTAGTAGTAATGTGTAGGGAGGCCGCCCCTGGCCACCCCGTAGCTACGGTCATATATGACTGACATGGAAAACACTCTGAAGTAAGAGGGTATGAAAGTTGACTGCCAAAATTAAATGATAAGATGTGTTGCTGTTATAGAATTTAGTATCGAGTAGGCGATAAAATGATTTTTAAGAACACCTCATGAGTTTTGTCTTGGCTACTAATGCACATGGTTACTCTTAACTGATATGCTGCATTTGTACAATAGTTTATGTATACATGTATAAACTGCAAGTAGCTCACATTGCAATGTAAAACATTTCAGGTGGTTAAACATAGAAACAAAAGTTTACCTGCTGCCTTAAAAACATGAGTAAACTCAACTTGAAGATAACCTTTGTTTCAACTCAAAAAGTTATGTTGTACAAGTTTCCCAAGTGAAGACAATGGATTACTTTTAGTTTCATTTTTGAAAACTTATGAACTTGAGTTCAATATCTAAAACTCTTCATGAGAGAAGAAATAAGTTCACATGACTTAACTGGGCTATCAGGTTTTACAGTGACACATATCTCAGGACGTTTTTCAGAGATATATGACATGACGTGTTTGTGCGAAGGTTAAAGCCTTCTTCACAGGGGCAGATAATATTGTCATAATATAATATGGTTGTGAGACCATTTTTCTGTGAAGTTTTTGATTTTTTTATTACCTCTGTCTAAGTGAAGAAATGTTATAGATCCAGTTTATCCAAAAATCCCCCATAAATATTGACATAATGCAAAATGTCATTTCTGTCTGCAGTGTCTAGTCTTAAATTATTTAATATGAGTGGTTCAGAAACAAAATTCTTAATGACTGTTTTATGACTTGTAGGGGAATAAAGCCACTTCACTGCACACATTTTTTTTTATCTGAGATGACAGTTCACAGATCATTTCATGGCTAGAATTAATGTGCAGGTTTTTGCGCATGGTTCATGGACAAGCTTTTTTGTACTGAAGCATTTGAAGCATTTTCCCCTTTTTGTCTTGAAAAATATATACATATATTCATTTAGTGGTCTTTTTTTGGAACATAATATAACTAAAGTACAAAGGTGTTTAAGGAGCTGAGTGCCACATGTTTCCACTGGACATCTTCCAGTTATTTTTTTTTTATTCACACTGCTCATAATTGGACTTAGATACGTTATGAGTGAAATGACCGGAATATGGGAAATTGTGGTTTCACTTTTTTTTTTTAACATTTCCATTTATCATGATTGTGACTTTTGCTTATTTAAGTATAAAGGTTTAAATATGCTAGAACATCAAGGACATTTTGTGTGTGTATTTAATGGTCAGAGAGTTTGACCTACAATACTGAAGCTTGAGTAACACACAGGGAAATTTGCATGTATCTAATGGCAACTTTAATCTACATTATTGTTATTATGCCATATCTGGTTAGTTAATCTTACAGTGCTTATTAATTTCACTGACACTTTTTCTCTGTCTCTTTGACATCCCTCTCTGCAGTGAATTTAAGCAAGCACATTGCTTCCGACTTTCGGACAAAGCATATCACCCAAGAGTCTATGGACAGCTCCGATGATGAGTTTTATGATGCCCGAGGTTAGTGTCACTTTTATTCCACTGGTGTCCAGAATTAATTTCTCAAGCCTGTCTCTCTCTCTGTGCATTTCCAGCTCTTAGACACACAGTAGTCAATTTGCTGGCTTTAATATAATGATGGCATTATTTGAAAGATATTCGATGTCAGTCAGGACAAATTGCCATGCTCAGTATAGTCAAAGGAGTGCTGCAGCTTTTTTGTTAATAAAGGAGCCTCACTTGAATCTCATAAATGGGCTGAAGCTTGTTGTTTGCTGGTATAGTGAAGTTAAATAGAAGCTAGTATGTGGTCAGTAAAGGCAGATTCACTGAATCCATTACATACATTTCAGTCATTCATTTTCAGTAACTGTTTCTGGTCAGAGTCGTGTCGGATCCTTAGCCTATCCTAGTAACACTGGGAATGAAGCTTCAATACACCCTGGATAGGATTCCAGTCCATTGCAGGGCACAACGTGTGCACACATTTACATACTCATTCACACCTAAGGGCAATTTAGAGTCACCAATCCACCTACAGGCATGTTTGTAGGAGATGTGAGGAAAACTGATAATCCATAGGAATCCCACGCGGTCATGGGGAGAACCTACAAAACTCACAAAGACAGTAACACATACTCAGGATTGAACCGGGGACCCTGGAGCTTTGAAGTGGTACTACCTGCTGCACCACAGTGCCATCATGTAACATACAGAGCAGCTTTTTTTTTCTGAGCATTTATGTGAGAATACCTGCACACATGAGTATTAGATCCAGAAGTCGTTATGTATAAGCCTAGCACTGACCATTGTAGAGACTTATTTCTGTAATTGTTGGAAGTGTCAGACAAATGACTGCCATGTGGTAAAAAGATCAGTTTTCCATTAGACACACAGTAGGTGCCTACAGCCTTTTCTGAGGTTGCTAGGGAAATCTCCAAGTTGCACAATTTGCTAAAAGCAAGTACATGATTTTAAGTAAAAAATTAAGAAAAGAATTAGTGTAAAAATTTATTAGTGCTTTATATTTACAGTGCATTTAGTGTATTCATCCCCTTTGAACATTTCCACATTACAATACACTTATAATATGAAATGGACATCATTGGGATTTTCTACCATTTGATTTACATAATATGTCGACCATTTTTATTGTAATACAAATTTTAAACAGAAAAGCAGGCAATTTTGATTGCGCTAGTACTCCCCTGTCTGGGTCAATACTTAGTAGAATCATCATCTTTGGCTGCCTTTTCAGCTACAGGTCTTCTGGGAAATGTCTCTATCCTTATATTTTTTTTACCTATGTCTTGAGCAATTTTGCTTTGTCAAGACTACAAAATGTGAAAAAGAGTGGTGAATATTTATGCATGATACTGTAATATTATTGTAGTGTATAAATATTCCTTTGTTGAATCTGCTTTGTGACCAATCCTGACTGTCCTCATCTGCCTCACTATTCCATTTAGCTGTGTGTTTGTGTGTGTGTGTGTGTGTGTGTGTGTGAGAGAGAGAGAGAGAGAGAGAGAGAGAGAGAGAGACTGAGACTGACTCTACATGTTATCCATTGCCTCAGTAATGCTGTATGTTAAATGTGTGGCAATATAGTAATAATTAGTGAGGAAGTTACACAATGTCTTTCTTTTTCCAGGAATGATATAGATATGAACAGGAATTACAAATTCCAGAAAATTTGCACCTTACACTTCTGATATGATAGCAATATTTGGGTCCCTATATTGCTCTGTCATACACTTTAACCCCAGTTCTCTGATAACATGAAGTGAGGTATCTCACTATGGGAATGCCTCAGGTGTGACCGATTGCAGAAGCACCAACGACGCCATGTCTGTCCAATATGGCAGACCGATCACTGCAGCCCCAGCTGCCTTCCTCTCCGTCATTCTTCACATATATCTCTTCTCCATGTGAACTACAAGGAGGGCAATGTTGTGAGATAACTCACTTCATGTTATTAGAGAACTGGGGTTATGATAGTAACCTAAAGTTCTCTGTCTAAAATTCGTTCAGTATCTCACTATGGGATATAGATCACTCCCGTATTGCAAATATGCTGTTGAAGCAGACTAAATGATAAGTATGACACCCTTGCAAAAAAAATCCAACACACGAGTGCTTAGTGCATCTTATCTCTACTCACTCCCAGCACAGAGTGAGCTAGAGAGGGCTCTGTCACATCCAGTTAATAAAATCTCAAAAACATGTGCGGGGACAATCAGCTAGCTGCAGAACATATTTCTTTGATGGAAATGCCCTTAAATAGCACCCAAGACATAACCACACCCCTGGCGGCTCCTAGACCTTCTGGGGGCTGCAGATTTGTGCTATTGTAACTTGTCACAATAGCCTCCAGTACCCAGTGGATAAGGCATTGACTTGAGATGGGTTTCCCCTTGTAAGAATCAGCCCAGGAGACAAAAAGCTGATCACCCACCTGAAGTGCTCTGGTTCTCTGTACATACACATGCAAAGCACGAACTGGGCACAAGCAGTGTAGCAGCTCATCCTCTGAGGATAAAAAATGAGGCGGATGAAAAGCCTGAAGATCCACTGCTCGCCTCGAGTCATGTGAATCATTTACTTCAGGCACAAATGCCAGGCTAGTTCTAAGTATTACCTTTTGACTACCCATGGCGATAAGACCTGCTGAGATAGCAGCCAAATAAACCTTCACCGTAGAAAAGCCTCTGCCTTCATCCAGCAGGTCTTGCAGAAAACATAACATGTCTGAAACTGAATATAAGTATGGGATGACATTCTTATCTGCACACCATCTTTTTAACACTCCCCCTTGTGATTATATAAAGAGCTTGTCAAGGTAGCCCTCGCATTCTGAATTGTCTCAATCGCTTTCGGGGTTAATAATTAAATAATCAACCTCTCAAGGGCCAGGCCCAAAGAGCTAGTTTCTGTGGAGAGGGGTGAAATATTTCTCCCCAAGCTTGTGAGAGGAGATCCCTGCACACTGGTAATGGCCAGGGCTGGTTGTAGAGCAGCTGGAATAATTTCGCCACCCATAATCTCCCTGGCTGATACGGGGCGATCAGAATCATGAAATGCCTGCATTCCTGTATTCAGCCTGCCCAAATCTCTGCCACACCATGAGAACTACCTAAGGATGAATCTTCCCATGCAGAGGATTCCCTCTGGACAGCAAGTCAGCTCCACTGTTCATTGTTCCTGGAACGTGCATCGCACGCAATCACAAGAGGTTCATGCTGCTCCATATGGTCAGCTCCTTCACTAGCCTGTGCAGCTGGGGACAGTGTACCCCTCCCTACTGATTTATATAAGCTATCAAGGTTGTATTGTCCATCCAGACCACTACATGATGATTTTTGAGAAAGTACACAAAATGTTTCAGAATTAAAAACAGTGTTAATAGCTCCAACCAATTGATCTGCTTTTTCCGCTTTGCAAGACCCCAAACCCCTCTCACTGCTCTGCCCTCGAACAATACTCTCCAGCCTGTGGGAGATGCATCTGTCGTCACCACTTTCCTCACTATAATAGGACCCAGTGGGCATCCTGTTCTGAGAAAATGGAGAGCCAATGATGGAGAGCCCTCATGAAATCTGTTGAGACAAGCACTCTGTGGCTAAGACGACTCTTGGGGCGAATGCCCTGCGATGCCACCCAGTGCTAAAATTCCCTCATTCTCAGTAATCCTAGGGGAACTACTGGCACCGTTGAGGCCATTAAGCCTAGTAGCTGAAGACCCACCCAGACTGAGAGTGATCTCCCTTGTTGAAAGAGGGTGATGCACCCGAGAACAATTTCGATGTGCTCCTCTGATAGAAAAGCATGAAATACCAATGAGTTTAACCTGAGACCCAGGTAAACTATTTCCTGCAAAGAAATCAGACAGCTCTTCATTTGGTTTATGTTGAAACCCAATCTCTCCAAATATGTCACCAGTGTGACAGCCACTGACATGGCATGCAGACGAGCAGGTTGTCTAGAGAAGATGAGACACTGATCACGCATTCCTTAACGGGCTTAGAATTCCTGCTACACATTTGCTAAATACCTTTGGAGCTAGTGAAAGGCCAGAGGGAATTTCCACGTACTCGTTGGCTACACCCTGATATGCAAATCAGAGATATTACCTTTTAACAGGAAAAATATCTGTGAATATATGTAGGAGATCTACTGAAGTAAAGCAGTCTCTTTGACGAATACAGTGGAAGAGGTGTTTGTTGAGGACCTGTACATCCAGGATGGGATGTAGACCCCCCCTCCTTTTGGGGATCACAAAATACAGGGAATAAAAGCCCTGACAACTTTCCTCTACCGGGATTACTCTTACCACTCCTTTCATGAGGAAGGAGGATATTTCTTCTTCCAAAACCTGAGCTGACTCCCCTTGGGCCGGTGACATTACCACTTCATTGAAAACATTGGGTTTTACAGTGAATTGAAGTGTATTGAACTGTATCCCCCGATTATTGTGGTTACAACCCAGGGATGGACTGCGCAAATTCTCCATCTGACCAGCGATTGCTGCCACCCCCTCTAGTGTTTGTTTTCCTAGTGTAGTGAGGTTCTTGCTGAAGAAAAATCTACTCTATGGCTCGGGTGCAAATGGTTTGCAACTGACGTTTCCACAGGGGGAGGGACTGCCATCCCTAAATCCTCCATTCTCTGAAAGTCAAGCCTCAAGAAACTTTTGATGGGCACCCGTTGAGAAAATGGCTTGTCCCACTTCATCTCGGCTACACAGGCCAGGATGGCCGGAATAAGCTGTCTTGCTGGTGGGAGACATGACAGGAGCCTTTTCCCATCATAAATCCCTTTCAGCCCCTTTTCCCACTGGCCTGGGTGGCCAGTTGATCTTGCCACGGCCCGGCAACAGACCTTGAGCAGGTCTATGTCCATCTTCATCAGGGAGGGCGAGCACTCCTCCAGCGCATTCTGCGGCCTAGACTGATTTGGGTGAAGGATATCTTCCTCCTTGTCCTCAAGTATGGTTGACAGGACCCCGTAATCCTCATCGTCTTCCTCTCCCGTTTGGAACAGCAGATAGGATAGGTGACACGTTTTCCATAATCTCTCCCCATGTGTCCAGGGCTTGAGGACACTCCATGGGTTCCTTTCTGGGTTGAGAAGAGAGGCATGGGTCCTTTTTTCCCATGACTGCCACTCTGAGTCTTCTTTCCCAGGTTTTAGTCGAGAAAGAAGCACAGTGGGGGCAACTGTCAGAGTTAGAGAGTGCGGCTTGGCCATTTTTAACATCCAAGCAAGAAATGCAGAGGCCGATTGAATCCTTTGCAGAGATCCACACTCAACATGCACATGGGTGAGGAGGATGGCCTTTTCCCCTGGGGCTTTCTGGCTCTTTTGCAGTGGCCATGATCGTGCCTGCACCTTCTTTGTATGTTAAGTCCACTAATCTGTACCTTTTTTTTGGTGTGTGGTAAGCGCCCCATAAATTAGTAAAAACAAACTTAGAGAAGGAAAACTCGCCTTAACGTGTTAGTAATTCCACTCCAAGCCAAAACTCTCAACAGACCCAAAGGAAGGAATATATTGCATTCGGATGTTACAGTGAGGCTCAGTCTGTAAACTGTTGAGCAATAATTCCCAAAGAGACTGCTCAGAACAGCTTCTGAAATCTTCCATGGGGAAAACAGCAAGAATGATGTAGCAGAAGGCAGTGACGTTATATATTCAGAGAGGCGGGAATCCCTGATCGCTGCAGCTGTTGGTCTGACATATTGGCAGACGTGATGTCATTGGTGCTTTTGCAATTGGTCACACTTGAGGCATTCCCATAGTGAGATACTGGACAAATGTTAGAAAGAAAACTTTACTTTACTGACATCTTGTGAAACATTCATGGTAGATTTATTTTATTGCTGCACACTTATATGAGTGATGAAAGAAGTTTTGATGGACTTTGCCTAACCATGTTTGCAATTAATTATGAACTCGGGCATGTGATTTAGATCAACTATGAATTGCTTCTGCAAGGAGATTGCATCCTCTATTTATGCTGTTAATGGAGGCATTTGTTATGCTGTCATTACTAATTCATTAAGACAATATAATGCTACACAGAAGGATTCAAATTTATGAACATGATTTTTTTTATTGATTATGTGCCAGCTGCTGCAGCTTAGCGGCTGACTGAGTGTTAGGTCTTTTATACCACTATAAACCATCATTAATTAGTCTAATCAAAATCTACTTACAAATCTACAAATGTATTCACTGTTCATTTATAATGTCAGTGTCTTGGCCTGTATGTGGGAAATAGGGCAGTTCATCATTATGTGTGGGTTGTTTGGTTTGGATCATCAAGTGTAAGGTTGCGATATGCAGATGACAGTCGATCCCTTCACACACAGCAGATGCTGTGAGTAAGCAGGCAGACTAATCATGATCTCTGAATGTGTTCTCAGAACAGAGTGTGAACAGTAACATTGTGTTTGGTTGAATGGTTGTTATAAAAATCACTGTAGATAAGTCAGATCACATGAAAGGTTTTTTACCCCAAAAGTGACCGGGACATCTAGTAGGTTGGTCTGCAGGCACATGAGGATATTGACTCTTAATATTACAAGAATGTTAAATGTTGTGTGTACTGAATATTGTGATACCACTGTGCTGTTGAATGCTCAAATCCGACTCGTCGAATGGGTTTGATTATTTTCTGTAACAGCGGATCCAGATCCACGATTAATATACTTGTACTAATATGTTTATATAAAAACAATTTACAAATGGATTTGTATGATGGATGTACTAAATAACTGTTGATAGTTGATGTGAAGAGACGTGTCCGTGCTTTGTAATAGGGATAAATTTTCTGACATGTGAAAGTATTCAGGACAGGCTAACATGACTTCAAGAGAGAGAAAATAAGAAAAGCTGGTGAGGGTGTGGTTGTTTATAGCTGCTGTAATGTAATTGATAACTTGTATCATGAATGTCAACATTGACAACATGACACAACTATAAATGAATAACATTTTATTCATGTCTTGTTCTTTAATTAATAAACATATTTGCTTGATGGCAAATTGTTATTAAGAGATCCTTACGTTGTTTTTGTGACTGTCTTGATGCATCTTATTGCTTTTTTTTGTCATTTTCTTTCACAATTTTACTTTAGAAATATTGTATTTAGGAAACCAATGATGTCTACACTGTGCATGTTGACAGACTATGATTTGAAGCATTAATTATTCATGTGTTCATGGCTATTTGCACATATCATCTATTGAAATCCAAAATTACAGCCAGAAACACTGCAAAACGACACATTGTGTCAGGGAAAAATGACACATCTAGTAGGTTATTGTAATTGTCCAGTCTCAATGGGGTCATTCTGTTGCACCAGAAGCCATTTTAATTTCACGCTGTTAATATTTTATACTCTTAATATGCTCTCAATTTTTGTCTGGTTTAATATTGTGTTCCTTTTTCAGAGATAACAGGCCTGTCTTTTATATATTTTCAGAATTTTGTTGGTGGAATTCAGGTACTCAGAGACTGCAAACAAATTCTTTACTATTTTTTAACATGTTATCGTGATGAACAAGGGGCACTAATCATGACTTCTAGATTCTCTCGTCCATAATTGCAGAAGTAAGGATTTTAGCTAACTGCATGTCCATGATATCCTCTGCGGTGCTTTCTGTTCACACGCATTAGTAGGCCTTGGCAGCCTGCCTCATACTGCACATTAAAAAGAGAAAACCCATCTCCCTTCCTTCTTTTATTTGTTTGCTTTTATTGTAGAAGGACTTGCTTTTATCTTTTGTAGGACAATAAAAAGCTCTCAGTCTGGCTTCCCTCGTCGAATGGTTTCTGGGTTTTATTTATTCTCTTTCCCCACTTTTTCTTTCCTTTAGTTACATTGCCTGATACATTTTCACATTTCACACCACATAAGATCTCTCTCTCTTTCTCTCTCTCTCTACTTTCTTTCATCATGTTTTCACTGTCCCATACTCTTCCATATGTTATATTGATCCATTTTTTTGCTAGACAGTTTAATAGTTTCCAGCATTCAGTTTACTTTTTAAAAGCTCTTTTATTTTATCACACAGCCATGGCACCTCCTTAGATGTGCTAGTCTCAATGTTTCTGTCCATCCTTGTCTGTTCATTTGTCAAAAGCACAGAAGGGGCAAGATGTGGAAATAATCAGTGACGGCGGGGTGGTGTGGTATGGCACAATGTGAAACTGTGTTACTGTTACTACCCCAAAGGTGATTATTTTCCTATAACAGCATGTTCCAAAGTGCTTTTTTCCTCTTATACCAACCATTACAATTTTGAATCTATCAACGAACAACATGTTGTACATTTAACTGCTTGTGGTTAATGTTGTAGAATTTACAGGACAGGTTAATTCACAGGTAAGATGATATTCAAATGATATATTAAAATAATAAAAGTCTTAATAAACATTTGGAGTATGATGGAGAGTACACTGACCAATCAAGCAATAATACATTTACAAATTTAATACATTTAATAGCCAAAGAATAACCTGTCATGCTGTTATAGGAAACGAATCAATGACAGGGTGATGTGATGCAAAGCAGAGATCTGATTTATATCAACATGTCAACTTCTGTCAAACTACCGAGGCTGTGATATCCTGTGGTAGAGAATGCTATGTAAAATACTAGTTTTATGTCATATTTTCTCGTTAAGGCTTTAACAACAATATTGACCTGGATGCCCATTAATACTGCATAAACACTGACTGTGATAGCTCCCACACATATATTTTAATCGTATTTATTATAAATATATATGTTTTATTATTCTAAATTTTATTTAAGCAATGAAATAGTTTCCTATTCCTAATTCCTTCCACAGGGTTCAATACTGTAATTCATTTCACAAAGAAAACATTAGCTATTACAAAATAAAGGCACTACATGCCATGCACAGGGGAATCAGTGTTAGGCTGGGTATGTGTTTTTGGTGATCAGGCTTAATCACATGTGACAGTGCAATAACTAATCTACTGCTACATAGTCTGCTCATTCTTAGCCACCAGACAATCTTAACACGGATCAGTTTCTTCATGACCCATTTCATTCTGTTAGAGCATACTGTAGAACATGTAAATACAAGCCTAGAAAGACTGGTCTCAAATGTTTTTCATACCAAGAGTAAAATGTAAATGACATTTTCATGAAAACACAAATGAGTCAATCAGTAGAGAAGCAAGTGCATTAAAAAATACATAGAGATACAGTATGTGACCAAATGCTTGTTTCATTCATATCTTTACAGTTCATGTTGTCGGCTAATCGTCATAGACTGAGTAGGTTGATTAATAACCAACTGTTAGGATTGCTTATGTGAGCAACATTAAAGTTTCAAGTGGAGCTAAACCGAATGTACAAAATATAGCTTAGTTCATAAACTTTTTACTACACTAATCAAGCTCCCACATGCAAGAATGTGTGTTGAGTGTGCTGATTGTTGTTAGTACTTTGGCACTGTAAAGAGCTGAGATGTACATAACACTAACCAGGATACACCCATTCTCGCTCAGAGTCTCTTCTCAGTAATCCCTATTAAAGTGCTGAAGCTATGGAGGTTTTCCTTCTATACTTTTTTAGTTGCGTGACAGGAGGTACAGAAGAATTTGATTCGAAAAGCAAGCTGTTGTTTTAGTGCATTCCTCTGTTTAAGATGATGTGCAACTTGGACTAAATTTAGCTGACATTTTCCTGTTACTTTCACCCTCAACATTTCCAATTGTTACTGCCTAGTCAGTATCACACTGAAAAAAAAGAGTGGTGAGCAGTCCAGGGCTTGATTAGAACACAGGTTGGGGAAAAATACACTATATTAGAAAACTAATTAGTCCAGAAGGCATTTTAGAAAGCAGTAGGTCCTCCCTCTGGTTCCAGACACGATCACAGATTTTATCTGCTCTGGCCTTAATCTGAGGCCTGTTGGTTTCACACACACACACACACACACACACACACACACACACACACACACACACACACACACACACACACACAGCTCATTTGTATTCTCCCCTACACCATCTCCCACCGTCGCTTTTCTCATAAGCAGCAGACGTGATCTCCTTGACATGCTAATTCTCATTTAATTGCATTTTTCTAATTTCTTTTGCCTCTTTCACAGTTTTAATGTATAATGCCTCCAAAGGAAACAAGAAAATAAAACTAGAGTGACTCAGACAGACAAGTGGGAGACAGAGCGTCTCAGCAGAGGAAGGCTATGTTTTTTTTCCAATTCTCTGTCTTATTGTATTTGGTCTTGCATATATTTGTGCTAAAGGAAGCTTTTATGCAGTATTGGGACATTTTTCCACTCATGAGTACACTGTGATGTAATGGAAAACAAATTGGCATAGATAAACAGAACCTAAACAAAATCCTTTATGTGTCTGAATAAAGGAAAAATGATAAGCCTTGTTTGGTGATGTGGATATAGTAAGTAGAAATAAGTGTATTTGCACAGTTTTCTGTTGTGTGGAACAGTGACAGCAGTTGTGTTTATACATGATGAGAGTGTGAAGGTGGTGTTCACACAAACAAAAGCTGTGCCAGTGACGCACTGCTGGCAACCAGATGATCCCTGGCCTGAAGTCATCAACCCTGCAGCGAGACTGTTAAGGCATGTCTGCTCACAGCACACACACCCAAGGATTTGCATCAATCAGACATCCCCCTCTTTCCTCTCTGGCTCTCCCTTTCTCACACTCTCTATTTTTCTCTGTATGTATCTGTATGTATATCTGTGTGCTTCTTTTTCAGCATGACTCTGTCTGTATTTCTGTGGTTGTGTTACATGGTTGTGTTAGTGTTTCTGCAGAAAGCAAATAAGATATTCCTAAATTCCACCTTAACAGTGCAGAGATGTGTTACGTTTGAACAAAGCAAAGTTTCTTGTTATTAGGGAAGTAGGTGACCATGCAAAATATACAAAAGCACATGGTCAAAAACAGTCCTTTAATAAGGCAATATTACACGAGCAAGAATGCAGTTATATTCAACAGCACTGTGGTATTAATTTCTTGTTTTTAGAACAAGATAATGGCCTGTATAGTAGCAGTATCGCACTCGCATTCATGCGGTTATACTGAATATCAGCGTGGCTGTGTTTAGCTACGCTGAATCATAACTATGCCAATATTCAGGATAATCGATACAACAATATTGCCATTATCTTGTTCTATAAACAAGAATTTTATATCAAGTAACTGACATTTCAGACAAAATATAGTCAAATGTTCTGTTTATTTTGGCTCTATTAGTGGAAATATATCCCAAAGAAGCTACACTCACTTTCTAGCCTGTCGGATAGCTGGTTATCTAGCTCACATTTATTTGTACATTCCGGTTAAAGGTGCTTATACTGGCTTCGTTTCTTCCTTTTCATTTTCATTTGACAAGCTTTCATATTTTAAGCTAAAAGTTATATTCATTAAGAATGTATTGCCATGTCCACTGATGATTTTGCTAACACTACTATAGTAACTGTTTCAAACTAGGAAGTGGAATTTTATGTGGCAAACACAGACGAGCAGAGTGATACATACAGTGAAACATCTCATCAAATTAGTAGACCAGTACTAACTGTTGTATAATTTTATTTATATATTTATATTTAAATTTTATACTCCAGTGCTGTTGAGTGCTCGATTCTGATTGGTCAGGTATTGATTAGTAGTTCTAACTGAAAGGCTAATCACAGGTTTATATTATTGCACTTGTTCTAATATGTTGTGCTTTTTAGAGTAGCATCTCATTCAGAGGAAAACATGATCTAAGACTATTGAACAGACTTTTTTTTTTTAAGTGTCTCCTTACAGAAAAGCTTTCTGTAAAGAGACAGTTCTTTAACATTTATTGAAGGAGTTTCAGGTTTCAGCGCTGTTATCAGTAAGTTTTCTGACACATGAGAGTCTTCAGGACTTTTTTGTCTTAATAACTTAAAAAAATGACTGAGATTGATTGTTTATAGCTGTTATAACATAAAACTTTGGGATGCAAAGTTTTAGAAATGTGAGCATGTTGACATTTTCAATGCTAATTGGCACGGATGATGAAAGTACTGAGTTGGCGAGACCAACTGGCAAAAGGATTGCCATCAACATTAGTTTCATCATTTGCATTTTAAGGTTAAAAAAAAGAAGCATTTTCTTCACAGGAAAGGGTGAGTCAAAGATGAACTTAGATATTGCATATTAAAACAGAATATTAAAGCAGCTTGAAACACTTTCTGATTTAGACCCACATATATTAACACAAATTATTATTATATCAAGTAATATCCTGCTTCAGCCAAACCTCAGTCATGTAATTGATGTTGGGTTTGGAGTCAGAATAAGCTACTGCTAAAATAGCTAAAATAATTTATTTATACATCAAATAATTATACAAGTGAGCATTTAGATGAATTTTATCTAATCTACAAACAAGGCAGGAATGTGTTTCAAAACTTTTTTTTTTCAAAAATTTAGCATTTTGTTAGTATGACCCTGAAAAAAGACAACTAGTAAACATTTTATGGTAAAAATAGTAACCACAGTCATTTCATGTTATCGAATATATTAATAAGGAATTTGCAAAAAAAAAAAAAAAAAAGATTGCATAGATGGTGATTAATACGAAATGCATTTTAATATATATTTTAAGAGTCAGTGGTGCAGTGAACATCAGAAGGTATCTATGGCTATCTATGAAATTGTTACTAACAGTGACATCATAACAAGCATAACTATGCAGTTGTGCAGAGATGGTCTAACCTGGACAGATTGTAATTGAATTCAGAATTCAAATCAGTTTTATTTGTCACACACACAACCATGCATAGACATTTTTGTCCTTTCTTTTTCGGCTGCCGAAAATGGCATTTTTGGTTTTTTGGTCAAAAGAGAAAAAAGGCTGAAAATATGAGCCGAAAATATATGCCACCACACCACTCAGTGCTCGGTGTTCATATTTCACTCTCAATCTAGCAGACAGTTTTCGTTGCATTGCAACATTACTAGATCAACGAATCTCAGGAGTCAGGCGAAAAAATTGTGTGGTGAATTTCCAGCCAATTTTTTCGTCTGACTCCTGAGATTCACACTCCAGCTTATTGCTAGAACCACTCTAGTACCTTGACGCAACAACAATGCAGAGTGCTTTGGCTAGTGGGGGAGATTCCGCATGGCTTTGCTCATGCAGGAATAAGATTTCCTGCAAGGATACACATCAGGTCTGCACTGCATGCATCGGGCTGAGACATTCCCAGGTGGCCATCGATAGTCCCGGTTCATGTGAGCACTGTGCGGGCTTCAACATGAAGAGGCTTCACTGCAGACTAGCACACCAAGCTAGGCTGTGGGGCCAGGACCCCCTCGTATCAGCTAGTCCTGCTCAGGCTGCCACCTTGCAGGTATCCATTCCTGTGGAGCTGCCTAACATGGCAGCATTATTCTAGACCTGTTGTCGCAGACAGATTTGACACCTTCACCCAGAACTCTTGGCACTGTGGGCCTGGCCAGTGAGCGGTTCAATCTGAAAGCATAAAGATGGGTTGCAGCAGAAGTCAGACTATAATTGGTATAAAGTACAGATATGTGCAGCTGAGGTAGTTGTGTTGATATTGTCAATATATATATGATAAATATTTATAAATACAGAATAAAATGGTTACTGAAGATGAATGACTAGAAGATGTATTTAAGGAATGTAGGTGGTGTGGGTGTTGTGTAGCAAGTCCAAGCTGTAGTCCTTGGTGTTGTCCTGGTTGAGAACTTGAAATTGGAAATTAAATTGGAATTAGAATCAGTCAGTTTTTCTTGCATGAATCAACCCTTTTTCAGTACAACTGCTGAGGGTCATTCCATTCAAATGAACAACAGAATTGAATTGGAGCCAGATCATTTATAATGATTATAATGAAGACTGAGGCCACCAGCTACAATATAATACAATACGGTTTAATATGTAATTCATTTATATGTAGTACATTATCTTAGAAGTCAATTAAAAGTGATCTGCGTCCGCATAAAACTGATAAATGAGTGTGATCTTTTCATTGTTAATTCAGTGTAATTGACATACACATAAATTCCACCTTCTCTATCTGGGTTGTTTCTTCGTTTATTATTATTATTATTATTATTATTATTATTAGAAACATTTTTTACATCTTACATGTTTATTGTGAAAGACATAAATAACTGGCAGTATTAGACCCACACAGCACAAGACACATCACGCCTCTTTCTCACCTCACTGCTAATTATGTATGAGTGCCATTAATAACCTTGTGTGTGTGAGACCACGCTGAGCCCTGGAGATTTTTCACATATTCATGTTTATTGCCTTATTCAGTGCATGCTTTTATACTGTAAACCTGCATCACTTTGCCTTTATATCTAATTTTCTCTCATTTGTGTTCCTTTCTTTATTCACCCTGATGCTGCTGATTTGTAGGAGCTGAAAGTGGAAAGTGGGATTTGAAGTATTGCCTGGTAGCTTGTGATGTACAGAAAAGGGGAAATACAACAAAAAATATATCATTGCATTTACAGATGAATTGAAGTCACATTCTAGTGGGATGATATGTCAAATACTTTTGCAGTGGAGCAAAGCTTTCAGAGGTGATCAGAAGACTTAGAAGGACTGAAATTGAGAATTTAAATTGAGAACACCCAGACTTAGGGCATATAGACATACACATACAGTATGTTAAGGAAGTAGAAGCAACTTGACATCTGGCATTTGATAGTCTTAAGTGTTTCTAAGTTGGGCTGACTGATATTTGCTTATTGTATGGAGTGTTAAGAGCTAAACAGCTCAACTCCTAGGGTCATGAATGGAAGTGTGCAGCTGGGCTGCTTGCAACCCTCCACAGCAGGCAAAGCTGCTTTTTGAGCTTGAGGCTTTCATTCAGCACAATCACTCCTCAGAGAGACATCGATTTGGAAAGAAAAGCAGGTCCTATTTAAAGGGCAGCCACAATCTCTGTCTGACTTTCATATTATCAGTCAGCCTTGGGTTGTCATGACATCCACAGTATAACCCTTGCAGCCTAGCATTGCATTGCCTTGTTTAATTGACAGCACAGATGGATTAAAGTCTATTTTCTGTTTGTTTGTACAAGAGATTTTGTGATGTTTCTAAATAAGGTGCAGTATGTCATTACAATTTGAAGTAGTACTGCAGGTGTATGAATTGCAGATTGACTCAATGAATGCTCATTCACATGAATATGCGCATACTGGAATTTTGAGCATTCAAACACAGCAGTCTGCTCTGATTGCTAGTCGGCAGCAGCTCTGTGTTTTGCCTGTGCAGCACTTTTTAGCTGATTTTCACAGGCATGAAGGAAGGTTATTTTTAAGTTTTTAATTTGAAGCTCTGCATATATTCTGCTTTCTGTGACGTAACTTGCTAATTAACCTTAAACATTCTTTTCACGGGGTCACTGTGGCTAAGTGGTTAGCATTTGTTAATGGGGTTGGGGGTTTGAATCCCACCACCACCCTGTGTGTGTGGAGTTTGCATGTTCTCCCCATGCTTCGGGGGTTTCCTCCGGGTACTCTGGTTTCCTCCTCAGTCCAAAGACATGCATTGTAGGCTGATTCACATTTCCAAATTGTCCATAGTATGTGAATGTGTGTGCATTTGTGCCATGCGATGGGCTGGCCCCCCATCCAGGTTGTTCCCTGCCTCGTGCCCTGAGCTCTCTGGGATAGGCTCCAGGTTCCCCCGTGACCCTGTGTAGGATAAGTAGTACAGAAAATGGATGGATGGATGGCATTCTTTTCATTCCCTCTCACATACTGATGCTATCCTTTTCAGGACATACTGTACCTTTTGGTTTGAGAATGGCGTGCAGTTTGGTGTTGTATATGAATCACTGTTGCAGCCAGAAGGTGAATAAGACTTGTTCCAAGAGCTATGTTAACAGCTTAAATGTAAATTAGCTTGAGGAACAGCCATGGAAACTGAGAAATCGAGGAATCAAGCAGTGTCAGAATGAGTAAAATTACAGCTAAACTACAGTAGGTGAGAGTGAGGTTTACTGGCTTTGACTGGCAGCACCTTGAAAGCATAGAAAGAATAGATAGAAAAACAGCTTGTACCCTCACTCTCTCATTTTTCAACTGGGTTTTTGTAATGCTGTGGTTTTACTCAGTGCAAAATAACTGATGGGAAATTGAGAGTTTGATAGCAATAGTAATAGTAATGTCCTCATCGACTTCTTTTGAAATGAAAAAACATAATAGCATAATGTAATATAATGATTTAACAGTGCTGCACCACTTAGCTAGCCATTTTATTATGAGAGTAAAAAGAAAAAGAAAAAACCCCCAAAATAGCCTCTTATAAGCTAAAAAATAGCTGCTGTCACCCCAATTCTGAAATGCTAACAATACTCCAGGCATCTGAAGTCTCTAACAATTTGTATGAGCCATTCCAATCTAGATTCTGATCATTCCATAGCACAGACATTGCCCTCATGAGAGTTGATAGTGACCTTCTTCTGTCTGCAGATTCAAGGACCGACTTAACGTTCTTCTGCCTCTTGATCCGAGTGCTACATTTAATACATGACATTGCACACCTCTCAGCTATTGGCATCACAGGTTTAGCCCTCCTCTGGTTTACCCCATTTCACCAATAGGCAACATTTTATATCATCAACAACCTAAATGCTCTTCTGTTTTTTTATTTATTTAAGGTGTTGCTCAAGGCTCTATACATGGTCCACTACTTATCCCCATGGCCATATTATTCACAATAATCGCCTTAGTTTTTACTGTTATGTGGATGACACAGTCTTGCCACCACTATTTTATTAGCCTATATACATGATCTGAAGCATTGGATGCAAACTAATTACCTTAAACTCTTCTAATTGGTGCCAAAGCTTTATTATCTAAGCATTTATACCTGTGCCTTGACATTGATTGGGTTATTATTAGACTGTCTGAAACTGCTTGGAACCCTGACCTGATCTATTGATTCATCACTTCTTTTTGTATCCCTTATCAGTTCAATCACCAAGACTGCTTTCTTTCACTGCCACAATATTGCATGACTACAACCCATACTATTCCTGCCAGACTACTTGCCAGACATCAGTGTGTCAAAAATTTAGCTGCTAGAGTGGTTATATATACCAAACTTTTCTGTCCACAGCACTCTCACTCTCTTTAGATTAGACTCTACTTAGGTTACCCATCCCCTAACATATTCAATACTAAATCCTGGTTCTCACATCCTCTAATCCCAGTTCATTTGTGATCCCCAAATTTAGACTTTCATAGGTGGCAGGTGTTTCAGTGTTGCAGTGCCCAAGGATTCGAATTCACTTCCACAAAGCCTCCTTGAAGTCTCCTGTCTCATTAAAAAACAACAACAAAAAAACCCCAGCTCAAAATTCATCTCTTTTCTCAGTGTTAACAGTCTCTCATCAGTAACTAAGCAGTTTCTCTTCTTCTATGCAGTACCACTTTCTGTTTTCTGACTTGGCAATGTACCTTTATCTGACTGCTCTTACCTTCATTATGTGTTGTTGTGTTATGCGTTATGCTACATTATGTTTGTATGTGCTTTTTGGACATTGTAAAGTAAGCTTGAGTTTCAGAAAGGTACTATATAAAAAACAAGTAATAATAATAATAATAATAATAATAATAATAATAATAACTCCTTCTTCTTCTTCTTCTTCTTCTTCTTTGTCTTTATTTTTATGCAGAGAGTCTGTGCCATAATGGTAAGCACAGGTGTATCCCTCAGAGTGGCATTGAAGGCCTAGAAGGCAGTAGGGTAAGATCATTCAGTTGAACCTTAGAATTTTCTCAGTTGAAGCTCTGTCTTTATCACTAGTCTTATATGCCTTTACACTTTAGTTGGATTATATTTTATGCTCTCTCCTCAAACATCATTTCATTATTTAATTATAGTTCCCTCACCTTTGCTAATTTAAGTTGACCTGTTTTTCCCCTTTTCTTCCAGACAAACTGTAAGACTCAGGTGCTAATATTGGTGGTGCACGGGGGGAACATTCTGGACCCAGCCAGTGGTGACCTCGGGGCAAAGGCTGCAGATGTGGCCACTCTGTCCTCAGTGCTGGGGAAAGTGGCACAGGCACACATTGAGGCAGCTACACAGAAAATACTAATCAAACTGGTGCCGTGTCCTGCTGTATGTGCAGAGGCCTTTTCCCTGGTTTCCAAGTGAGTCACTGAGATTGATGTAGCGTTATAAAGTAGGATTTCATGTTAGAGAATTATAGCATAATATATTAAGTTGAATTAAGTAGGTACATTTACAACTCTTTTTATTGTGCACAGGTCTTAGTTGTACATTTAAGTTTGGGTTCCTTATAGAGCTTTTGGCTATAGCACTTCTAGGCTGAGACATAAACTGATATAATAATTAAAACACAAACATTTGATACATTAGGGCACATACCTTTCCTTTATATAATGCTAGCATTTTGCTGCTACCACTTTATTGTTATAAAATCCCTGACTGTAGTTTTAAATGTGCTTTATCTTACAGTCTTAAAGCATTTTTTTTCAATATTTCGAAGTGTATGAGTGTTTAAAGTGACTTATGTATTTTTTAAATAAATTGCTTTAGAGACCATTTATCTGCTTTTCTAAACCACAGTCAGTTTCCTTTGACACTACCCACTAATCATTAACAAAACAGGCCCTCACACTTATAGCGGGAATTTGCAGAGTCCTTATTTAGTCCTGAAACCATGTAGCTAAATCTACATTTATTCACTTGGCAGATATTTTTATCCAAAGCGATTTACAATTGAACTGAACAATTGAGGATTAAGGGCCTTGCTCAAGGCCCCAACAGTAGCAGCTTGATGGTACCAGGATTCAAGAGCGCTAACCACTGAGCCACCACTTCAGTTACTTGGAGTTAAACTCACCTGTGTTTTCAATGCTGTCCTAAGAAATGTGGTGTTAAAAGAGCAGTTTAATTAGATGCAGATGAAGATTATTGAGAGATTTGAGAGTATTGCATTTGAGGACCAAAAAGGGATCTATGTGCAGCTTTGCAGCAGGATAAGGAAACATACTTTTCTAGGGTCTTTCAATCATTATTTTGAACCTGTGTTATTGTGTGCACTAACTAAAGAGATGTGTATATTATTGCATAGTAGCAGATTAAAGAGTTTGTTAAAATAAGGCACTGCGACTTTATATAGACTTAAAATTATGTGCTCTTTGCAACCTTTTTATCCCACACCATTTGCAGAATGTCAATTTAAACCATTAACATTGACCACTGTTTTTTTGTATTTGCTAATTTTAACACAGCAGTGCTCTGCAAACAATTCTACAATAGGCAGAGCTTAAAGAGAATTTCTGAGTAATATTTTACCCACTCTTTTGTGTCTATGTGTGTGTCTGGGAAAAAGAGACACTAAGAACATATGCTGTGACAGGCTTAAGGAGCTCATTAAAAGACTGTTATAATCTGTCTTGACTACTGCTGTTTAATAAGGTTTATAATAAGTAAACAGTAGAGGAAACAGCTCAGTAATGATAATACACATTAAGATAAATTGCCCCAGTAATACATTCTCTTAATGTCCTGATGGTGGATTTGTCATTGTGGGAACTGAGAAGCTGACATCTGGGATACAAAATGCATGCTTTTTATTTTTAATACCACAACTGGCTAATAGTGAAAAGCCAGTGTGGTGCAGAGGTTAGTGTGGACTACTATGATCATATGACCAGTGTCACATGTTTTCTTCTCTCATTGGGTTTGTGATTAACTTTTGGTTTATTGGCATCAGTTGCTCTAGAAACAGAGGGAAGGAGAAGAAAAAATGTGCAGTGATTCATGGGTTCATTGATTTCTACTTGCCTGCACCCATCCTGCATCCAGGCATCAAATATAACATTCATTCTTAAAATGAGTTGTTAAATCCTTCTTTTATATATCACCTCCATGTCTACTTTAATGAAATTCATTGTGCTGTACACAAATCAAGGCATGAATAGGTGGATCTGTTTGCGCACAGTCAGTCTATATGCCATTATAAGCCAAAACAACTCCAGTGGGGATCCCGGATTCTGAGAGACTGATTTAATATTCTTCTGAAATCTATCAGCCTGCTGGAGAATGTTGGTGGAAAGAGAATACATTAAGGGCATGGCAGATTGTGGCAGGAAAACATTTCCCTGTCTGCTTAGTTAGAAAATGCATATAGATTTGTGCACAGATAAATAGAATAATTAAAGCTAATTGAATGTAAGATTTAGAAAATTTACCCTCTCTTGTAGGAAAACACTATTCTAAAACCTTTTTTTGCATAAGTTGCAAGTGCCAAGTCAATCTCATGGCTGTAAATGCCAAGTCAGTACATATTCAGAGACAACTCAGAGCTGTGTCCTGAGACAACTCTATAATGCACGCTTAGTTGTATGCCTGAATTGAATGTAGTGATGTAACATACTATTTAGTACGGTACTATGAAGTTTGGGATGCTGCCCAGATATTTACAGCTGTAAGGTAATAATTAATTTGTGACTCTGTGTACTGTAAATTGAGGGAATGGTGCCAAACCCCTACAGCTTCTAATTAACCATTTGTTTTTGCTTAAGCTGCTTGAAAGCCTCATTTAGTCTACCATTCAAAAATTTGGTTCCATCTGGGATATTTTATTGCATATTATTGCATTTAATAAAATTTAAGCGTAATCGATCAGGAGTACACGATATGTCGTTTAGATATTTTATATAATATATCATTTTGTTGTTTTTTTTGGGGGGGGGGGGGGGGGGGGGGGTGGTTATGGGCGGCTGTTGGTCAAGCCAGTAAATGTTACAATATACTCCAATTTCCTGTGCATAGTAATTTCTCTTCAGAGTATCCACCTCAACCTTTTCCATTATAGGAGGTATTCTGGTTACTGCAGTGTTTTAAACTGTGTTTTCTGAAGTTACCCTTGGGGAAGGACTAGATGTAATGGGAGGTCAATGGCTTGTAAAGTGGGTAATGTGGTAGGAGTGGTTGGGGGATGTTTTATGTCCCGAATTTACTTCCTCAAACATCTACGTCACAGCATGAACAATTAACATAAGGCAGCCACGAAGAAAGAAGGCGAGGCTTCTGTGAATTCAGGCGCCATATCATGGAGACACTGTTTGTTTCTGTGCAAAAGCAAAATCTCTTTGTTTAGCCTTCCGAAAACTGGCCAAATTAGGAATAATTGGTTACCGCTTATTTATAACGCTGTTCCTGAGCAGTACAATCCAAACATTTGCTTGTGCACAGAGCATTTTATGGAGGACAGCTTCCTGAACCTGGGAGAGTACAACACACCCTATACATATAGAGATGAATACAATTCAAAGTTACTTTGTAGCTAGCAGTCAAACTCTTAAACAATACATAACCTGAGACAATTAGCATAAGCAGAAGCTTTACCAGGTACAATTTCTCTTTTCTCCTTGTTTTTTGTTTTGAATTACTACTGCTCTGCTATTTTGCCCCAGCCCTAGTATCAGGCTTTGATGCTTCATCCACAGCTCACAGAGCATCTGATATCTTTTGTATACTTTTCTGGCCACTAGCTTCAGGGTCTTGAAAACAAAGACATTGATTGTTTTGTTTATTAAACTTTTGAATTCTAGTATAAAGTGGATAATTTGGATAAGAGTGGTACCTTTAAACAGGAACCTGGCATTCATTATTTTACACTGATTCAGAGTCAGTGGGAAGGCGGCTCTAAGATTTTGACTGTTTTTCAAGGCTACATTTTTTTCAGCTGTTAGGCTGAGTAGGATATAATTAGAGGATTATTACGTTTATCTGTTATCAATTTACTGGCAGCCCTAGCAGTGGGATGAGGTCTTATTAACAATAAAAAAAACAAAAAATAAATACAACACAGTGTGTTGTAACCCCTGTGGGTTATGAAGGGAAGCTTGGACGTGAGAGGCAGGCTTTGAAGAGTGGACTGGTCGGTTCAATTATTATTAATTATTATTTTTAACCGGAGCCCTTATCAGCACTTCACTTGTCAACTCCAAAAGTAACACAAACACACTTTCTGCTCAGCTTGGCTTGGCTTGGCTCTGCTTGACCTCAATCGACACACTGTTTATCCAGCATCTCTCTCTTCATTGTGGATTCTCCTCAGTGGTTTTTTGATCATGGCAAGGTGTAATGGATTGAACGTCTCCTCATTTGAGTATTTTGAGACATGGAAGACTGCATTTCTGTAGTCAAGCTTTGAAGATTTTGTTTTTAAAAGCAAAGAATGCATTGCATCCACATCTCCAGGTATGAGTCATACGAAGCTGTGCATGAGAGTGCAAGAGACGGACAGAGAAAGTAAATGAGACCCAATAGCATGGCTACCTCATTAAGGCATGTACTCACTGTCAAGGTTCTGTCATTCCTTTCCACTCATGCTACCTTTTATGGGTTGAAACGCTATAGCTGTAGGATTATATGTCCTTCAGAAAAAAACAACTGAAGGACATTCTTTATTGCACCAGATAGCTGGTATAGCCTTGTGTGTTTTGTCTTTTGTACCAAAAGCTAGAATAAATTCAGTGCAAAAAGAGTTATCCACATTTGCCACTATGTGAAAAGGCAGCAGCTTTTAAGAATAGATGTCATGTCAAAGCTGTCTTGTCATATTAATAAACTCAAGCTGAAGTCAGCTCTACTGCTAATTCCCTAGGCAATTATCATCATGTCATCTTTTACAGCAAAGTAAAACAGTGCCAGGGTGCCACAGTAACAGCACCACCAGCTGCTTTCATAATACATTAATTACTGATACAACTCTGCAAGTATATGAATCCTAGGAGGACTAAGAGACTCTGAGGTGCTCTTGGATACCTGCTGCTGGTGAAGATGGAGTAATATAGTATAATTAGTAGTATAATTTATCTGTTTCCTGGCCTTGTTATGGTAATGGCTGTGGTCATTCCAGGACACCTCATGTAAACATGACAGGAGCAAGTGTGGACACAGAGTCACACAGCTTAGGCCGTGCTCTCTGCGGGGTGAGCTGCATGCTGGGAGCACAGGGACTCAAAGCACCATCTGTTTTTGGAAGAGAAGGAAAAGAAAATGAAGCATAGAGAGAATGAGGGAGTGATTAGACTTCACACTTCACACATACACAGTACTGCAAGTAATACATCAAGAGAGAAAAATATTGATTTACTGAACCAGCCCAAGTTTAATGCGCTTACTTCTCAAAATATGAGACACCGACTGTGAAGTTTTTTTTTTTTATCTGATTCTAGCCTTTTTAAAATATTTATAATATAAAATAAACTTCAAAAATAAACTGTAATGCTTCTGGACAAACATTTTTTTTTTTTTTTTGGTCAGAGATAAGATTAATCCGGAACAGATTTAAAGAAGATGGAAATTCAAAGGTTGAATAAAAAGAAAAATTGTGAAGTAGGTTTCTGTCAAAAGAAAAGTCCAATGGCAACACGTTACAGACTGCAAATTTGCGATGAATTTTGAAGCATCCAACACCAATTTCTAGACACTGCCAGAGAGGCTTGAGAGAGGAGAATCATGTATATGCTGAGTTTGCATTTAGTCTTTTCTAAGGCGTAAGAGATCAACGTTCAACCTGGATAGGAATGAATCCTACATCAGTGGCTGTAAAGTATAGAGTATAAAGATAAGGGTGTTTTAATTAACCTAAGTGGACTCAACTGACAGTAAAATAGTGTGCAATAAAATAGTGGCAGGTTCAGTTAATTGAAACAGAGTGTATCTGTGGTAAAACTCATATTATTATTTTTTCAGGAATTTGATACATCATGAAAACATAAAGAAGCAACCCCTTAGTAACCTCACAACATTCTTTGTATCTCCTCCTTATGTGGATGAGTGTGTAAGCAGTATTTTATTTTTGACATGTTAAAATGTATTAAAAATGTTACAATCTGTCATATCTGCACCTACAAGTCTTTATATTTCAGCCCTGTCATGCTAGTATGAATGGTCTATTACCATCTAAGCATTACTGTGTTGTGTAAACAAAGGATACAGAGAAAAACAGGGGTGATATAATGAACTTGCTTTATGCTCTGATAGACAAGTCTTTAAAGACCATGAAGAGTCTGGGTTTGAAGTAACACACACTCCTTCCCTGTGACCTGTACCCTGGTCCTGACATTGCAGCTAACTCAGTGTCAGAGAGCCATCATGTCCCTAAATTCTTAACCTGACTGATAGGTATAAGGTTGGCACAGGGGGAAGACAATCCTTTAATTCTCTTGCAATTGATTTATACACTTATTACCTTTCTAGACATACAAGTGCAGTGTCATTTATCTGAACCATCTTTGTACATCTCTTACAGTTTCCTGATCTCTCTTTCTTATTTCAATCTGAGAAACCATAACTATTTACCTCACACATACAGTCATGGGAAAAAGAAAGTATTTGAAGGAAAGTATGTTTCTACACCATGCCAATAAGACAGGATATCAACCATGACCTCAGACAAGCAATTGTTGCTGCTCATCAATCTGGGGAAGGCCATCTCCATAAAATTTGAAATTCACTGTTCTACAGTGAGAAGGATTGTTTACAAATGAGAGCCTTCAAGACAGTCTCCCCAGAAGTGGGTCTCCCAGCAAATTCAGTCCAAGTTAAGACCATTTAATGCTCAAAGAATAAAAACCCAAGATTCACATCATGTGACCTATAGGTCTTTGTGAGCACAAAGCTGAGGGTGAAGGTGATGGACTGGCCAAGCATGTCTCCAGACCTAAACCCTATTGAGCATCTGTAGGGCATCCTCAAACAGAAGGTGGAGGAGCACAAGGACATCCACCAGCTCCGTGATGTTGTCATGGAGGAGAGGAACAGGACTCCAGTGGCAACCTGTGAAGCTCTGGTGAACTCCATGCCCAAGAGGTTTAAGGCAGTGCTGAATAATAATGGTGGTCACACAAAATATTGACACTTTGAGCCCAATATGGACATTTTCAGTTGGGGGTGTACTCACTTTTGTTGTCAGAGGTTTAGACATTAATGGCTGCGTGGTGAGTTATTTTGAGGGGACAGCAAATTTACACTGTTACACAAGCTGTACACTCACTACTTTACATTGTAGCAAAATGTCATTTCTTCAGTGTTGCCACATTAAAAGATATAATCAAATATTTACAAAAATGTGAGGGGTGTTCTCACTTTTGTGAGATACTGTATATCATAATGAGGTGTCCAGGGTGCCCCCTGCCTTGTGCCATAAGTTACCTGGGATGGGCTCCAGGCTCCCCCGTGGCCCTATGAAGGACAAGTGATATAGAAAATGGATGGATGGATACATGTATGGATTCATATATAATGGGGAATAATATAGATATATTATTAAAATAAATATATATTTTATATGTAAGGAATAATTGACTCCGATCCGTTGAATTATTAGAAAATACAGTACAACCCGACGTGGTAATATGGCCATGACACGAAGCAGACCGGAGTCAATTAATCCGCTTATACCACAGTTACCACACATCAAGACATTGTTCAGATGTTTTATTTCAAGATAGTTGTCAGGTTTTGTCCTTAAAATGCTTGTGTGTGGAACTAATATATTACGTATCCCATCTCAAGCCTCCGTAGCTAATTCCAAAGCCCTCATGTGCATAAAAAAAAAACTGCTTGGAAACTGTCTATTTAGAAGTACATTTTAAAAAGTTTTTTGATGGAGAAGAATCTGGGCTCAGCACCTTTGCTTACTTGTTCACAGGGTTTTTCGTTTTTTATTTCTGCTGAAAATAACAAAAAAATAAAGAAATATTGATACTTAGTCACCGGATTTTCTGTCTTATTACTGCAATCAGATGTGCTCTCTCTCTCTCTCTCTCTCTCTCTCTCTCTCTCTCTCTCTCTCTCTCTCTCTCTCCAATAACTGCATATCAATAGCTCAAGCCTCCGCTTCACCTCTTGGCCACATTACCACCTTGGGTGTGCATTATTTTTCTAATAAGTCAATGGCCTGTTGTCAATTATTACTTATTTATTTCTGGAAAATCTAAATTGTCTGTCATTTTGTTTGCTGTTAAATTTGTGTGCTGTGGTGGACAGCAGGCTAACATTTCCATTATTTCTAGGGATGCACCGAAATGAAAGTTCTTGGCCGAAGCCGAAACCGAATATAATGAAAACACATTTTTTCGCGTTTTTTCTATTTATTTTACCATTTTTTTCACCATTGCATAAATTAAATAGTCAAAATGTGCTTAAATTTGACTATTTTGTCTTTCTTTTCAAAAAAAAAAAATCAATTACAAAAACTACAATTTCAAAATATTTATTTAACACTGAACATTTTTTTTCCATTCCAGCAGGCACAGGCTACCAACAAAGCACGATATAACTTTAAATAAATAAATTAGTAAAATAAAAATATTTTGATGTGGTCATCTTTGAGCCCCCCTTGAATAGCCTATATTAGGCCTATAACTGACTGCTGAAAGAATGGAACACTCTGTAGCCTACAACAAAAAAGTGCATTGAGTGCAAAAAATGGTTTTATTCGATTATATAAGGCTGATTATATTGGGGATATATACCGCTCGCGTCCCTGTACACCTCGCGGAGTATTATAGTAGATATATTATAGTTAGATACGTTGTTAATGTTATGTTCCCTTAAATAAATATGTCTTTACTTGCTTCCGTACTCTACCCCCTTACGTCTCGCAATGTGACAGAATACTCCGGAATAGAAACAAAACAAACGCATGTGTCCACAGTTAACAATGTCACGGTTGTCAACATCCGAAGAGCATGCGCTCGTGCACGTAGCTCGTGCATGCGTGCGCCCCCTCATCGCTCCGAGCACGCTGCCGGAAGTGGAGGTCATGAAATTCGCGCATCTCACTCTGGTTGCTAGGCTATTTGGCGCGTCATCAAACACGTCATTGTTCGGTCAAATTTATTCAGCCTTTTCAATTATTTGGCCGAACACCGAAAGTGTTTCTTTTTTGCTATTTTCGGCTGAATAATGTCGGTTGCCGAACATTCGGTGCATCCCTAGTTATTTCAGTTAACTTGTCGAAGTGATATGGAACTGTAATGTGGTCAAGCCCTGACTGGAACTACTTTAGCTGTGCATTTACTGAAAATTTATTGCACACCTCAGAACTTCTGTCAGCAATCAGAATCGAGAATTCAACAGTGCCGTGGTATAAATAAATATATAAAATGGGGAATAATTTTGTGTAATTGTAACGCTCTTTGAGAGAGCCAAGCTAATGTATTTGGAATATGGCAAGTATTATCAGCAGAGTGAAAAAAGGATTTAAGAGAGATGCATTTTCAGTTTTCTGTCCAGGAGAGATGACTGAGAGGCTGCAGATGATGTGGTTGCTGATGAAGTGCTTTGTTTACTTCCTCACCTGATTAGGTCTGGAAAAGAGATTAAACAATTTTAGGTTATGCCAGTTCAAGGATGGCACTATACAGTATCTCAGGTTTGCATTTGGACCAATTTGCATTGTAGTGTTCCTATATTAACAAGGCTTTTTTTTCTCTGTGTCGGTTGCAGTCTGAACCCCTATAGCCATGATCAGAGCTGTGTTTCGAGCAGTGTAGACCACCTACCACTAGCAGCACTCCCACTTCTTGCTGTTGCATCACCGCACTATCAGGACTCTGTGGCAAGCATCATCTCCCGAGCCAATGAGGTCTACCGCAGCTTCTTACAATCTCCAGATGGACAAGGCTTCACTGGTCAGGTTGGTCTGTTGTTACCTCATAGCTTTGTGTAAGAAAGCATAGCAATTGGGATGCCTTAGAAAAAAAAGACTTCACTTGTTGATTTGAGATTGGTTTTCCCTTATCTTGTAGTTTTTGTAACTAGTTTTCTTGAAATTAGTTTCAGTTTGGGGGTTAAGAAACCGCTTTTGGAACAGCAATAATATGGAATTTCACAGATCTTTCAGCATATTTCACAGATTGAGGTCATGCAGAGTGGTTTGAAAAAAAAGTTACAAACTTGGATTTCTTTGCACTGATTGTGACCGGAACCAGGGGCTTTGATGTCTACAACTCTTTTTTTCTACGTTATCTGTTTAATTTGTTATCCAATCTACCACTGAAGTGACACACGCATTGTTGGTTTACATTCATAATGTTAATAACCCTAAAATGGTGTTAAATCTTTGAAAACTGTTTTGTTTGGATACTTTTTGGTGGCACTTTAAGATTCCCTTAACAAGCAAATTTTGCTGCATTAATTAACATAAAAAACAGGAATTTCTGTATTAATAAGCCTTAAATAATGTTAACAAAGTTTTAAAAAAATTAACACATACTGTATATTAATTTAAGTTTGTTTAAATGTAAACAAAACACAGCTGCACTAAAGAATGTTTATTGAATCCATGAATAAAATTAAGTCCACATATGGTTAATGAGCACAAAATGGGTCATTATGGACTTATTCATCAGTGGTAAGAAGTTACCACTGATGTGTTTGAAGGTTAATTCAGTTGTTGATTACGTGACATATTTGGTTTACTATAAAAATCTCAATGAATTCAAAAGTTTGTTACATATAATTCTCTTGTAATGTTTTAAATAATGTCAGTAATGTAAAGCATTACCTTATTTTTTACTTATGAGGTCTACATGTACTGTAAATCTCATGTCACTTTCTCAATTTTAGAGCCTTTAAATGCTTTGGAAGACTGGTTCCAATGTCTAAATATCTATCAAGTCCTCAGCTGTCAAGTTCACTGACTTTTTCTCTAAAGCAATGCATTTTCAGTCAAAACAATGGGTGGATTTTCCTTTTAAAAAGGAACTTATATTGGAGCAGTAATGGGTATTATACCTGGGGCATGAGTCATTCCTGATGAGTAATTCTAGACAACAGTAGAGGTGTCTCTCTACTCCTCCTGGTTCCTAATCTGGCATGATAGATCCAACAATACCCTCTTGTCAGTTTGTGAGTCAGCTTGTGTGTGGACCAGGACATTGAGAGGCTGCATGAGTAATACAACCCATGATCCCTCTGATCTTTGAAACACTATGCACATCTATGATAAGGCTTGAGAGTTATTGATTTATTTGGGCAGGGAAAACAATCTCCTATATTTGGCTCCTAAAGTATATTTCTGTTTAAATAAGCTAAATCGAGGGTTGTGAATGAGGTTTTTAATTAATTTGTAACGTTTAAGCACAGGTAGAGCTCACCAGACTCTAACAAATGCCTGGTTTCCATCATTGCTTTTGGGAACAAAAAACTTGTGGTTTAAGTGAATATGCAAGCATATTCATCAACTCTTAGTAACTAATAAGGAAGCCCCAACAGTGGTTTTGTTGCTGTAATTAAGAACATTATTGAAGTTATTGAGAGTCATACTGTACAGCAGCCACTGAAACGTTCTAATGTGGAGTCCTGGTTGAAACGGTGTGCTTTCAGTAGGTTCTGACTTTGTGTGCTTGTATATATTGTTTTCCAGGTGTGTCTGTTGGGTGACTGTGTGGGTGGCGTGCTGTGTTTTGATGCCCTCTGTTTCAGCAACAGCCCACAAAATGACAGTCCTAGTCACAGAGGGAGACACAACAGTATGGAGAGCCTAAGGGTCAGTACTTAAAGCTAAAACCACTACACTCACTTTCCTCTCATCTAGCTATTGATTTAGTTAGGTGGGGTTTTTTTCAGCTTTATTATAGCCTCCTTTTCTGTCCACTCTAGTATCTTAGAGATTCTTAGAAGCATTTTGGTACTGTTGGCACCATCTCCTAATATTTCAGGGTCTATTAGTCATAGTGCTTCAGTGTTCTCTTAAACACTTTTCGTAGTAGTGACTCTTTTGACCTTTCTGTGTCTTAAATGTCCATTTCACACAGGATAACCCTGGACTTCTGGGAGAGGATGACTGTGGCCTGAGCTCTAGCAAGCGCCTAAGCAAGAGCAACATTGAAATTTCTTGTGCCACTGACCCCACCAACAGCCAGCATCCATTTCACAGCAGGTAATTAAAAATTTTTTTTTTTTTTTTATGTAACACACACTTACAGAATGCTACATTTGTATCATAAAGCTACACCCTTGTTAACTGAGCTAATACAATATATATGCTTATACATGCAAATATTTGCTTATATTTCAAGTCTTCCTATGATTGTCATACTAACATTTCACTTGACCGTCTATCATTTTAGACTGACAAGGTTAAAGCTTTTGTGTGGTGCAGGCAATCGGTCTTTTTCACCAAGCCATTTATCATTATAAATACACCTGGTCTGCCTCCTGCTGCCTTCTATAAATAGCTTCTGCCAGTATACACATGTAAGAGACAGAAAGAGGACATTTCCTCATCTGTTGTTTCGAAATTTCCCCAATGGTCTCACAGTAGGATATTTTTAATATTGTATGGAGTATCACAGATAATATATCTCCTTCAGTAGAGATCAGTCTGGGTCAAATATGCTGTTAAGATCATTCACACATACAGACTTTGCAGTATGATTTGACAATGCATTGATCAAAATGAATCTCAGTCCTTTTTTTCCACAGTAACCTTTCTCCCTGTTTAACCCAAGGCAGAGGTGACTGAACACTACCTCCCTCACATTATATTACATAAAATATGTATAATAGCATTTAAATTAAATTCAGTCAGAATGGAGAGGCTCTGGCTGCATGGCAACAGCAAATCTCTATCCAATCCACAACCCTTCTATTTCAGCAGAAATGAAAAATATGTGCAGCTCATTTTTTATAAAGAAAAAAACAAAACAAACAAAACTAATGCTAATGTCCATACATCTGTACAACAATGTCAACAGGTCATGAGCATTGAGTCCAATCACTGGGTACAGGTTGGGACAGCTGTAGTTAATAAATAAAACGTATTTTGCTTACCAATGTTAGTGTAATGAGCATTATACTCAATATCAGGGTTCAATAGTCTAGAAATACAATAAATTGTGAATTTGAATAATGTTCACAATGTCTAGAACACATGGTCCCCTGTTCTTCACATTTTAGTATTTTCTATATTGCTCTAACATACCCGACTCAACTCACGAAGGGCTGTTAATTAGCTCATTAGTTGAATTAGGTCTGTTGGGAGCAGAAAAAACACTCAAATGTGGATACAGGGAGTACTCCAGAACCAAGGTCAGAAAGTTTTGACACTAGTAGTGTGGCTCAAGCTAATACCTACCGTCTTCCTAAATCACAGGCTCTTGAGATGCTTAACACCAGCAGAAAGTCTTCTTAGCGCAGCACTGCATACCAGTGGTCAGCAGCCTGACACTAAAGGAATAAGCAAAATCCAGTCCAAATCAGCTTAAAGGTTAAGGCACATCCAGCTTTCCTTGAAGCCTTGGTCTTGGGGATGTGCATACTGCCCTTGTGTGCATGGTGTCTTGCGTGTGTAGAGTTGTGTGTAAAGCTGATAGCAGAAACAATAGTGCTGTCCTCGAGGAAACACTTCTCTGTTAGCAGTGCTACTAGGTTTCTCTTGCTCCTCAGTTTCTTCGGTCTAGTAACATTGCTAATCTTTTCACAAAACCTTTGAGACCTGTTCAGGTAGTGTGAGGACATTTTGTTAGGATACATGGTATCATGGACTCTCTCAAACATCAACAGATATTAAATGAAAACCGACCGACTCTGCCAGAAAGCTTAAAATGGGCCGTGGTTGGATCTTCCAGCAGGACAGTGATCCAAAACATACATCAAAATCAACACAACCAATAGAGGGTACTGTATATAGTCTAGGTGAAATTCTAAATATGCCTGTATTACCAAATAAAATTATGACTCTTATGTAAGAGTAAAAAATGCTGATACATGCAAAACTACTAATTTATCTGTATAATAATTGAGCACCTGATAAAGAAGAGTATGAGATGCATGTGTCTGAGTTTCTCCTCACTAACTATTTGATCACAGGTTTCAGTTATAAACAGTCTGGTGCATTTAAAAGAATGTTTAAGATTGCACCACATATCACTGACAGCATGAAATTGTTATTGATTTAAATTACCTTTAACTATCAGTTGCATTTTGCTGCTTGAAATAGTTTGTGTCACTACATTTATGCTGTTTATTTTGAGTTAAATGGAGAGCAGGACATATTATTCACTCAAAAAATGCACATTAGCGTGAAAAATATGTGGCAACTATTTTGCTTTACACATAGGATTAGTAGGTAATTTTTATTGTTTCTTTATGTTACAGCTTCATAAGGAACATTACTGTATTCCCGTAGAATGTTATCTATGTTCGTGTTGGATGATCATGGTGGTCATGTGCTTCATGCTGGCCTCGAAGTTCATAGAAAATGAGTGAATATTAAGAGCTTCTCTGAGTTACTGGAGCTGTATTGGGAATTTTATACAACCTGATGACTAATAGAGCAGTAGTCTGCTTTTTTTTGTATTACAATGGGAAATAATTACTGTCTAGCAGACAGACACATAGGGTAATTAACATTTAAGCATTATACCAGCGGTCATGTCACGGCAAACTAGCGACACCATTTCCCAGAATGCACCGCAAACTACTAACATGGCCGACGACTACAACTCCCAAAGCTACACACAGACACATCAGCTTCTCCTGAGGACTAATCAGACACACCTGTTCCCAGTTATACTCACAATCACACCACACATAAAAGAGACTACTCATTCATTAGTTCTTCAGGACAGATTATGTTTATTATTATTACGTTTACCAAGCCTTGAGTTTGTTTTGTTATTCTCGTTTTGACTTTGTTTACTCTATTGCCCTTGATTCTCTGCCATGCCTGTTTTGTATTGTTTGCTTGATGGTGTGAGTCTTGCCTGTTTAGTATTTCGATTTCTGGCTATACATTTGGATTTATTTGCTGATTAAACTGCCATACCTGCAATTGCTTCTGTTTCATCCTCCATTACAATACACTAGCTGTCTGGTTCTTTTCTCTAATTAGTTTATGTCGCTGTTGTTCAAATGGCATGCTGGTTTCTCAGAATGGATTAATTAATAAAATGTTTGTGTGTTTTAATGTTACAAAATCGACCCTGGTACTTGTCAATATACTATACCTGGGTGCAACGCCAAAGTATTAACCATGTGTGGGAAACACTGCAACAGGAACGGAAGAAAAAATTAATTGGCAGATAAAGTCATTTGGAAAGTCTAAGGTGTCTAGAGAAGCTCCTAGTATTGGAAATGCTCAGCTTTTATTCTCTTTCCTTCATCCACAATATGTGTGTGTAAGACTTCAAAGAACCCATTAAAGAACGCTTTTGTGTGGTAGAAGAGTTATGTAAAGGGTTAATTAGCATTTATTACTGCCTTAAGGATGCTGTGTATTGCTTAAAGGCAACACTTATTGTCACATATTCATGTAGAGTACAGTGAAATTCTTTCTTTCGCATATCCTAGCCTAGGAAGCTTGGACCAGCTGTTACTACTACCAAAGCAAGATAAAAGATTGTGCCTATATTTTTCAAATGGAAATATATTGTGTAATTGTCAGTTCTCATCTTATTACTCCAAACATTATAAGTCAGCATGGCAGATATAAACTCTTGATGCAGGTGACTCTAAATGAAATCTGGTCACTTGTCCAGTAAGAGTGAATGGATAATGAAATACTATATTGCTGGACACATCATAAGTTTGTTTTAATATGCAGTCTGTTAACAAACTGTAGTATCAATAAATCTTGATACATGGCATTTCTCCAAATTTGCCAGTGCTAACCCTAACACTCGATTCTCAAATCTGTTTGGCAAAAATGTTGAATGAATGTACAATTCTTACATTATTTAATTGGTACTACATAATTTAAGATATTCATTATATTGTATAACTTTTTATTTTAACCATTAGTCTTGCTTGCCTTAAAAGCACCATGTATATTAGGTTCAAAGGTGATAGATTTGTTTAAACAAGGTTCGTTCATACATGCAGTGATGCTGCACATGTATAGTCAGGTCCAGGATGGAATAGACCCAAGATTGGGAGGGAGCAGTCCAGGATGGAATCCAGGCCATTTTGACTTCGAGGTGTCAGAATGTTTCCTGCTAGGCTGTCCACTTGGACTAGTGTTAGCCATGAGACGCACTGTTCTTCCTTCAGTCAAAGGTCAGTCTCACGCTAAAGTACCACACGCACACACAAGCAAACTTTACCACAAAAATCCCCAGTGCACTATTGTTTGTCCTGTGCATGCACTGCTCTCTTACTGCTGTGACAAAGTATTTGCCCCATCCTGATTTCTTCTCTTTTTATGTACATCTCCTACTATATAGTTTTAGGTCTTCAAACTAAATATAACATAAAACAAAGGCAACCTGAGTAAACACACAATACAGTTTTTATTTATTTTTTAATTGAAGCAAAAACAAAGTTATCCGACACCTATCACCCATGTGAAAAACGAATTGTCCCGCAAATTTAAAATCTGTTTGTGTCAACTTTAGCGGCAATAACTGCAACCAAATGCTTCTGATAACTGGAGATCAATTTTTCACTCACTTCTAGGACTAGTTCTTACTCCTATGCTTTGGATCATTGTCTTGCTAAATAACCCAGTTGTGTTTGAGTTTCAACTTACAGACTGAAAACCGGACATTCTCCTTTAGGATTTTCTAGTAGAGAGTAGAATCCATATTTCCCTCATTTACTTCAAGTTACCCAGGGCCTGAAGCAGCAAAGCATTCCCACACCATCACACTTCCACCACCATGCTTGACTGTACATTTAAATTTACATTTATGGCATTTGGCAGACACCCTTATCCAGAGCAACTTACAGAAGTGCTTTGACGTCTCTATCAATAAATACCTCCCAATACTGGTTCACTAGGTCATGGACCAAGTATACCATCAGTCTTAAAACTTTGTTGGGAGGCAATATACAGTAGTAAGAACACACAGACAAATTTTCTATTTGTTTATTTTATTTGATTTTTTTCATGAAAAGTGCTAATTTAAGTACTTTAGGAAGAGGTATGTCTTTAGACGTCGTTTGAAGAACGCCAGTGTTCGGACATCATGGGGAAGTTCATTTCACCATCTAGGTGCCAGAACAGAGAAGAGTCTTGATGCATGCCTTCCTTGTACCCTGAGAGATAGTGGCACCAGTCTAGCAGTGTTAGAGGTTCAGAGGAAGCGATGTGTGGGGTGATAAGTCATTTGAGGTACGTGGGTGCTGGTTCATTTTTGGCTTTGTAGGCAAGTATCAGAGTTTTAAATCTGATGCGGGCAGCTACAGGAAGCCAGTGGAAGGAGCGTTTTTTGTTTGTTTGTTTGTTTGTTTGTTTTATCTTAAATTTCTTTTAATTTGTGAAACAATTTAGTATGAGATATACGCAAAAACAGAAGAAATTAGTATGGGGCAAATACTTTTTCACACCACTGTACTCTCTGACTCACTTTATCACTCTGGATTTTTTTCACACCTCTTTGTGGCAGTGACTCAGATGCAGCCTGCCTGCTCTCAGATCTACAACCTGTTTTACCTCTCCGACCCGTCAGCCTCCAGACTGGAGCCTCTTCTGCATTCTTCTTTTCACCAGCTGCCTCCAGTCCCTGTTCTACGATACCACCTCTACCCACTAGGAGATTGCAGCTCTACCCTCATTGGTGAGGATGAAATGATCTGTTAACCCAATAGGATTATTGGTTAAATAAATCTTATTATTGCAAGGGTAAACATTGTTGTCAAATTTATTTTAGAATGATATACTTCTTATGTGCAGCATATGTTGTTAGTTACATAGAATCTTCAATCTCTTTTTCTGTCCTCTTTTTTTGCTCACCGCAAAACAAGGCAAATTCTACAAACATATGCACAAAATGTATCTCCCTGCTGTGTAATGCACTGCTAAAAACAGAGACTGCCAAAACACAGTATGCAACATAGACACTTTCCAAATAAATTAAACTGTTTCCATCTAAACAGCTATAGAAAAAGTAGTTATCTCTGCAAGACCTACATTTTAAATGTAATTGCAGTTCCCCCCTTTTGTCTTCCTGTCTCCTCTGTTCTCCCTCAGGATCAGCCGAGCAGTTGCACTCCTAGCACTTTCTCTCTGTTTGTCAATCTAGTCGCAATCCCCAGAGCTGCAATTCTCTATAAGCTAGTTTGAAAAGAGAACATTATACCCTTTTTTGGGACATTTATTAACTAATGTTTTTGTTACTTTGGCATTGACCCATTAAAAATAAATAAATAAAATAAAATAAAATAAAAATAAAAAACTAGGCTGCCTGACAAAGAAAACTAGCACAAATCTTGTTTTCCTTGAGTATCAAGTATCAGTGCAAAATATGATATGCATTGGTTTATTAAATAAGAAAAACTGCAGCCTGTTTGCCAAACATCAACAAAGCAAAGCAAAGAGTGTATTGCTTATAATATGATAATATTCCTATATGATACAGTAGGTGCCACTGTCAGAAAGCTCTGACATTAATACTAGTATAGCTCCTGCTTGTGGAACTTGTGCCTAATTAAAACTGTAATCTTGCATCACAGCAGTAATGATCCAGAGACAGATAAATGACTTACAGCCTCTAAGATATATAATACAAACTGAGTGAAGAGACTGATGTATCATTCTATTTACCACAAGGAATGCTTTAAAAAAATATTTTCAAATAAGCAAACTCATGTTCTGGTAATTAATTTTATAGCCACATGAAGCGTCCTTGAAGCCGCCTCTGTGGGAAATGTAGTCCCATCATAGTCACCACAGATCCAAGCAGCATGTCTTTAAATGCGATTATTGTCTTTAATATATAGCGCTGCAACAACTAATCGATAATAATCGATTATGAAAATCGTTGTCAATGAATCTCATTATCGATTAGTGTGGTACATTTACTCATTACGATACTTTTGTTCCAAAAACATGCTTCGGAAAGTAAATGTTAAACATTTGCTGTGTCCCAAATGAAGTACTACACACTTCCACTATGCACTGCGTACGCCGGACTCTTAGTGGTCAGTGGTGTAATTGCAGGAGGTCCGTTAGAAAGTTTTAAAAATGATTAAATAATATTATATATTTTTTTGTTAAATTGATCAAAATATATTCAAATGAGATGTTTTAAAATTAATACATTTTTTTATTCGTGTGCATTCACAAATATAATGTTAGCTGAGCTAACGATTGTTCATTGTTGGATTTATTTTAAATTTATTTACAAATGAAATGATAATTTGCAAAAACCTATGAGTGGTAGACAAGTTCAAGTGTTGCACTGATGGATAAAATAAATAAAAAATAAAATGTCACACCAACAATAAAATGTAATTTATCCTGGTTTTTGTACCAATGGTATTTGAAACAATCCTGGGGAATGACAGATTCAAAGGAAAATTGCAGCAAGAGGCTAAAATGCTGGTGTTATGGAGTTATTTTTGCCACATTATTTATTACTCATTATTTATTACTCATTATTCTTACGAACTATCCAAGACTTACTTTTTCCCTTAATTTTTCCCGAAATTTTATTAGTCTTTATGAGAATAGAACTTGCGAATCTCCAGGTTTGTTACGCCTTTCTTACCTGCTAGAGCTCTTGCAGCATTTGTTCAGTTGTATTGTGGAAATATATGGGCTTATTAAGTCTACATATCTTCATAAAGATCTGTTGCATAGTACTCTTCTAGACTATATATGACAGACATGTCTGTTTGTCTAATTGTTTCCCACGAGTGATTTAGGTTATTTCATGCACAGAACATTTTTTTTTTTTAATGCACTCATTAAAATGTATGTTCCGTATTTTAAAAAAAAGGGGCACCCTGCTTGTTTTGCCTCTATACCACAGTCTTTCTGTGTTTATCTCTATCCTTGTCCTTTATTGCCGTTTTATCTCCCTTTGTCTGTGTTTTTTATTGTTTCAGAGACAGTGTTTAGAGCATAGCAATGATAAACCACTTAGGGGTGTATTTTGATACATTTGTGTAGGCTACTTGTCTTTTTTCCAAGTTGCATATTTTATTTTGCTGATTTAGTTCAGCCATGTTGGATTTTAGCCATGGTGTTTGGCTCACCAGTGCTGCTTGCTTCTTGCTGCTGTTCACAGATAGGAACAGAGCTGGAACTAGGTGTCTTTGTCAAACTGCTCTGATAAGGCTCACCTTGTTTAAAATTCACACCTGCAGACATCTGCTCTCTATATCTCCTCCATCTCCATCGCATCCAGGCTCTTGCTGTCCACAAACGCACTCGGCTGGTAAATGAGAAATGGCAAAAGAGCCAATTGTTGAAAGGGCATAGGACCGGGAAGGTGAACCTCTGCCACTTTTAGCCACTGTGATTGACTGCGCACATGAACATATAGATGTGTGTAGTGACTGTAGCTGAGCCTAGCCTGCTGGGATACTATTTCAAGAGCCTTACTATAATAAAGCCACATATGGTTTGGCTCCATTACACCATATGGAGAAGGCATACAGATAGCGGAAAAAAGTGTTTGTCTTGGATTAGACAAATTGAGCTCCACAGATCCAGGAAGATGTTGCAGGTATACTGGAAATAAGTGGGTCAATATGTTTTCTATTTCTGACAGAGTGACGGGTTTCATAACACAACATTCCCTCAAAACACAGAGCTATTTTTCTTTTAATGTAGTCATCCCTGTGTTAATGCAAAAAACAAAACCAATCTGCAAATAAAATAAAATAAGAAAAAAAAAAGCAAATTCACTCTATACAATTAGCACCATTGCCATCTTATTGTTAAAATGTGCTATGGTGTGAATCAGCATGTAATCTAAAAATCTACAGTTCTGAAAAACATGTCAAAAGAAAAATGCTAAATTTGCTTTGTGGAAAATTGACATAACCTGTAAAATATTACAGTAATATATTTTTTGTGAAAACAGAAATAAATAAGCAGTATTTCTATAAGCACTCTAGATCTAGGTGCCACGTCCCTTAAAAATAATGACTAAGAAGATAAAAATATAATACAAACAGTGTTTTAGAGTGTAATAAAGCTTGTAATAACTTGTAATGTTATGAAGTGTAATAAGACTTGTAATAACTTGTATTGTTATAGAGTGTAATAAAACTTGCAGACTGCTAGGTATAGTTTTTTAAAAACATAATATGGAAACATGGGGAGATAAGAGATATAAATGTACAAACGGTTTAATGACTTAAAGCAACAAGACAAATACAGTTGATAAAAATTGGTTGTGGGAGACAAATAGAGCAATGAAAACATGCAGCGAAACTAAACACAAAGCGGAAGTATATTCACACTAAGCAGAATCAGCTGATAAGATGCCAAGTAAGGAAGACAAAGACCAGTGAATATAAAGGAGGCTGACAAAACAAAGCTAAAACAAAAATAGAAGCACATTGAATTTGAACTGTGGCAAAGCGGAGTGTTTAGGCTATATCATAGTGTAGGTTTGCATTGTATGTTGGCACTATGGTGCAAAGTTTACATATGTCTCCGTCCAGTGCCAATGATCAAGAGAATGTTTGGCTTCATAGCAGACCCTTTCCGGGACATGTTTTTCCTTTGTAAGCATTAATGTGGAAAAATCTGTTCAACTATTTTAAAAAATCATATTAGTACAATGAAGTGAAAATTACTTTTTGTTCAGTGTTTGCATATAGTTCAATCACACTATATCAATGTTTAGACAGTTAGCTTCCAATCTGCTGGACATAATTTATATTCATAAATGTGAAACTGTGAATGTGTGGCCTCAAATTTAGTCTTGATCTTCATTTGGGTCTTTGGACTTGGAAACATTAGACCCAAATCAATGAGAACAGAATGTTATGTGAAAGTATATAAGTGAATCCCAGTAAAACAATGATACAATAAGAACAAGCCTCTATAGTCATGAGTCCCAAAGTGAGGTCTGCAGTTTTTAAAATTCTGTTTAATTCTGTCGTAGAAAATCACTACTCATCCATTTATTCATCCACTTATTCACTACTCCCCCCTCCCCCTCCCCCTCCCCACCAGGTAAATGTATCCCTGGCAACAAAAACCTCTGTTCCACAGAATGTGGCTCATTTACTTTATATCTGCTGATGTAACCAAAGAGGTCTGAAGCACAATGAATGGGAAAATGTGTACATTGATTATATAGCAAATACTCTGTTTGCTAATACTCTAATAATATGCCTTGGCACTGTTATATATAGTCAACTAATGAATGTGTTCTTCTGTAATTTAACAAATGCTCTAAAATGGAGCAAATGGCTGCAATGGACAACCTAACAAAGTCATCTATTACCTACTTATATGTATGATATGGAGGTGGAGGTAGTTCAGACAGTAATACAGCATAAAAAAATCTAGATTAGAGCACTGGTGAAAAAGCCCATTTGTGTTTGTGTGTCCATTGCCCATTGTGTGGTGTGTTGTGTCGCTTGGAAATCACTTGCTGTTCTTGATGATGACAACACATGGAGGGCATAAAGATCAGTGAGATTACTGAGGATGGTACCACTTAAAAACCATAAAGATAGCTTTGGACTGCAATTGATATAATAGCTTTTGGACTGCAATTTCCACGAACAGTTTAGCACTCAAGTCTCCATCAGTGAACAGTTGATAAGTTCAACAAAATAGACTTCATGTGAAAACTGTAATGAATTTCCTGGTTACGAAATTGCACTTTTTGACCATGTAGTACGCAGTTATAGAAGGGAATTATTTATAATTGCTCTATCCAGAATCACCCAGATGAGGATATGTTGTTTTTTGAGTCTAGTTCCTCTCAGGTTTGTTCCTCATATCGTCTCAGGGAGTTTTCCCTTGCTCATTAGGGATACATTTATAAATTAAAAATGTATAACTTGAATTGATATATTTCTTTAAAGCTGTATTGTGACAATGTCCCATTATTAAAAGCGCTATACAATAAAATCTTATTGAATTGAGTGTTGACAATAACTCTATTGACTGCCACCGTATATGATGAGTACAAAAAAGGGGATGGTGCTGTGGAAAAGCCTAAGTCAATACAACAAGCATTATTATTTGCTGATAAGTTTAGCTCAATCCACAACAATGTTATTGTAGCTTGTCACTGTAAACAGTGTTAGTGAACTAATTAACTTAACCAGAGAGATGAAAAATCACTCCAAACAAATTAATATCAGAGAGAATCTTGTTTTGTGGTAGTGAATTTTGTGGCTGGTACAGCTTGTAATAATCAATACAAAACAAATATGTGTTTGCATGACATTGTCTATGAGTGCAATTTCAGTTATTGATAATTGCCATTATTTTAAAGGATAACAACATCTGCAATGCCATTTTTCTACCATAAAAGCATTTCTTGGAAAGACAATAAAACTATGTATAATTTAATAATTTATCCTCTATGTGAATTTACAGATTCACTTAGCGTGCAATTTTTTGCTTCCTTTCAGTTGATGAGATTCATAGCCACCCTGATGTGTTCCTGGATGGAGGCCCTGCTCCCGGTGGTGCTGCATTCTCCTCCTGTGTAGATGAAGCAGAGATGGCAATGAAGCAGGAGGTTGATGATGACAGCGAGCCCTCCGGCTGTAGGGAGAACAAGCTGAGCCTCACCATCACCAACAGTAAGTATGTAGGTAGGCGCACGCTATTAATCAATCTAAACTCCTCCACACCCACTCAGAACTGCTGTGTTTCATCATGCCGGGTATACACTGTGAGATTTAAAGCAGATTTGGTCATTAACAATCAATCTTCACAGTCAGGCTGAATTTGAGCTGCATCAGCTGTTGTTTGATGTGTAAGGGTGGGCTCGATTAATTGCCCAAACAATCTTTTTATGTTAAAAAGTATGTTAAAGATGAAAAATGATTTAATTTTTCTTCCCAATATGTTTTACTTTTGCTCCCCAATATGGTCATCTGTCAATTCCCACCCACCAGCTAGTTCTCCTATATCATACGACAGCTACCAATCAGGAAGGGTAAAGGCTAACACATGCTTCCTCTGAGAATGTGTAGCCAGCCAACCGTATCTCATAGACACTGATAAATAGGCCAGTGTCACTATGGTATGTCATCATCTCCCACCCAGAGAGCATGGCCAATTTAGCTCTCTTGGCTCCTGGCTATGGATGGCTATGGCATCGTAAGGATTTAAACTCACAATCTCCCAAACATAAAGTGAATGCTTTTCTGTTGCGCCACTCGGAAGCTGCCCAAACAAGCCCTAATAGAGTTGTGACACTAAGATACATTTGTGATTTGTCAGCATGGTGGCCCAGCAGGTAGTGTTGGGTTCTCACAGTTCCAGGTTCTTGTGTTCAATCCTGCACTGACTCTCTACAGTATGTCCACATCATCTCCTAAACACATGCTGGCTACCATAAAATAGCTTCTAGGTGTGAATGAGTGGTATTGGCCAGGCTCCAGATCTTCTGCCATCCTGACAAGCATGAAGCATTTACTGCAGATGAAGGAATAAAAATGTTTTTGCTCAGCTGGTTGCAGCATGAGCAGTCTTACAAACTAAATGTTAAAAGTCATGAACTGAAATTAGTACATCTGCATGTGGCAGCAATAATAAGAAGTGTCACAGAATAGTGCAACGAGATCACATTGTGAATGGCACTGCCATTCTCCGAACCTCGACTTGAGTGGGAATAACGGCTTCTCACAGATAAGCGGTGCTTACTACATGCACTCTGACAAATCCACCAAGGCTGAGAGATAAAAATGCCTTTTCTGAACCAAAATTGTCAATATACAGAACTGTCTGCATTTTACATCATAACATGTCAATCGATCCAAATATTTTTGTGCAGTGTGAGTATATGGGATTTACAGTCTGAGTGATTAAAATGTGCAATGCAAGTTGTCATCAAGCACATGATTTTAAAAGGCATACACTGTGTACCGATCATATTCTTTCATCTGTGTATTTAATCTCATTGTACATTACCACTTAGCTGGCTTATTGCGCCGAAAGGTTTAATGTGACATTGATTCACTTTAAGTAGAACAGCTTTAATGAGACATTTATGGCTGCAATTTAGTGATATAATCAAATGCTTCTTGTGCATAATTGTGTATTAACAATGATTCTTCGGTCTGAGGCAAGACCATAGTGTAGACCTATTGTGTTTGTGTGTTTCAGTCTCCAGTAGCTGGTGGGGCTCTAAACGGCTGGACTATGCACTTTATTGTCCGGATATATTGACTGCATTCCCCACTGTGGCTCTGCCTCAACTTTTCCATGCCTCATATTGGGAATCTACTGATGTTGTGGCCTTTCTACTCAGAGTGGTAATACATAAACCTAAGAGCTTTTCTTTGAGTATTACAAAGAAAGTATACTTCTATAACACAAATATACATCAGCTCACGTTGGATCAAAGAGGCCAAGTCTCTCTCAAGCCAAGTAAATGAGATTTAAGGATCTTTGTACAATGGTGAGGCAAATGAAAACCTTATTTGTTTATTTCTTTATTTTTAATTTTATTTTACATTGTTTATTGCAAATAGGTGTCACAAAATTATACCAGGCTTAAGGTAGCAATAGACTATTAAGAACAATGAGCAGTACATTTTTACTTTTGCAACTACAAATTTAATATACTATTTCTCACATTTATGTTGCACTATTAAGGTTTTCATTTGACTTACTCTTGTACATTACAGGCTTTGGATGTAGAATAATGGGAATAAAAGCCGCTTACTGCTCCTGTGTAGCACTTCTAGCAGTACTAGTCTTCACACAGTATGGCATTATGTCTGCAAGTAGTTTTTTTGAACTATCACATTGTTTATTGTTTCATTAAACCTAAAGTCTACATTCAGGCCTCAATACCTAGCATTCCTTTTGAAAATCTTTGACATGTTACATATTTCTCATTTGGCACTACGTAGGTTAGATTGATGTGAAAACAAAATCTTTATTAATAGGCACTGTTTCAAAGATGATCAAATGTTTCCTTGTTCAAATATGTAAAAAAGCCAACAATTTCAATGGGGTGTATTTATTTTTTCACATGAATGTAATCAGGCAAAGCTTTACATGCTGTATTATCCTGACTATGAACAGGCGTAGTGAAGCATGCCTCTATTTCTTGAGTAGACTACACAGCAAAATCCCCAGTGTTGAATTAACACCTTCAGTGCTTATATATGACCAAATGGACACAAATGAACACTGACAGAGTTACATAAACACTCTAGGTGTTAATTTAGCACTGGGGATTTTGCTGTGTAGCAAAATAGTAAAAGAGTTTGCTTTTGAGCCGAGTGATTTTGTCTGAAAATAGGCGTGTTATTTTTGTGATATTGTTTGGGACACTCAAATAATAGGGTACGATTGCATTGCATTAAAAAAAAACATCCTGTACTGCAGATGCTGAGAGAATAGATTCCCACCCTGTTAAGGAAGTGTGCTCATTGGGTGCCAGTGTGTGTTTGTGTGATTGACAGGTGATGCAGTGTGACTCTGTGAAGACTCAGGAGGCAGACAGGTTAGACCCCACTTGCTTTTCCCATTCCAGCCTCAGAGAGAAATGGCTACGAAGACGCACACATGTTATGTTAAGGGTGAGTGATGCACAATACAGCATGAGCATGCATAGCACATAGTCATAGCACATGCTCTTGTTATACCTTACCAATGGATTGCTAAAACAATTGTAATTAGACACATATTGTATAGTGTGTGTGCGCGCGTGTGTGTGTGTGTGTGTGTGTGTGTGTGTGTGTGTGCATGCACGGGTGTGTGTGCACGCTCCAAATGTATGTCTATGTACATAAATATGACAGTTTATGAGGCATGTTGTTACAGTCTCTACTGATCATTAGTTATTGAGTGACTTAATTAATGCAATTCCCTGAAAGTCTGAAAATGTTTAACTGCCTCATTAAAAACAAATCTACTCAATCAGGCCTATTGAATCCTGAGGGCTAATGATTGATAGAGGAGCTGACATTCATGAGAACATGAATCCAATCAATGTTGTCATGTTAACATTAATCTGGTTTACTTTGTTCAGGTATCTTCCTTTAAGCTTCATTTTGCATGTAGGTAATTACTCAAGGTACAGTGGAGTTCATTTTGTTTATTTCTCAAAGGTTAGTTATGAGAAAACGTATATATTGATTAATCTGGTAGGTCAAATAGGATTTTAATATCATATAGTGTCAGTTGTAGACCATTTCAACAGGCAGGGTTCATATGAAAAGGACTAACAGAAATCGTTCTGCATCACAAACCTGAAGATGCTGCGCTTGTGGACATACATAGCTTTTATGCCTGTGTCTTACACTCACCCTCAGCCTCACTCTCAGAATCTCCACCCATCTCTTCCTGCACTACTGTGCTCCTCACTCTCTAATCTCTCCACTTGACAATTCAATCCTGCTCTCTCTCTCTTCTGGATCATTGGCTCTCTTCCCACATGAATCCTCTGGCTCTGTCTGACTTTCTGCATGACTGACTTCTTTTGGAATAAGTACACAATGTTCTTTTAAAATTCTTTGTAAATAACGGAGTGGGCAGAATTGGTGAAAAGTGTCTACAGGAATGGCGGCATAGGTCAGAATTCCTTCTGGAGCAGTAGGATTAAAAAAAACAGTCCTGTGCCCACCTCTAATTCAATCCATCATAGATTATATCTGCAGGAAAGACGGAGACCAAACACATAGCCTAATACTGTTGCATATAAACAATTGTAGTTATACCATTAACTGCACACATGCTCGGTCTGCCTGCATCAGCAAGGACTTTGGGATTAATGGCTTGTTTGCAGACCCACAGAGGTTCAGGTTCAGTGAAAATGAGATTTGAAGAGAGGACTATTAATATGGAATATGGAAGAATAAATAGAGACAACACCCACTTTTGGACTGCATATTCAAGCGTCATTGTAATAGTATCTTGTTCTTCTGCACTATTGTAACAAATTTCAGAGATAAAAAAAATAGAACGATGAAAACTTTAAACAAGATTTTTGTTTCATCAGAACATTACTGCCAACCACAGAGTGAATGATGTCATTGTGACTGAGGAAAGGCCGCAGACTCTGGTTGGTCGCTTCATGTACGGCCCCCTGGACATGGTAACTCTGACAGGAGAAAAGGTAAGAGAGTGATGTTTATTAGCCCAAACTCCTGAAATCACTTTTGGGGTTTGTGTTCAGTTTTCTGCAGTTTAATATCTCTGTCTTTCTCTCCCACAGGTGGATGTGTATGTGATGACTAAACCACACTCAGGATGTTGGGTGTACTTTGACACCAAAATCACCAATAGTAGCGGCAAAGTGTCCTACACTATACCTGACAGCAAAAAATTCCCTGTGGGAGTTTACCCTATTAAAATGGTTGTTAGGTATGTCAATTCCCAAGTACTCTAAAAATGATTTATGACATCAGATTCTATGATTTAATTTTTGATTTACCTTTATTCACTTATGCATTTATTCATGTTGCATCCTGCGTCAAATTGGGAGCATTGCCTTAAGGCTGTCTGTGTTGATTTTGGTTTGAATGGGTGCAAAATAACTGTACAATATATGGTACATTAGTTTTTAGGGCCGTCAACATAATGTGTGCCAAACATCAATGACAGTTTTGCTGTCATCTTTTCTTTCTTACCTCTATAATTTGCTGTACAGGGGAGACCAGACAAGTGCAGAAGCTTTCCTGACTGTGCTGCCACAGGGAATGGAGTGTGTAGTATTTAGCATTGATGGGTCTTTTGCTGCTAGCGTCTCCATCATGGGCAGTGACCCTAAAATGCGGGCAGGTGCTGTGGATGTGGTCAGGTGAGCAATTCAAGTGGGAATAAGGTAGAAGAGCAAAAACATAGAGCAAATAGACAGCATGTGGTACTTATGATTTCAGTACGGAGTAAATACCGATTATACTGATAATATAAATAAATAGTAATGTAATGTGTAAAATGAGAGTGAATGTTGATGCTTTACTGTATTTAGACACTGGCAGGACCAGGGATATCTGATCATCTACATCACTGGGCGTCCAGACATGCAGAAACAGAGGGTTGTATCATGGCTTTCCCAGCACAACTTCCCACAGGGCATGATCTTTTTCTCCGAGGGGTTGGTGCATGACCCACTGCGCCAGAAAAGCATCTTTCTTAGGAATCTCATTCAGGAGGTAGAACGCATCTTCTAGGCTGTGAAAAATGGCTGAAATGTATTTTCTTCTATGCAACAAAAAAATCTTTGTTGCTCTTTATATCTTCATTGGTCTGTACATTCTTGATCTTAATTCCACTCTAGTCCACCCCCTGGAGCCCCTAAAAAAACGAGTTGAATTGGGGGTTTAATTGTAGATTGTCATACTCAGCAGCCAATCAAACTGTGTTATTTATACATATTGGATGTTTAATGTGTCATAGCTTTGATTTATGCCATCACACAGAAATTAAGTCAGTATATATAGCCAGCCATGAAAGCATGTGTCTATTAAAACAATTAAATATCTTAAAGTACTGCAATAGTAGAACGAAGTCATCCATATTTGTTTACAGATTTGCACCTGATGGGATTTTAATGAAACATTGGCCATTACTAGCCATTAATTACTAATAACTATTTCCTGTCACTGTTGCCATTAGAATCGAGCCATTGGTTAGTCTGTTTTTTCCTTACTGGTTAATGATTTACCGATGATCATGTACTGTATATAGTGGTGGATTCAGCGATTGTTTTTATGTCAGAACATTTTTGGCTGTCAATTAAATACTTTCTCAGAGAACTCTGCACTATTTGGCATTTGAATAACAACCAGGATCTCAGTCAAGTTGCTTATCAATTCAGAAACCTGCTTGACTTCCACTAACAATCAAACATTTTATTCTAGGTGTGTGTTCATGTGTGCATATTCTTCAGGGTACTAGCCTTACATAAAACAGCGGTTTTATTAATTGTATTTTGAGTTAAAATATTTTAGCAGCAGTTAACTTCTGCTAAAAATACTGGGTATGCTTTTAACAATAGGAATCAGCCATCTGGCTGGCTTGTGATGATTTTGGCTCAGTTGTAATAATGATGTGTTGTTTTTTTTTTATTTGTTCACAGCTGAAAGCTAATGTCCTCTTTGTATTATGTGAAGAGTGCATGTTCTGTAATGGATCATGTGCAAACTATTTTAAATTGTTTTCTAAGTGGTATAGAATGCATTGAGGCCAAAGGCACAGCCCACCACTTCTTTGTCCTGCCCTTTTATTTTCTTACCCACCTACACAAAAACACTCACCTTACGTTACTTTATTAGAAGCACCAGTACACCTGCTCTTTCATGCAATTATCCAGTCAACAAATTATGTGGTAGCAGTGAAATGCATAAATGAGCTTCAGTTAATGTTCACATCAGACATCAGAACGGGGGAAAATGTGATTTCATTGACTTCCACCATGCACAATGTCATAAAAACTGGTTTGAGTATATAAGTACTGCTTAAATAAATAGAGTGTTTGAGTACTGGTTTTCATGCACAACAGTCTACACGGAATGCTGCGTGTAGAGAATGGTGCAAAAAACAAAACACATTCAATGTGCCACAGTTTTACTGATAAGAGAGGTCAGAGGAGAATGGCCAGACAAGTGTGAGCTGGCTGTGGTAGCTCAAATAACATCTCAGAACGCACAAAACGTAAAACCTGGAGGCAGTGCTGCTACAACCACAAAAGACAGAAAGAATAACAGGAATCTGAGGCTGCAGTGAGGACAGGCTCACCGAATATGGACAGTTTAAGAATAGACCAAACATTATTTTTCCAATCAGTCATTAACTGTGCAGTTTCTGTCAAATTTGTGAAAAATCCCAGGAGATCATCAGTTTCTGAAATATTATTAAAACAGCATGTCTAAGACCAAAAACCACCATGGTTAAAGTCACTGAGATAACATTTATTCCCCATTGTGATGTTTGATGTGAGCTTTAGCTGAAGCTGTTGACCTCTATCTGCATGATTCAGTGCATATCACATATCACACCAGAACTTGCATTCTTCCAGTGCATGATATTCTCTGACAGAAAATCACAGTCTACCTTTTTTTGTTGTTCTTGTTAGTGTCATGTTAATATCAGTTTGGCCTATGGCTCCATGAAGGACATCTCCGTCTACACCATGTTGGGTCTCAGCCGTAACCAGATATATATAGTGGGCAGACCATCCAAGAAATACGAAAACCAATGCCAGGTGAGCTAACTATGATTCTTTATTGTGCTCTGCACATAAAAATGCATACCACATTTTCTAGGATATAGAATGCACTCCCTACATTCTGGATGCTTAGAGGGAAAAAATCAATTCATGTCTAGATTTCATGAATAGGTTATGACATTTATTGTCCTGAAAATGTGGTTTGGTTGCTATAGCAACTGTTTTGTCTACAGGCATGATTATTATTAAAACACATGGTTTAATTTCATTTAATTAAAAAAATGGATACATTCATAAACCAGTCATTTCCATGGCTTCATACCACACATCACAATATTTGCTATGCAATATATTATTTCTATTTGTGTGTAAATAGTGTAAAAAGTAATTTTAAATTGGATTATTGGAAATTCAGCCCACTGAGTGTCATTCAATTTAAAAGTATAGTAATTGTCAGAAATAATACAAGTACTGCTTGTATTGCACTAAAATACTTATAATGTATAAAAATGCATAATTGGTGCATTTGAAATATATTGCTATTACATATACCCTGCTCTATTTTATTTAATTTTTTTCCTTCCTCATACTCACTGTACCCTCTGTTTCTACTCTCATGTGCAGTTCCTCAGTGAGGGTTATGCCATACATTTGTCCTCACTGCAGTTTGGCCACCAGTTCAGATCCCAGAAGACCGCATCAATGCGCATGATGCTGCGTAATAGCTCTTTTGGCCTTTCAACAAAGCCAGACTTTCTTCCCAAGCGCACACTCTTGCGACGTACCATGTCTGTGCAGCCGGCTGAGCTACCCAAGACACTGATTCCTAAACCAGAGCGCTCCCAAAGCCAGCCTGAGTATGATAAAGAACACAAGTTTGGAGGAGGAATGTTTGTTCTGGGGGGCATGCACTTTGGTAATACCACTCCCTGACCACAGAGAGTGCGAAGGAGAGACAAGAGGAGAGAACAATGTCCAGGTAAGCCCCTTCTCTGGTGTATAGGGAGTTATATTACTGTTAAAATAGGTTGTCGGCTAAATTGGGTCTTGTTTATGATTTGTCTTCATTACAGTATGATGAGAAAATGTTTACAGATAGTAAGGTATCTTAATTGAAAAGTTCATGTTTACTTTCCTAAACAAGGACACTAATGTACTGTAGAATAGCTATAATGCTTTATCTTGCACTGTAATTACCTCTTGCAATTTTGTTCCAACGTTTGTCTCCAGTGGAATCATTGGGTCATCTGTAAACAGAGTTGGGTGTAAACAGTAAATGTTGCTGTAATCTAATTACTTTTTCTGATAACTCACTAATGTAACATATTACATTTTAAATTTATATAATTTGATTATAGTTACCAATGTCAATAAAATTACGTTACTTGCATTACTATGCATTTTCAAAATAAATCACGTTTTGCCCCGAAGATTTTTTTCTTTAGCCCCGAATAATTTTTGTTTGTGGCTCAGGTGGTAGAGCGGGTTGTTCACTAATCGTAGGGTTGGCGGTTCGATTCCCGGCCCACGTGACTCCACATGCCGACGTGTCCTTTGGCAAGACACTGAACCCCAGGTTGCTCCCAATGGCAAGCTAGTACCTTGCATGGCAGCTCTGCTGCCATTAGTGTGTGAATGGGTGAATGAGAACCAGTGTAAATTTGTAGGTTAAAAAAGCGCTATATAAGTGCAGACCATTTACCATTTTACCATTTGTAACTACATAACTGAACATCAGTAAAAGAAGAGTGCTGTAAACATTCATTTGTCTGTCTTTCAGTCTTTGTGGAACTTGTGTCGTTGTCACACATTTTACATAATTGTGTTCTTTTCTTACTTCCATTGACACACCTCAGCTCTGATAAGTGCTCAATTAATCATTTGGAAGTCATCAATATTTTTCCTTTTAAACTGCAAATTTATCAAACCCTTTCTCTTTATATTTAGCATATCATCATACAAATGCGCTTAGTGGGAACTGGGAATGGGTTTCTATTTTATCTTTATTTTCAAGAGACTTAAAATTCAAATAGCAAATTAGTCATTTCTGAAAATTATCTAATAGCAATCCCAAGCATTACATACATACAGTAGCCTGGTTGCAGTGAAGCATGCCGTTTATGAACAGGGTGCCAATATATCGCAGGGCACAATCACATACACACTCACACACACACCCATTCATACACTATGGACACTTTGGACATGCCAATCAGCCTACCATGGAGTACCTGGAGGAAACCCCCGGAGCACGGGGAGAACATGCAAACTCCGCACACACGAATCGAACCCCCGACCCTGGAGGTGTGAGGTGACCGTGCTAACCACTAAGCCACTGTGCGCCCATGCTCACGATCCTTCATCCTCAAAACATGCTATTTGTGGATTAGTAGTAAGTCTTAAAGCTATTTATTAGATACTATTTATTTTGTTTATTTTTCTGAATGCAGTTTTGAAAAAACATATCCTAATTTTCGACAAAAAGGACCACCCTTGTCATGGTGTCATACTGTATCTTTTTCACTGCTAACATGTCACTGTGCGGTATTTAAGCCCAGTGTGAGAGTATTGTGAAATTACGTTTAAATATGGAGCATGATGTTTCATGCTTAAAGTATTACTCAGTGTACTTTACAACACCTAGCATGTGCACTGATAAAGGCTGTTTTGAAAAGTGTTTTGTGCAATACATGCTAATTTTTATGTGTATGTGGGTGGCAGTTTGGAGCTTCAAAAAATCATACAGTAATTTTATCCGAGATGCCCATCCCTACACTGAATACACCAGGTTACACATGACAGGGTTTTGTTCAAGCATAACTATGGCTCATTAGAGCCTGTAGGGAAAGAGCTGACATCTTCCTGTTTTATTCTGTTTGGCAGAGCTTCTTTCCATCCAGAATAGCCTCATTGGTATTCACAGAGATACTCAGGGAGAGCTATTATTAGGAACAGGTATTTTGTGGCCCGAGCTCAATGAGCTTCCAACTCTGTAAACAGAAATCTGAATGCAAATGTCCAGTTGAGCTTAGTGTCTGGTAATCTTAAAACAGATTGCTCGGGCAGTCTCCAAATCCAGCAATTACTTAAAAGGAAATTATGTTTGCTTCATGAGCTGGAAGGGAATCATGGATTGTATTCTTTTCTACAAAGTAGTGCTTATCTTTTATTATTATTATTTTTTTTAACAAAACCTATACTTAGATGGGATTTTATGTGGATATGCCCTTTAGTGCCCTATTCCTCTTTTTCTGCAGCATGATAACCATGGATGTGGGATAGGCGGGGATGCCAAAACAGCATGCAATCTATAGTGGCACAGACTACAGCTAGAATTTAGTATTTGTTTATTCAGAACCTGTAATAACAGGTAGGCTAATGTTAATAGGTTTGTAGGTTTTATAGGTTATTAATGTTAATAGGTTTTGGTAACACTGACACTGCACAATTAGTATTTGATTAGGCTATTTGTTTCAGTCAGTGTGTGTGCTTTTGTATTTAATATAATATGTTATTACCGTATAATATGTATGTTATTGCCTATACCATACTACAGAACTATATCATTAAAATCCAGTGAAAAGTGTTTCACTTGGCTACACTGTCAAGAGAGCCATTTTCTAACCAGTAATAATTGATCTGTTGTATACTATGGCTGTGTACCTTGATGTGGAACAATATGTTTGATGTTACATGTATACAAGCCATAGAGTCCAAATGCTATGCAATAAAACCAATTCCGCCTTCCTGCATGTCTGGCCATAACGTTTGTTGTGGATAAAAAATGACATGAAATAAACATGAGGGAGACTTAGTATGAGTAAAAATGTAATTTTATTGGCAATTCACAGGACGGGTGGGTGCGTAGTCTGGAGGAGAGTAAGAGGGGGAAGAAAATGGGGTGCGTCCTGGGGACATGGGGAAATCAGCGAGGGTGAAGTGAACGGACCACTGAGAGTCGGGCGGACTGGTAGGTGAGAAGAGGGATGAATGGTCAGGGCCCGGATCAGAGAAGACAACATCATCCTCGGACTGGAAGCTGGAGGGGGGTTCTGGTTCTGACTGTGTAGAGGCGTCAACGCGCACGTTCGTGGGGCAGATTCTGTACCGAAGAAGAGGGGGGAACCCCGGATCTCTATTCCTAGGGGGGGTGCTGCGAAGATAGTTAAGTAGCACCATGATATCAGCCGTGAGATGCACAAGCTGGTAATGAGTGTCCAGATCCAGATCCAGATCCAGATCCAGGTCCAGTAACGGAGAGAGAAGGTACTGACGACGGGCACCGGCACCTAGACATACAGAAGCGGTTTTAGTCAGAGGTGGATAAATTGGTAAAACACTTTAAAGATCTTTATGGGTTGTTAGTCAAAAAGTCGAAAGAATTGTACGAGCTGAGGAGTGCTAAAACACACACACACACACACACCCTCGTACAGTCAAGGGCGGGCAAGTAGACATAACACACACACACACACACACCATCTCTCTCACACATACTATTATAACTTTATAAGAATAATAAAAAGGAATATTAAGATATTATAAGGGTAATGTCTTATAATAAAAAGTATATATATATATACTTTTTATAAAAATGCTATTAAGAAGTAGGAAGTACAGTAAACCGGTTTTTCAAGCAGCATATATAATAAGAGATATAGAGTAAATCTGAAAATAAAAACTAGAAATACAGGAAAATATAACTTACTCATGATTCAAATGGTGAGGGTTCTTGGCTCGCAAGGAAGGCCTTAATTTTAAGAGAACCATGAAGAGAGCCAGTTATAAGGGTGGCTGGGTCAAACTGCCCCCCCTCGAGATAACGATAAGACCAAGGTCCCTCTAGGTTGTTTAGTCTTGTCCACGGTCTATCCTCTGGGTAATTGAAAAGTGAAGTTTCTGATGCCCTAAGGTAACTGAAAATTCTGGTTTCTGATCCTCTGAGTAACCAGAAACTCTGGGTTTTTATTTTCTGGGTTATTAGAAATGCCTGGGTTCTGATTTTATGTGTAAATTAAAACCCCTGGTTTCAATTCTATGTGTAAGTGAAATAGGCCTTTTCTGGAACATATGAGTAAGGTAGATGAGCTCTTTTTTAACCCTATTGGTAGTGAGATCATAGTCTTCTTGAAACATATGGGTTATTTAGTGTGTAAATACAATATAAATACTGGAGCTTAAGCTCAGGGTATTGGGATCACCTCTGAGAATTCTCATCGGTGTGGATCTCGTGTGGTGGAACGGAACAATAAAGCTGGACCCTTGCTTCTTCTCACTCACGGCTGGTGTATTTTTTCTATCTCCAACTGGTCTCAGAGGTAGATGTGAGTATTGGCTTCTAAGTTGAATTTTAAATGTTTTTGGGTAATAGGCTAAATTTGAGCCTACACGTTCTCTTCTCCCTAATACCCAGCACACTTCGCCTATGCCTTAAGCTTGCTCTGTCTCCATCTTGGTTTGACCCATCATATACAGAGCTCATAATGCCTGAGCTCTTCTTTTTGAGTTTCGTGAAGGTGGTAGTTATCAACCTTGACATTTTCTAATGTGTCAGGATCAGGTTCCTCTTATCAAACAGATTTTGGTTATGGGGATCATGCACAGTATGTCTGCAGGTCTCTCATACATAACATTACTTTCTAAAAACATAGACCAACACACCACACACACACACACACACACACACACACACACACACACACACACACACACACACACACACACACACACACACACACACACACACACACACACACACAGACACACACACACACACACACACACCCCTGGTTTGCAACCAGGTTCCCATTTCCACTGCAATGATCTGCTGCTATAAAATTCAGACAGGAATATAATGGCGATGAAACTCAGTCATGGTTGTTGAGCCCTTTTACTCCTGTGTCCTGCATTAGATTGTGTCTCTTGTGTGTTTCTCTTGTGACCTCTCTGAATGGATGTTGATCATTTGTCTGTTAGGCCTGGATCAGCACTGCATGTGCACTTTACTGAATGTGGGCTTCTTTGATCAGATTTGTCTGAAGGAATATTTTCTTTGTCTTATTGTTTCCAATAAAAATGACACGGAATGTCCATATAATCCTCTATTGTTTCTCTTTAAAATCATCCTGTCAGTTTTTCAACATGTATCAGGCATCTAGAGCTAGTATCAGCAACAATATCTATAACTGCACCTTACCTTTTATTCAAAGAAGTCATGTATCAGATAAATATCAAAGCTCATCGAATGTATCCAAGAGTTCACAATATGAGCCTAAGCGCAGAATCATTTCTCAGTTAGTCGCTTGTGGCTGTAGCACAAATATAGATTCTCAATTGTTATCCCACTGACCGAGGACTCAATATTGTTGCTAGGCTGGGGAACAAGCAGTGCCATGAAAGATTTGAAGTGGCTGTGGTTGTGCTCTTATAGGCATAGCTGATACTCAGCAAAAAAAGAAACATCTTCTCACATTCAACTGCTTTTATTTCCAGCAAATTTCTTAACATTTGTAAATATTTGTATTAAGATAAAAACATTCAATAACTGAGACATAAACTGAACAGGTTTCACAGACATTTAATTAACAGAAATGGAATAATGAGTCCCTGAACAAAGGGGCGGGGGTGGGGGGTATCAATATTAAAAGTAACAGTCATTATCTGGTGGCCACCAGCTGCTTTAAGTACTACAGTGCGTCTCATCCTCATAGACTGCACCAGATTTGTCAGTTCTTGCTGTGAGATGTTACTCCACTCTTCCACCAAGGCATTTGCAAGTTCTTGATCACGTCTGGGGGGACACATGGTTACATGTAATTTTCTACTGCAAGGACGATCAGCTGTCCTTCCTGTCTCCCTGTAGCACTGTCTTAGGCGTCTTACACTACAGACATTGCAGTTTATTGTACTGAACTCATCTGCAGTCCTCATGCCTCCCTGCAGCAGGCCTATAGTATGTTCACGCAGGTGAGCAGGCACCCTAGGCATCTTCTTGTGTTTTTCAGAGTCAGTAGAAAGGTCTCTTTAGTGTCCTAAGTTATTGTAACTGTGACCTTAATTGCCTACCACCTGTAAACTGTTAGTGTCTTAAGAACTGTTCCACAGGTACATGTGCAATAATTGTTTATGGTTCAATGAACAAGCATGAAAAACATTGTTTAAGCCCTTTCCAATAAGGGGCTGTAAAGCTTATAGCTTATTTGGATTTTACAAAATTATCTTTAACAAACAGTCTCCTGAAAAAGGGACGTTTCTTTATTGCGTATATATATAAATATATATATATATATATATATATATATATATATATATATATATATATATATATATATATATATATTGAGTATATATATAGCACTTATTGATCAAGGTTTCTTGAAAGAACAACAGACAGCAAATTGCACTTTTCCCACTAATAAATTTTTGCTCTTTTCTCACATTTGATATCCAAAGCAATTCAAAGTGAAACATTAGCCAGTGCTGACAATATTTTTTAAATCCTGTACTAACAGAATTTACTCAATTAAGCTTCCTTGTAATTATTTTTCATTGGGCCATGAAAGAACTGGTAGAATATTGTATCTGATCCACATCAGCTAGTGTGTTCATGTTTTGCAGTTCTACAGGGTCAGGTGATATTTGCCCATTATATGAAACAATTCAACCCAATTACCTTTCCAAGGACCTCCCTGTGGACTGACCTCTTTCATGACCTGATCTCCCACCGACTGCACAGTAGGCTTCATATGTCAGTCATAATACTGTATGATATATTGCTGTAATATGCCCACAGTGGTTGGAATTTAAGAGATTTCATGAAGGGATTGCTAAAACATTTGGAGTCTGGCTCCTTAGAAAATGTGTAGCTATTTGTTGAATCCATCATCCTGTCATAGGTTTAATGAGGTCTGAATCTTCTCCCTCTCTATGTATTCTGGAGTTCGCAGAGCCATGACAGTCGCAGTTGAAGGTTCTTCCCATCTGGCCATGATGGATCATATTCAGGCATGTTTTAATGGGTTATTGCATTCATTCCACGGTTCCTAAAGTTTGCAGGTTGTTGCCTGCAGTCTGTGCTTTATCCCTAAGCCTCCTGAATTCAAACTGGATGCATTGGATCAAGCTTCACTTAAAGATCTCAGTCAGTCCTCACTGGACAGCAGCATTTACGTATATGTGCAACAGGCAGGAGAATGAGCAACAATGCCCTTTGATTTCAATCTTCTTTGGCAATCAGTTATGAGTAGGTGAATTTACATTTTTGGCAATTTTTTTTTTTGTTTTGAGAGATATATTGTTTGACAGGAAATAATGAATAGAAATAGCTGAAGTTGAAAGCTGGATACCTAGTTTTTCCTTTTTAAATGTAGCTTGACAATTATTGGTGAGCATTAATGTTGGAGAGGGTTGGCTTCACTAGCTACTGAACACATTTATTTAGGCTTGAACTTGATGCTGTTAGGTGGCAGTGCTACCTGTGAGTAGAGCAGGGCGACATATTGTTTCTGGTTTGATGTGCCTCTGATGCAGCTGGTGTGGATTGAAGTGCTAGTTAAAACGGAAGCATAATTACAAGTGTGTAAAGATTCATCTGATAGTTGACATTTAGTCAAATTTTTCTCTGACAAAAGGAGACATCATCTGCACATCAGCTGCTCCCACAGGATTTTTACTATAGCCTGTGTTGTGTTTGCATCTTGTAAAGGTGTTTACTATCTCCAGTATGTATCTGTACCTCCTCAACAACTGTTGGACAGTTAAGACATTTCTCCCCTCATTATGCATTTGATACACGACAAACAGTCAATTGTGCAATAAATAGTCCTTTAAACACAGGTAGATCTTTCTTGTGCTCCCGCAGTGCCCCAGAGAGTTAAATTAAGTGTTTGTTTATTTAGCTTAGCGTGATATATATGATGTACACCCTTCAGCAAAAACCAGGTTCTGTCCAAGATGATCTGTTGAAACAGGTATATGTTCAAAATTCTTTACTGCCTAGAAAGATGTCAATCACAGGAATCATACTTTTTCCACTGATCGCATCACCCATGCACCAGGTGCAATTTTACTTAATGTACCTGCAAGAAGACCACATACAGCATATTGTAGCTACAATTGCTAGCTTGAAAGCAAGCCATATGTGGTGTTTTTCAAAGCATGAGCTTACTCAAAAATGTACTCAGAGTGTCTCAAAAGATAAACTCTTGCAACTCTCTTATTTTTGATGGCTTGGTTCCTGGTCAACATTATATAGAGTTCACTACAGTTTTCAGTGAAATTGACCTTCAATGGTATGAACAGATCCATTAGTGATAGGCAGATATTGGATTACTTACACTTTGTGTGAGTCTTCCCCCGTCAGAAACATGTTACCCATGAATGTCAATTTCAACCCCTTTTGCATCACTAAGAGAAACAGTTCATCCAGCAGCTGGAAATACTCCTCTATTACAGAAGTAAGTCATCCATATAACAGAGTAAAACAGAGGAGGAGGAGTACGGGGACCATTCTGGTGGTGTTCCAGGATTCACTTGAGGATGTCCTCAAGTAAAAAGAAAAAGATATATTTATAATGTCTCTGCAGATCAGCTGTGCCAACATGATGAGGACTTATTGCACAGTTACTTTATTAAATCTCTTTACGCTTCTTAAGGAGATTATGCAAAACGAGGAGGGAGACCAAATTATACTCCCTGCCGTTTTTAATACTGAAAACAGATTGAGCTTCTGAAATTGCCTCAATTGGACTGTGAGAAAATAATTTTTGCCTCAGCATATTGTTTGCATAATATATCCAAACACAATGTTTTCTCATGAATTGGGAAAGGAAATGTTCTCAGATGTTGCAAGAGAACCACCATGGATCATTGGAGCATTGCTGCTCACAGGTTGAAAATCACTGGCTTACAGTATGTTATATCTTGTCTTTGGTGTTGATTGCCTGATTGTTAAAAAAAAAACAACAACAACAACCCATACCCCAAAGAAATTCTTTGCTTGCAGAGCCCCTTGGCTGAAGTTAGTGCCGCTTTCCTAAAATGCCAGCCCATGCTTGAAAGGCTTTAGGTGGCTGTTAGTGCTGAAACTGCAAATGCTGCCCTGGTGAAGGTTCTAAATTGTCCTATGTGGGTGTTTAAGCTTTTGTATGACTGATTTGGGCACAGTGTAACCCAAATTTGCCTAGCAGGGCCTTAAACTGCAACAGTACTCTTACTGACCGGAATCACTTGACAGGCTGTGAGGATTCCCACAGAACTCCCAGCATGCAGCTGCTCTTTGAAAAGGAATAATATTGAAATGCTATCCATTTTAATTGCAGTCATGGCACCAAGGTGATTATTTTATTATCAGTCTTTAGTAGTCATGCACACTGTATTAATTATGCACTTATTATAAATGGATGGGATGTCTCTTTCAAGGTTACAAAAGTTCACTCTTAAGCATGACCGTGAATGTTGAAGTTGATAGATTTAAAGTAACTGCTATCTTGTATCTGCATTTGCAGTGTAGTGACAGGTTACTGCATGCTGGAAAAGGAACCAGCTGAAGCTGTTCCCAGCTGTCTGTCCACAGACACAGAGCTCAAAAGAAAGGGGGGTTCCAAGAATATATTGATGTGCAGGGAGGACCACAATTACTTGTGTCTGGTTTACTTACAAGGAAGTGATCAGCTTCAGATCCTGGACTGAAAATTATGACCTTGTTAAGTAGATTCTGTACCAGAACAAAAATACCACCCTGTGCCCTGCCCACCACTTCAGACTGTGCTTCCTACAACTAGTATTTTACATTAGGCCTGGTGGCATAAAAGCACTTCAAACATCGGTGCCATTTTATATGTAAATATTAACACTACCGTATTTATCAGGGCTTTAATGTCTCTAATATTCTATGCATTCTCTAGCACACCCTCTACATCTTCATTACTATAAACAGAATTAAGAATATGGTGGAATGTACAAGATCTTTGTCTTGATAGAGAGTCCTTGATGTTGTAAAGGAAAAAAGTGTTTGGAAAATGTTCTTTAACATTCCTAGGGGAGAGCTGAGGTCTGTGTCCACTCATCATATGAAATGTGTGATGTCGGAGGATTACTTTAGTCATGATTCTCAATTCAACACTGAAAGACACAAGGTTGTTTGAATGTCACCAGTAAGACTCACTGTCAACATCTTATATTTCCAAGGAACTGTTTTTACCATCAGAGGTTAAACTCCTTCACAGATGTGAAATTATTATTAATGATTGGTTAAATGACAAATTATCATACTTGCGAAGACAGTGAACTCACAGGGAAAGCATGAGCTCTTGTCTATTCCATTCTGCATGCATGGCACACATACTGTAGAGTGCAATGAAATGAGATTTCTTAGTGAGTTTGTGTGTTTCGTTCAGTTCTTTCTTACAGAGTGGAAGAAAAGGCAGCCTTGGGTATTTACTGTTCACTAAGTGGAACACATCAGCCTTCAGCTTTTGGATTAACTGTCAATTATTGACTAATGAACTATTTTAAGACACTGTGATCTTTGGCAAACCAACAGGTGAGCTTGTGTTTTTGTTCTATTTATCCTATCTCTGTGTAGCTGCAGATCCAATGATGGAGGTTTGAGCTGATTTCAGAACAGAGTGTCCAGTGTGTTTGTGAGGAAGATGCAGTGGCTGTCATTATGCAGTCCTCACCATTAGTATGTAGAGGCCACTTTCAAAATTTTGACCAGCCAATCTCCTTCTTCTGTGTAGCAGCACTGTGGTCAGTAAGAACTCTTCATTTTTATATTTATATTTCAATAAAATGTTGGTATGTAATTTTGTACACTTGCATTGCCATGTGCTTTTGTATGATTTGAAATCTGTGATTAAAGATTGTACTGCAGGTGTTGTTTTTGGTCCTATTTAGATAACAAAGTGATAAGATTTTAGTTTGTTACAGTGACAGAGTGAATGATCTGTTACTATATGTAATCGGTACATGTGTGTCTGGACATGTATCTTTGTTCAAAAAGGTTTTGTAATGAGTTTTTGAGCCAAGGCTTTTGACAGCTTTGTTATTTTGAAGGACCCTTCAAGGACAAATCTTTAAATGTTTGAATGAATTATATCTATTTCCACATATAATAAACCTCATTTATGACATTAGCAAATATTTGTAAACTAAAGAACCAAATTGATAGATTAAGCTAGAGCAGTTCAAAGTATAGTAGTACCACAAATCATTCAGTACCCAAACTGGAGTAAAGAGAGAGAGAGAAAAAAGTGTTAAACTGATTAAATTAGTTCCCACTCAATAATCATTCATTTATTCTTTCATTCATCTTCAGTAATTAATTTATCCTGGTTGTGGAGCGTAGACGTCGATCCATCGCAGGCAAGTGTAATCGATGTTATCTATCTGGCTGTCTTGCCTGGCACTAGAAGATGCTTCTCTGTAGATGCTCTTACAAGAATCTCTGTGCAGAGACTGCAGCAACAAATGTTTTATCACTGCAATATGATTTTTGACAGCACATAGTGTTTAATATCCAACCCAAATCCAGTCAAACCCATATTTCTGTAATTTCTTATGTTTTCATACAAAGTTAGCAATAGGTTTGTTTTAATGTTTTTTTTTTTAAATTTAATTTTTTAAACATTTTTATTTGTGTTGTTACATATATTTGTGCATACACTTGACAGAAAGTTAAAAATGCTTAACTTTAAAATTTGTGAAAATGAAAATATTGGAATGGGACTTGTGTAAAAAATGTGTTCAGCCCCATTTTCACATTTGCTTGTGTCAATTCTCATTTATTTCTGCATTCGATATTTTCAAAAATAATGCCAAAAACATGAATAAACTTACAGAAAATTACTTGAGTGCATTTTTTAAGGACATCTTTTACAGTTCCAAAAGCGGTGTTCTTTTCTGTTTCTGTTTTTTTCTGGAATCTCTATGTCAAGCAATTTATTATACAACACACAAAATATGGTCTTTTACACAAATTTTGAAGCTTAAAGTTATCAACCAACTAAGAAAGGATAGAAAAATAAATCTGAGCTCTTCTTCATCATACCACTTCCCACAGTATCAATTTTGCACTCTAGCATTACTCATTATTTTTCTGTACTGCATGCTAAGTTCTGGAATTAAAGTGCCCTCGACTAAAATTGCCACCCTTGGTAAATGTGAGCAAAGAAAGCTGTGAAAAATTGTCTTTATTGTTTAACCTTTTGATCTTTTGTTTAAAAAAAAATCACAAAAATACTCTGTTCTCATGGATAGCAAACAATTGCAAATAAAATACAGGTTTATAAAGAAAAATCTTTGTTAAATATAGGTGTGCAACAATTATTGGCACCCTTTTAGTCAATACTTTGTGCTACCTCCCTTTGCCAAGATAACAGCTCTGAGTCTTCTCCTATAATGCCTGATGAGGTTGGAGAATACATGACAAGGGAACTGAGACCATTCCTCCATACAGAATCTCTCCAGATCCTTCAAATTTCGAGGTCCATGCTGGTGGACTCTCCTCTTCAGTTCACCACACAGGTTATCTATGGGTTTCAAGTCATGGGACTGAGATGGCCATGGCAGGACCTTGATTTTGTGGTCAGTAAACCATTTTTGTGTTGATTTTGATGTATGTTTTGAATTATTGTCCTGCTGGAAGATCCAAACACGGCCCATTTGAAGCTTTCTGGCAGAGGCAGTAAGGTTTTCATTTAATATCTGTTGATATTTGATAGAGTCAATGATTTCATGTATCCTAAAAAAATTTCCAGGTCCTCTGGCAGACAAACAGCCCCAAAACAAAAAGCTCTATTTTGGTTTCATCTGACCATAGAACCCGATCCCATTTGAAGTTCCAGTAGCGTCTGGCACACTGAAGATGCTTGAGTTTGTTTTCGGATGAGAGTAGAAAAGAATGTAGAATTTTTCTTGAAACCCTTCCAAATAACTTGTGACGGAGGTGACTTCAGATTGTAGTTTTGGAAACTTTCTGACCCCAACACGCAACTAAATTCTGCAATTCTTCAGCTGTGATCCTTGGAGATCATTTGGCCACTCGAACCATCCTCTTCACAGTGTGTTGAGAAAATATAGACACACGTCCAATTCCAGGTTGATTCATAAGATTTCCAGTTGACTGGAACATCTTAATTATTGTCCTGATGGTGGAAATGGGCGTTTTCAATGCTTGTGCTGATTTCTTATAGCACTTCCCATTTTATGAAGCTCAACAACCTTTTGCTGCACATCACAGCCTTGGTCTTACCCATTGTTATGAATGACTAAGGGAATTTGACCTGTGTGTTACTTCATATTTATACTCCTGTGAAACAGGAAGTCATGGTTGAACAATTTCCTGTTCCTAGTCACCCAGGTGTTCTAAAAAATGTAAAATATCAATGGATATATATATATATATATATATATATATATATATATATATATATATATATATATATATATATATATATATATTAAACAAAGATCAAAAGGTTAAGCAATAAAGAAAATTTTTCACTGCCTTCTTTGCTCATATTTACCAAGGGTACCAGGTGTAGGGCACTGTACCTGCTGACAAAACCAATTACATGTCCATGGAATCTGCATGACTTTGCTAACAATGAGTCTCATTTACAGTGATATATGTCATGGTACCCCACTAATTTAAATGTGTAGCCTAGAATGAATGTTTGAATCTTCGGACTTCTTTTGTCTACAGAATAAAAATACAGTATGAAGCTGCAGACTGTCCATGTAGATCAAAGTCAACAATGCAATAAGACTCCAGTGAATTCATTTTGCTCTGAAATGTTTGTGAATCCATGACAAAAGTGATTTTCAGACCTATTTCACTATACAAAATACAATGAAATAAAAATAAATAAAATAAATACAATGTTAATGAGTATTGAATATGTAATTTCATTCCTGCTCACCACTATTCAGCAGGATCTCAAATGCAGCAGGAACTTTAACCCAATCACAGAGAAGGCCCTGCAGGCTTAATTTTCTACCACAGTGAAAGAAATATAAACTGCCACAGAAGCTGTTGATCCTATTCTACACAGCCACCACTTAATCAATCGGCACATCTTCCATAACTGTCTAGTTTATCTCTGCAACTTCACGCTTCAAGCACATTTTGTGAAGTATAGAGGAAATCATTGGCTGCCAGATCCCCCAGCCCTCCCCCAACACATACCTATACCAGGGTGAAGAAGAGGACACATAAAATCATGGCCAGTGCCTCACATCCCAATCACCCTCCATTCCAGTGCTTTCCTTCACAGCAGAAACCAAGATTAAGCACCAGCTGACATCCGCACAGCTTCCTCATAAACAAGTTCTCACATTCATCATCTTTAATAAGTCGAAATGTGCACTTCACTGGATATGGCAATATGAGTCTCAGTGTAATTGCACACACTGAAACATTTTCCGGTATGACATTTAACTGTACTTTTTTCTCCCAGTCATGCATATTTTTAAAAATAAGTAGTTACAGGTGTAGTTCATTAGCTATTTCCCAGGATGTGAAAAAAGACTGTCAAAAAACCCTCTTGGGTGTCACTTCCTACTCCTCTAAGCCCTGGCCATACTTCTAGTGTGCAAAAAAATGTCAAGATACTATCATGTTTAATAAGCAATGGCAGATTCACTATGTCACACATAAAAACACATTCTGTCCTCATCATATACTGTATGTAAAGATACAGTGCCCTCCACTAATATTGGCACCCTTGGTAAATATGAGCAAAGAAGGCTGTGAAATTTTGTCTTTATTGCTAAAGCTTTTTTCTTTTGTTAAAAAAAATTACAAAAATACTCTTCTCTCATCAATATTAAACAGTTGCAAAAACAAATCTTTGTTGAATATAGGTGTGCAACAATTAATGGCACCCCTACGAATTCATATGCGAAAAATATATTTGAAGTAAAAAAGCCTTTACTCTCATCCAAAAACTCAAGCATCTTCAGTTTGCCAGACACTACTGGAACTTCAAATGGGATTGGTTTCTATGGTCAGATGAAACGAAAATAGAGCTTTTTGGCAATAAACACCAGAGGTGGTTTGGCGCACACAGAGAGGTAGCCAAATGGAAAAGTACCTCATGCCCACGGTTAAATATGATGGTGGCTCTTTAATGTTTTGGGGTTGTTTTTCTGCCAGAGGACCTGGATTTTTTTTTAGAATACATGGCATCATGGACTCCATCAAATATCAACAGATATTAAACGAAAACCTGACTGCCACTGGCAGAAAACTAGTTAATCCAGCAGGACAATAATTCAAAACATACATCAAAATCAACACAAAAATGGTTTACTGACCACAAAATCAAGGTCCTGCCATGGCCATCTCAGTCCCCTGACTTGAAACCCATAGAAAACCTGTGTGGTGAACTGAAGAGGAGAGTCCACCAGCATGGACCTCGAAATTTGAAGGATCTGGAGAGATTCTGTATGGAGGAATGGTCTCAGATCCCTTGCCATGTATTCTCCAAGCTCATCAGGCATTATAGGAGAAGACTTAGAGCTGTCATCTTGGCAAAGGGAGGTAGCACAAAGTATTGACTAAAATGGTGCCAATAATTGTTGCACACCTATATTTAACAAAGATATTTTTTAACAAAGATACCTGTGCTTTGTTTGCAATTGTTTGCTATCCATGAGAGCAGAGTGTATTTGTGAATTTTTTTTTAACAAAACATCAAAAGTTTAAACAATTAAGACAATTTTTCACAGCCTTCTTTGCTCATATTTACCAAAGGTGCCAGTATTAGTGGAGGGCACTGTATATACAGTATATGTAAAAGCATGGGTATGTGTATGTTACCTGCTAGCCAGTCATTCAGTACTAAACTCTAAGCATAGACTCCCTTCTGGAGTTTAGAGGGAGTCCCATGGAAAAGCAATACATGACCGAGTTGTTTGGTAGAGATTTAATTAAAATAGTCCTCTAATGCTTCTCCATAAGAGGTAAACACAGCTCTACAGCTTCTCTTGGGGTTTCCAGATAAATGTGGTACACATTTTACTAAGTGCAAGCAAGGGTTTGATTACACACTTGTTAATTCTTGCATATTAGTTTATTCATTTCTGTACTTAATGATCTGTTAAATAATGTTATGTGTTCAGATTTCATTTTGTCGGCTTCTCCACCTGCATGATGCTTTACACTGTAGCTGTGTGAAAAAAAGAAGAAGAGGGGGAACACCAAGTACTGAAAAATAAAGTAACCACTTCATCCTGGTCTGGGGAACAGTGGATCTGGAGCCTGGGTGTTAGTTGGGAATACACCTCGGAGAATACACAGAGCAAGCCCATGAGATCAAACGCTGAAACTCCACACAGTTACCCATGCTCAGGATTAAACCAGGGAGCTGAAGTGGTGAGGTGGCAATGCTACCTTATATGTGCCACCATTCTGCCCACCTAGAAAGTGTGTGCGTATTATTTGTCTGTGCTCATGAACCTCCAGGAAATTAATATATTTCCCTATAATTCATAAATATATTTTATGAATAAAAATAAAAACAAAGTTTATAATAACATAATCCCATCCATCCATCTTCTATACCGCTTATGTCACGATTCCCCCTTGAAGCAGTGTGCTTTAAGCGCTGTCGACCGTAGTGACATTGGGACACGTGTGTTTTGTTTATGTTTGTCATGTCTCCTCCCTGTTCCGTCATTGGCTGGGAAGTCACGTGTGTCCGGATTACCCTCAGCTGTTAGCAGTTGCGAGGGTAATCATGTCCGCATATATACCGCGCGCTTCCCAGCACACAACGCGGAAGATTAAGTAGTAAGTAATAAGAAGTGAATGTTTAGCGTTAGTGTAGTTCGTGTCATAGTCATAGTCATAGTCATAGTCAGTTCGCGCTGGATATCCGCTTCCAGTTCATCGTCATAGTTTGTTTTTTGTTTTGGTTATCGACCTAGATTCCTGCCTAGCCCCGTGTATACCTGTTTGCCAATCGCCTGACCTCTTGCCTGTTTATGAATTACGTTTTGGATCACGTTTTGGATTTGTCTGCCTGCCTGTCTCTTTAAATAAACAATTGTTATCCTGCACTTGCATCCGCCTTATCTCTGCTTCGTATCTCTGCTACGATGTGTGACAGAATCTTCCGCCCTAACATGGATGCAGCAGGAGGACTAGAGAGAAGGCACGCCACAGCAACCAGGAAAATCGGACAATACCGCATCGGGGAACGCTCGGATTACTGGCCGCATTTTTCATACGTGCAATTTCCCCAAAGGTACGCCATTGAATTGCTGCCAGAGACAGCGGGATTGGGGAGCTACCCGCTGGAGTTTCTCTTCAGCTGCCAGGAGTATTTCTGCAGCTTGGCGGTTCCCAAGCCTACTAAGAGAGAGTGGATCGGGTTCCTGGTGTCCAGGTTTTGCGGCCCGGCCCGTGACTGGGTGGAGCAGCTGGTGAGTGCTGGGTCGCCAGCCCTCCATGATGTCACTCAGTTTACAGAGCTGTTTATGGAGGAGTTTTCACAGCCTGGACAACTTCGTGGTCTTGATTTACTGGGGTGGAGAGTCAATGGACAGCCCCAGGTGGACCCACCATTCAACCTCTATTATGAGGAGATGGACAGGGCAGTAACCAGCGATCCACTTCAGTTTCCGGCCAACACGGGGGTGAAATCCCCGAGATGCATGACCGAGGGCTGCGGGAGAGAGACTCAGCTTCAATGTCCCACTTGCAGGAAGCTGGGCCTCCAGGAAGCTTTCTTCTGCTCTCAGGAATGCTTCAAGAGCAGCTGGCGGGAGCATAAGAAACTCCACCGGAGAGCCCGTGCAGAGACCCAGCCCGGGACCGACAGGGTGACCTCAGAGCTCGAACCTGAGCCCCACGAGGTGGGCTCACCCGCCAAGCTCCAACAAAAGGTCCAAGTCAAGTCTCACATCCCTGAGATCCAAGTCAAGTCTCACGTCCCTGAGATCCAAGTCAAGTCTCACGTCCCTGAGCTCCAGGTCCAGCCGCCAGCCCCTGAGCTCCAGGTCCAGCCTCCAGCCCCTGAGCTCCAGGTCCAGCCGCCAGCCCCTGAGCTCCAGGTCCAGCCGCCAGCCCCTGAGCTCCAGGTCCACCCGCCAGTCCCTGAGCTCCAGGTCCAGCCTCCAGTCCCTGAGCTCCAGGTCCAGCCTCCAGTCCCTGAGCTCCAGGTCCAGCCTCCAGTCCCTGAGCTCCAAGCCAAGCCTCCAGTCCCTGAGATCCAAGCCAAGCCTCCAGTCCCTGAGATCCAAGCCAAGCCTCCAGTCCCTGAGATCCAAGTCAAGCCTCCAGTCCCTGAGATCCAAGTCAAGCCTCCAGTCCCTGAGATCCAAGTCAAGCCTCCAGTCCCTGAGATCCAAGTCAAGCCTCCAGTCCCTGAGATCCAAGCCAAGCCTCCAGGCTCTGACGCCCAAGCCAAGCCTCCAGGCTCTGACGCCCAAGCCAAGCCTCCAGGCTCTGACGCCCAAGCCAAGCTAGCTGACCCAGTCACCCAAGTTCTGCTCACGTGCCGGTCTGCCGACAGGCCCAGCCAAGTTCCGCTCACGCCACAGTCTGCTGACACGCCCAGCCAAGCTCCGCTCGCGCCCCAGTCTGCTGACACGCCTAGCCAAGCTCCGCCCATGCCCAAGGTTCACCTAGTGACCTCAGAGCCTCAGCCTCCCTGTTCAGCTGTGGACGTCGCTCAGCCTCCCTGTTCAGCTGTGGACGTCGCTCAGCCACCCTGTTCAGCTGTGGACGTCGCTCAGCCACCCTGTTCAGCTGTGGACGTCGCTCAGCCTCCCTGTTCAGCTGTGGACGTCGCTCAGCCTCCCTGTTCAGCTGTGGACGTCGCTCAGCCTCCCTGTTCAGCTGTGGACGTCGCTCAGCCTCCCTGTTCAGCTTTGGACGTCGCTCAGCCTCCCTGTTCAGCTGTGGACGTCGCTCAGCCTCCCTGTTCAGCTGTGGACGTCGCTCAGCCTCCCTGTTCAGCTGTGGACGTCGCTCAGCCTCCCTGTTCAGCTGTGGACGTCGCTCAGCCTCCCTGTTCAGCTGTGGACGTCGCTCAGCCTCCCTGTTCAGCTGTGGACGTCGCTCAGCCTTCCTGCTCAATGGCAGATAGCGTTCCCCTCTTCTGCTTCAAGGAGACCCATGCTCCTCTCCCTGGCCGCACGGAGACCCACGCTCCTCTCCCTGGCCTTACAGGGGACGCTCTGCCTTCCAGTTCAGCTGGGGACGTCGCTCCGCTTTCAGGCGCCGACGAGGATGTCGCCCTGCTTCGCTGCTCCGCCGAGTACAGCGCTCTGCCTTCCTGCTCCGCCGAGTACAGCGCTCTGCCTTCCTGCTCCGCCGAGGACGTCGCTCTGCCTTCATGTTCCGACGAGGACGTCGCCCTGCTTCCCTGCTCCGCCGAGTACAGTGCTGTTTCCCTGCTCCACCGAGGTCGTCGCTCTGCCCTCATGCCCAGCCGAGGTCACCGCTCTGCCCTCATGCCCAGCCGAGGTCGTCGCTCAGCCTCCCTGTTCAGCCGAGGTCGTCGCTCAGCCTCCCTGTCCAGCCGAGGTCGTCGCTCTGCTTCCCTACGCCGCCAAGAACACCGTGCAGTTTCATGTCTCTGCTCAGGACATTCAGCCCAGGGGGCCGGGGCCGCCAATGAAGTGGGATGACTCATGGCACTCCGGGAGGAGTGCCCTTGGGGGGGGGTTCCGTCACGATTCCCCCTTGAAGCAGTGTGCTTTAAGCGCTGTTGACCGTAGTGACATTGGGACACGTGTGTTTTGTTTATGTTTGTCATGTCTCCTCCCTGTTCCGTCATTGGCTGGGAAGTCACGTGTGTCCGGATTACCCTCAGCTGTTAGCAGTTGCGAGGGTAATCATGTCCGCATATATACCGTGCGCTTCCCAGCACACAACGCGGAAGATTAAGTAGTAAGTAATAAGAAGTGAATGTTTAGCGTTAGTGTAGTTCGTGTCATAGTCATAGTCAGTTCGCGCTGGATATCCGCTTCCAGTTCATCGTCATAGTTTGTTTTTTGTTTTGGTTATCGACCTAGATTCCTGCCTAGCCCCGTGTATACCTGTTTGCCAATCGCCTGACCTCTTGCCTGTTTATGAATTACGTTTTGGATCACGTTTTGGATTTGTCTGCCTGCCTGTCTCTTTAAATAAACAACTGTTATCCTGCACTTGCATCCGCCTTATCTCTGCTTTGTATCTCTGCTACGATGTGTGACAGCTTACTCCTTTTCAGGGTCATGGGGTCAGGGTCATTTTACTTTTGATATTTGCTTGCATATATATATATATATATATATATATATATATATATATATATATATATATATATATATATATATATATATATATATATAAAATTTAATGAATTCAAAGTTTACTTAATTTAACTTAAGAAACTAAGTCCCTCACACAATCTGCGATCGATTAGTGACCGACGCTTAGTAGTACCTACTCAGCGTGGCTCAAGGTCTCTTTCCAGAACCTTCAAACTAACTGTTCCTAAGTGGTGGAATGAACTTCCAACCTCAATCCGGACTGCACAATCTCTCACCATCTTCAAAAAACAGCTAAAGACCCACCTCTTCCGTGACCACCTAACCAACTCTTTAAAAAAAAAAAAAATTGCACTTACACCTCTACTTTGTGCACTTTGCTTCTTCTGGATCTCAATTAATGGAACTTGTATGGTAGCTTGATATATCGCTTTGCTTGTATTTTCTCATTTGCAAGTCGCTTTGGATAAAAGCGTCTGCTAAATGAATAAATGTAAATGAGGAATTGGATAGAACAATTGATATTACAAATAATTTTGAGTTAAATCAACTTGGAATTTAGTGCATTGAACTTTAAAATAATTGTTGGAAGGGCTGGAATGTTTAAGTTAAGTTCACTTAAGTTATCGAGCAAACATTACTTTTTTTTAAGGCAACCACTTTCCGCAAATTTTTAAGTACAATCAAGTTATCCGGGTTTACAGTGTGGTGCCATGTCCATAATAACAATATTGTGTGCACTTAAAATGGTAATATATTCTCTTAGGGTACTAAATATTGGTACAAGATTATTGTTTGGTGTGCTTTTGGTGTGTCTCTGATCTGCTGATATTCTTTGTAGTGTCTTTATAACAAGGAATGTTTGACCTTGGTGCACAAGGTGAAGTGCTAGTAAAAATGTGTTGTGATATGCTGCTGCTCTATCTCTATCTAGAGTATTTTTAAAATATTTAAAACACTGACATCTGGTATAAGGCATGGTAGGTGTTTGTGACTTCTGTGTTAAATAAATTTATGATTTCCTGTATAATCACTCTCAGTTCTCATGGATTAAAAGAACATGAAGGCATTGTTCTGCCTTACTTGTTCTGTATTCAGTCACTGTTTTGGTGGGCGTCTTCTTTTTTACTCGAACAGTAAATACAGAGAAGCCCAGTGTGTAGTGGTTGTTCGTTGTAAGTGGTTTTGATTTTGGGTTTTCTCAAGGACACTCACTTTAATAAATCTGGGGTGAATTCCAAAACTCTAACTGATGCCTCCTTTTTAATTCCGTGATCCGTATGTCCTTCAGAAATCAATACAAGCTAGCCAGTTTTAGGATGTACCAATTCTTAAAATACACTCAGAATGAAATCAATGAATGAGGAAGAAAGGACACTTCTAGACTTCTGACACAAATGCCTCATATACAGAACAATTTTTTTTATTGTTGTATTTGACATAAGCCTATATACTGTAAATACTTATCACTCCAAAAAACAAATTAAATGATACAACAATATAGAACTGCAAACACAAAATTTATACATTTTAAATGAATACAAAATGTGCTAAAAAAAAAATAAATATTTGGATATAAGTCAGTTAAAATATGGCTTAGTTTATGAGCCATATGAGAAGTCATGTGATGAGAAGAATCTTGTTTAGGCTAAAAAATCAACATTTAAGTGTAATTCATATACATGCAATTTTGTTTTCATTAAGGTTAATTCAGGGTGAAGGCCTAATCTGCATAGACAGATCTGTTATTTAGTTAATACAGCTAAGGAGGATGTTGCAGTAACATGCTGCATCAGTGAGCAAGTCTTATTTGGTAAATACGTATGTCTGTCCTCAATTACACTTGTCCTCATTTTCCATTCCTGTCATCCCTTCCTCTCTTCCTTTGAGGAAGGAGCTAAGATGTGAGGAAGGGAAGCAAGGTAATGAATAAAGGAGGTGCAGTGTAAGAAATGAGGCATACCCTTTATATGTAATGAAGATGCCTTCAGGGACACATGTTGACAGACAAGGTTTTGAAGCATAAGTAATTCTGGTGAATCATCTGTTGCAATCGCTCAGTAAATACACTATGGGGAACAAAAGAATCAAAGTAGCAATATGTAACTTTTTATTTATTATTATTATTTTTCAACCCTATATTTGATCAACATCAGAAGCAGCTTCCACTAGGGTTTAGTTTTTTTTGTTGTTGTTTAAATGTGCTTAAAAAAAAATTACTGAATTAAAATTGGGCAGAAGACACACACATCCCCAAGTTCTTGTACACTAATTCAATGCATGCTCAGGAGTGATAATTCTAATGTGTTTGTTGTTCAATGGTTTAATTTTTGGTGTTTCTGAACATTTTTGTATTGTGTATTTCAACTGCAGTACTTCCACTCTCCTCCAGGGATAACAGCCTTATGATTATGGCCTCATAGCCCATATCATATTAAATAAGGGTTCTAAAATTTCCTATCTTTCTTTTTGTGTGTTATTAATTTTTAAAAGATTTTGCCTAGATCCCTTTGTAGAGGCAATGAAATTCTCTCTCTCTCTCTTTCTACGACACCCCGGTTGTATCTTAAAAGTCCGTCCAGCCAAAGGAGCTGTGATTACACAAGCATTTACCATTTGGACAGTGTGTTCTTGGAGCTGTTGGAAGCAGTTTTAGAGCTTACTGATAGCTTTGTTACATGGATTGATGATTAGCCTGGTGCACTCAGCATTATAAAGTAAATTTATATTTACTTCAGTGGGAACAGTTATCCACTCTCATGACTTCTTTGTTTATCTGTGCTTATCTCCACGACTCAACTACTGCTACACTATGTGCATTTCACTATGAGGTAGATTCTAATAAATTAAGCAGAATGTCACCAGGAAAGCAAACTTTGTTTTGTTTTGTTACTATGAACACTATGGCAAAGTAATGAGTAATTAATACTGTATGTATGTATGTATGTATGTATGTATGTATGTATGTATATATATATATATATATATATATATATATATATATATATATATATATATATATATATAATTACTAATTTATATAACACCTCACCCTTGGTTGCACAACAGGAGGTAAATGGTAATTATTTGAGAACAGTATTGGTTCTGAGTGTGACCTCAGTGTAATGTTTAGTCGTCCTTTAGTATTCATTAGTTTGAGAAGAAGCCTCACTCCTGTATGAACTCATTTCTACAGACTAGGGAAAAAAGCCTGCGCCATAAGGCAAGTCATTAAGCAGGACATTTGTTGCTTTATGCTGCCAAGAAGTTCATAGATGAATGCCTGAGGATAATTAATATTTTCAAGGTTAAATGTTATTGTTATGTAAGTCTGCATTGTGAATTTAATTGGGAAGAATCCAGAAATCCTAATCATGGTTCAGAAACAGGAGTCAAAACACAGGCAGACAACATAGTTTAAGCAACTCCATGATCAAAACCTGAAAAATAACAGGACTGGGTCAAATCAGGTGAAATTCATACACAAAACAAGGAACTGCAACACAGAAAATCAGTGCTTAGGCTTGCACAAACATCACTTTGCCAAGCTAAATTCTGAGACAGACACTGTTATGCATTGCATGCATGCTACATCAGAATCCATGACCAAATGAGCTGATTATAATGATTATTTTTAAAAGTTATGGTGCTATTATGTGAGACTGAGTAGGGCAAAGTTGGAGACTTCTCAATTCACCTGTTATCAATTCACTAATAACCTTAATGGAAGGAGGAGGTCTTATTAATGGATAAAGAAACAATAAGAAGAAAGTACACACATACAGTATAGTACAACTGATCACTATTAGATCTTTATTTTGGTCATTTTGCCAATGTTCTCAAATCTTAGCTCATTGTTCTCCTGCTTACTTTGTACAGTGGATTTTTGCCCATAAAAAGTGTTATGGATTTAATTTCCTCTTGCCTTAACTTGACCGTGTTGTGACCTGGCAACCATTACCTGTGAGGCAAACAAGCAGGGAGCTCAGGGAACTGTATGTGTAAAGCATTGAAGCTTTGTTTTGTCTTTGAAAGCACAGAGACCATAAATCTCTTGGCATACTAAATTTAACATAGTTAATTAGGGCAAGGAATTGAGAAGTGATCCTATGTATATGTATGTGAATATGAGAGAAGAGAACAGAGAAAATAATTTCAACAATATGATTTTTCTCTTCAAATATTTCTGTCAGTGCTCTCCATTTCCGATCTCTGGGGGGTAGGGGGACTGAGATCACTGTGTTGATGTCATGATGTTTTTGTTTCAGTAAGCCAATAATAAGCCAGTCTTGTGTTCTCAATGTGCCATACCAAAATATAGTCTAATTAATCAAAATTAGTCAGTGTTCTATCAATAGTTAAGACATGTCACTGTTATCCACAGTTGTTGCTTTACAAACGTAGTGAAGGGCAGCAGGTTTCAAGCAGAGATGTACAACTCTGAAATCTGGAGCACACATTCAGAAGATAAATAGGTGTCATTCAAGGTACCTCTTCTTAGTGAAATCGATCTCAAGCGAGTTACTCTGCCAATTCTCCTGTCAATCTCACAACTCAAATTCCAAAAAAGTTGTGATGCTGTATAAAATGTAAATAAAAACAGAATGCAAGGATTTGAAAATGTAATAAACCAATATGGTATTCACAATAGAACATATCAAATGTTTAAACTGAGTAAATGTACCATTTAAAAAAAAAAAAAAGGTAATTTTGAATTTGATGGCCGCAACACGCCTCAAAAAAGTTGGGACGGGGCAACAAAAGGCTGGAAAAGTAAGTGTTACTAAAAAGAAACAGGTGGAGGTTAATTGGCAGCAGGTCAGTAACATGATTGGGTTAAAAAAAAGAGTATGTTAGAGAAGCAGAGTCTTTCAGAAGTAAAGATGGGCAGAGGTTCACTGTTAGATTTCCAAGTATCTCAGGAATCTCATATTTATGTCTTCAGATCTCCGTCAGCCCTTTCAGCCTGTTCTACAATTATTTACTTCTATTAACTTTTAGTTCTGTGCTACTATGAGCTAGAAAGTGTGGTTTTCCTCAGAGCGTTTCAGATCTGGGGAGCCTAAGTGAACACACACAGACACATGCATGCTCACGGAGATGCCCGGTTTATTCATGCTAAACAGAAGTATTTATACACATTGATAACAGCAGTGTGTGGACTGTTGCAGTGCGTCTGGTGCAGGTACCAGCCAGATAGACAAAACACACAGCACACAGGGTCATACTACAAAATAAGTCTACATGTGTCAGCTATATTAAAGATGGCAGTTGATCAGCTTATTTAAAGAGGTAATTAAATGAATTCATAATATGAGAGAGTACATGATATAAGAGAATTTCCTTTCATTCACAAATCTGCGAAAAACTGCATCTACACTTTGTGGACCAATTTCAGAATAAACTGTTCCTCAACGTAAAATTGTGAACACCATTAATATCTTATCATCTACAGTACAAAATATCATCAAAAGACTCAGAGAATCTGGACAAATCTCTGTGCACAAGAGACAAGGGTGAAAATCACTGCATGGGCTCAGAAACACCTCCAGAACTCATTGTCTGTGAACACAGTTCGCTGTGCCATCCAAAAATGCTGATTTTCTGGATGTTGTGCTTGCTCGCACAAGCCATGTGCGAGCATGATCCAAAACACCACCGTCTTTTTGGGCCAAAGCACTTTTAAAATGGACTGAGTCAAAGTGGAAAACTGTTCTGTGGTCAGAAGAATCAAAATTGGAAATCTTTTTGGAAACCATGGACGCCGCATCCTCTAAACTAAAGAAGAGAGGGACCATCTGGCTTTTTTATTAGTGCTCAGTTCATAAGCCTACATCTCTGATGGTATGGGGGTGCACCGGTGCCTATGGAATGGCCAGCTTGCACATCTAGAAAGGCACCATCAATGCAACATATGCTTCCATCCAGATTCCATCCCATCTTTACGTCTGAAAGACTCTGCCTCTCTAATATACTCTTTTTATACCCAATCATGTTACTGACCTGTTGCCAAGTAACTAATTAGCTGCAAAATGTTCCTCCAGCTGTTTCCTTTAACTTTCCCAGCCTTTGGTTGCCATCGTCCCAACTTTTTTGAGACGTGTTGTGGCCATCAAATTTTAAAATTAATTATTTTTTTTCTTAAAATGCTACATTTACTCAGTTTAAACATTTTATATGTTTTCTATGTTTTATTGTGAATAACATATGGGTTTATGAGATTTGCAAATCATTGCATTCTGTTTTTATTTACATTTATTTACACAGTGTCCCAACGTTTTTGGAATTATTATTGTATAAATTCATCTCCTCCAGGAAAGTAAAACGGTGCCAGGGAGCCATGGTACTAGCAAGATCATCTGTTGCATAATCCCTGGAGCATTGGGCATGGGCGCCATCTGTGTTTGGAGAGGAAGAGAAAGGTCAGTAAAAGAAATAGAGAGCATAACAGAAAGTGAGAAGCATGAGACATGCTCTGACACATTGATGCCCAGGGAAAAAGTAATAGAGTTTCTGAACCATATTCCCCCTACTTGCATTAGTGTTTTTATTTCCCATTTGAATTGCTGTTAGAAATGTGATAGATGTGTCTCCATAAAAAATGGCTGGCTTATATCATGCATGAGACATCAGCTAATTAGAGCAGAGACACCCGATGGTTGCATTGAACTTCTCTTTATTTTGAAATTGATGCATGCAACACATTCCAAAAAAGTTGGGACAGGGGCAATTTAGGTCTAAGTGACAAGTTGAAATAAGAAGGTGATGTGAAACAGGTGAGGCAATCGTCTAATCAAAAAAGGCATGGTCCTTCAAGAGCAAGGATGGGTCGAGACTGTGCAATCTGCCAAGAGATGCATCGGTGAATAATCTAATAATCTAAAAATAATCTAAAACTTCTCTGGACACGGCCTCATCTAAGATGGACCTGGTGTCTTCAGCACCCAAATGCTTAATAAGTGTTATTAAAAGAAAAGGTGATGTTACACAGTGATAAACAGTCGACTGTCCCAACTTTTTTGGAGTGTGTTGCAGTCATCAAATTAAAAAAAAGTAAATTCACAGTAGAACATAAGTAAAACATAAAATAATGTGTTTTCAATATAATACAATTGGATTGGATTTTCAAATGACTCTTTTTTGCATTTTCCATACTGTCCCAACTTTTTTGGAATTGCAGTTGTGCTTCTTACTAGCAGTATGCAGCTGTGATTGTCATTTCCTAAGCCAATTGAGTCTTCCGCAGCTTCCTGCAGTGCCCTGATAGACAAGGCTTCAGTGACCTGGTTGCTCTGGTAACTGTGGACAACTGTATAGTAATGAAAATGTTTGTAACAGGTGTCCTACACTGCTGATGAGATTAGTATTACCATTGATCTCAAAATTCTAGGCTCAGCATTCAGTTTGTACCAGAGCATTGATGGGTATCTTACCAGTATCTGTCTAATTGAATGCACTCTTGTCAATTCATAATCAGAAGTGGTCTTTGATTATAACCCTGAGTGAACCAGCACATTGGTAAGGCAGCATGACTAACATATAAACATTTTTATCATCTTATCATGAGGCTGCTGATAAATTTGGGACTGCTCAGTGAATGTGTTTGTCTCATGGTAATATTTGTGACAAATGGGATGTGAAACGTGAAAACAAATCTTTGGGTAATATTCATCCAAACAATTATGAAATCATAGCATACAGTGAGGGAAAAAAGTATTTGATCCCCTGCTGATTTTGTACGTTTGCCCACTGACAAAGAAATGATCAGTCTATAATTTTAATTGTAGATTTATTTGAACAGTGAGAGACAGAATAACAACAAGAAAATCCAGAAAAACGCACGCCAAAAATGTTATAAATTGATTTGCATTTTCATGAGGGAAATATGTATTTGACCCTCTCTCAGTCAGAAAGATTTCTGGCTCCCAGGTGTCTTTTATACAGGTAACGAGCTGAGATTAGGAGCACACTCTTAAAGGGGGTGCTCCTAATCTCAGTTTGTTACCTGTATAAAAGACACCTGGGAGCCAGAAATCTTTCTGACTGAGAGAGGGTCAAATACATATTTCCCTCATGATGGACGGGGCCATGTACCGTCAAATCTTGGGTGAGAACCCCCTTCCCTCAGCCAGGGCATTGAAAATGGGTCGTGGATGGGTATTCCAGCATGACAATTACCCAAAACACACGGCCAAGGCAACAAAGGAGTGTCTCAAGTAGAAGCACATTAAGGTCCTGGAGTGGCCTAGCCAGTCTCCAGACCTTAATCCCATAGAAAATCTGTGGAGGGGGCTGAAGGTTTGAGTTGCCAAACGTCAGCCTCGAAACCTTAATGACTTGGAGAAGATCTGCAAAGAGGAGTGGGACAATATCCCTCCTGTGATGTGTGCAAACCTGGTGGCCAACTACAAGAAACGTCTGACCTCTGTGATTGCCAACAAGGGTTTTGCCACCAAGTACTAAGTCATGTTTTGCAGAGGGGTCAAATACTTATTTACTTATTTCCCTCATTAAAATGCAAATTAATTTATAACATTTTTGACGTGTTTTTCTGGATTTTTGTTGTTGTTATTCTCTCTCTCACTGTTCAAATAAATCTACCATTAAAATGATACAATGATCATTTCTTTGTCAGTGGGCAAACGTACAAAATCAGCAGGGGATCAAATACTTTTTTCCCCTCACTGTAACCATAAATTTTCTTCTCTAATTTAGAAATTTTGTGAAAGGCATATTGAGCAGTATATTGAGCCACCACTTCAAGATCTCCCACAATTGAGCTTTGACTGGCAGCACTGACTATTTTCAGGAGGTTATTTTAACACAAGAACAGCTACAACAGTATGTAGAAGTATTGATTCATCACTATAACCCATTCCAAAGTCATCTTGCTTCTCTCTTATCTATCTTTTAATTTCATATTTGTTATTTTTCACTTTCAGGTACCTCACAGGTATCTACAATAGTAGCTCTGCTTTCATTCCTGGCAAGTACCCTATCCTTATATTGCAGACTCTCAGTTGCTGTGTTTAATTGCTCACCAGATATCTCTCACTACAGAAAATTATTTATTTATTTATTTATTTATTTATTTTTGGTGAAACAGCTCCATGTAATGGTGACCGTCATGTCTCTGGCTCATATCATAAGTTGGATAAACCTACACTTTTGATAGAAGCCATTTTGATGGACCCAGCATAAGCAACAGTGAACTATTCTGTCAGTCTTCTTTCTTGCTGCTTTTATAAATAGTTAATAAAAGACAAAGTTACCCACTCTGTCTCCTGCAGTCTTCTATAAATAGTCTGTGCCAGTATGTGTATGCAGAAGAAGAAGAAATTTTCTCCTTCTCTGTTGTTTTAAATCTATATGACCAAAGGTTTCTCAACACCTGACAATCACAGCCATATGGCAGAGTTGTCAGTAAAGTCCTTTATGTTTACAGCAAAACATATTTACAGTAAAGTACTATAATATTTGAACAGATAATCCCTGTTATTTTAACATTATATTACTATTTTTTCTAGTAATATACTGTAAATTTAGCAAATAAAGCACTTAGTAAAGTAAATATAATTATAGTATAAAATCAAACATAAACCTGTAGATTTGCTCATTTGGCTGATGCAGGATACAGCTGAGCTGAAAGTTGAGGGTCTTGCTCAAGGACCCAACCATGGCAGTACTGGGTTTTGAACACACAACCTCATGCTCTATATTTCAGTATTTCAACCACTGAGACAAAGCTTACTGTAAATTTACTGCAATTTTTTACAGTGTGTTTTTTGAACATCCCATTCCAGATTTTGTTCCTCTTTGCTGTTATAATAACTTCCAATCACCTGGTAAGGCTTTCCACTAGATTTTGCAGCATGGCTGCGGGGATTTGCTCATTCAGCCACAATCGCATTAGTGAGGTCAAGCACTAATGTTAGGCAAGAGGGCCTGGGGCACAGTGTTCCAATTCATCCCAGATATTCACTGGGGTTGAGGTCAGAGCTCTGTGCAGGTCACTCGAGTTCTTTCACTTCAACCTTGGCAAACCATGTCTTCATGGACTTCACTTGCACATGGGCTTTGTCATGTTGGAACATGTTTTGGTAAATTAGTTCAAGTGAAGGGAAATTGTAATGCTACTGCATACAGAGACATCCCATTCGATTGTGCACTTCAAACTTTGGGGCAATAGTTTGAGGAAAACCCACACATGGGTGTGATGGTCAGGTGCCCACAAACCTTTGGCCATATAATGTGTTTTTTTAAACCGTTCCCCCACATTTTTAGGCTCATGTGTGTCTGAGCACAGCTGCAGCAAGCAGAAGAACAGGTAATGCTCACTAAAACTTTACAAGCACACATTGTGGTCTGTGGTCTATATAGCAGTCTATGGGATACCAGTCCATCACAGCGCACCATTCACACACATTCACACACATTCACTCACCCATTCACACCTACAACCACACACATGAAAGTTTTTGAGAAATGGGAGGAAACCGGAGACCTGAATGAAACCCATGCAGACACTATGCAAAACTCTGTACAGACAGAAACCTGAGCTCAGGATTGAATCTGGCACTCTGAAGCTGTGAGTCAACACTACCTGTGCCACCCTACTGTCAAGTCATTGTCTAACTTTATAATATGGAGAACATGGTGTTCAGTAAAAGACACCAAAAAAGTGAGAAGAGAATGAAGGAAAAAAGTTACAAAAGTTACAACTTCAGTGGCATCTGTTCACCAAACAATGCTGCAAGGAAGCAGAGCAGAAGAAGCCATTTTGCAGGACTTCTGCTACATATACTGTACTTTCCTCTGTGAGTCATATTTGTTGACTCACCAGGTCACAACTGCTTTCAGCTGTAGAAAAGCAAAAGAAAATGCTAGTCCTCTCACAAACAACATGTGCTGCTCCAGTGGGTAATTTTTTTTTGCTCACAGATAGAAGTATTGTTTATTGAAATGACTGACTGCACCACAATACAAACACCTTCCTACTGCTTGCTAATGCCCCCCCCATTTAACAGGTGACATTTTCCCAGCCGTGAGGACACCTGCCTGTCTAAGGCTGGAGCATTATTGATGAGCGGCAATGTAGACCTTTCGTTGGAGGTCATACAAAAGGCTTTTCCCTGTCACTGTCATCAAAACATGGTCCAGGGCACTACTGTAGACCAACCTAGAAGCATCTAAGTGTCTAAGAGCAGTGACATGTGTGTTGATAGAGGCAGTGTAGCCTTTTGTTCACTTGGTACTCAGAAGTTGGAACATTAGTTATTGCCTTATGCACAGAATTCGGTTGAAAGAATAAAGACAGCAACTAAGGGAGGGAGGGGAAAAAGTATTGGAACAAAGCAGGACTTTGTTGCATTGGTAACGTCCAACTTTTTTCCTCGTCAGTCTTTACTATGTGTGTAAGGCTACAATGCAGACACTAGATATTCATGCAACAACTCTCTCTGAGAAATATCTCTTTTTTGTTAAATTTGATCGCACAGATATTGAGCCTTTAATGAAAATTTTATAAATGGATATTCTGATACCTGCTACATTACAAATGAAAAGATCAGAGATCTCATTTTAACAGATTTGTTTGTCAAGACTGCTGATTAAGGCTGTTCAACATTACTGAGGAGTGGATGTCTGGGATTTGCTGCCTAGCACAAATAAAGGTTAATACTGTAACTTTGATTAATAAGCCTTTGGACGTACTCAACTGCATGGCAATGCATGTTTCTGTAACTCCATACTCTAAAGTCCACAAATAAGCATATTTTAATGTTACTGAAGATGAATGAATGAAAATATGTTTAATTAGTACATGCAGTAATCCTCAGCACATAAAGAAATAAAACGCATACTTTAACTTAGTTATACATCATTTGATATAGTTGAGAATTGGTTGAGAGTCTTGTTTATGACAGTCTATAGATGCTTTATAGATGGTCTAAAACAGACTACACAAATGAATTGTTACTAATTATTCTATACAACTGGAGAATATCAAGAGTAATTAGCAATGTGGTCGATTACCATCTAGGAATAGGTTTAGGAATAAAACTATGTAAGGAATAAATTTGTGCTACATTCTAACACAGAATTAAGCAGTTGTAATCTTTTTGCCACTGTAGTTGAACACTGTAGTTGAATGTTCTTCCCCACTCACTGTATTCCCAGCATCCCAGCTGAGAACAGCCCAGTTGATTAGATTTACAGTAGAAAGTTCCCTGAAGCATTTGCTGGAGCAGTGTTTGAGTGTCAGGGTTCATTGCAGTCTGGTTCATAAACCCCAATCCCCTGTTCAACAAAGTTTCCAGAGAGAAATTCCTAATTTTATGTGTGTAAAAAGAATAGTGTCTTTTGAGTATTAGTCTGCATTAAAAAGAGGCCTTTTGATGAACTCAGTCCTTGTATTCACATTTTTATTAAGCACGCTTTATCCATGGTATGGTCAGATTATTAACCCGTCTCTTTATGGGATTTAAAAAAAAATAAAAATGTGAGAGGGTTCAAAGATTTTATTTTAAGGGAGGGAGAGCTCCTTCATCAGGGATTCTGAGATTTTGGATATGTGGAACATCAAATGATTATTTTATAGTAACTATATATATTGTTACATTTTTCTCTTATGTTTTTGGCAATGTTTCATTTGTTTTATTATGATTCATTTTTGTATGTGGGATTATACAATCCTAATTCCGAAAAGGTAAGGACTAATGTCGATGTGACAAGTTGAAATAAGAAGGTGATGTGAAACAGGTGAGCTAATCGTCTAATCATAGGTATAAGGGGCCTCCAAAAAATGCCTAATCCTTCAAGAGGAAGGATGGGTCGAGGCTCGCCAATCTGCCAACAGATGTGTCGGCGTATAATCCAACACTTTGAGAACAACATTCCCCAAAGACAAATCAGTAGGATTTTGGGCATTCCACCTTCTACAGTGCACAATAAAATTAAAAGATTCAAGGAATACAGTCAAAAAGGGCAAGGCTGAAAACCACTTCTGAATGCGTGTGATCTCCAATTGCTCAGACATCACTGTATTAAAAACAGTCACGAGTCTGTAATGGATTTCCTGACATGGGTTCGGGAATACTTTGGTAAGCCTTTGTCAGTCAACACCATTCACCGATGCATCCACAGATGCAAGTTAAGGCTTTACTATGCAAAGCAGAAGCCACACATCAACACTGTCCAGAAGCACCGCCAACTTCTCTGGGCTCGGTCTCATCTGAGATGGACAGTAGCACAGTGGAATCGTGTTTTGTGATCCGATGAGTCAACGTTTCAAATGGATAAAACAGCCATCATGTTCTCTGGGCCAAAGAGGGAAAAGGACCATCCCAAGCTGTAACAGCGTCAGGTCCAAAAGCCAGCGTCTGTCATGGTATGGGGGTGTGTCAGTGCCTGTGGCATGGGTAACTTGCACATCTGTGAGGACAGCATTAATGCAGAAAGATATGTACACATTTTGGAGCAGCATATGCTGCCATCCAGAGCAGGACAACACCAAACAACATTCTGCCCAGATTACAAGCGCATTGTTGCGTAAACAGAGAGTGCGGGTGCTAGCATGGCCTGCCTGCAGTCCTGACCTGTCTACGAATGAGAATGTTTGGCGCATTACGAAGCGCAAAATAAGGCAACACAGTGGTAAAGTGGTACACAGTGGAAAACAATTGACTGTCCCAACTACTGAATTGATTGTTTAACAACCCGAAGGCTAAGCATTTCAAAAACTGCCTTTGAGGCAGCTTACTATAGCACTATTCAATAGCTGAAAAACTTGTATTTCTGTATTTCAGCAAAAAAAAAATTATTACCAGTTCGATAGCCACAGTTATCAACTTCAGCTAAGTAGCTTTCTGAACAGTTTTTTTTTCAATAAAACACTGACTCAATAATACAAGAAAACACTGGTTTAAACAAAAAGAAGAAAATATACCAGATAAAAAGAGATCATAACCTATTTAGCAAAAGAAACCAAACATAAAGCCTATACTATCCATTCTGATATTTATGCTTTTAACAACATTTTTGTTTCAGAGCAGCAGTGATCCAAACAGAAAAATGATGACTGGCAGCATCCAATGCAATAAAATACTGACTTTCTGACTTTTTTGTGACTTTTAGCTTCACTCCATTTACCATAGATGAAAGTTTTTGTTCTTGAGATACACCAGACGATCATACACCAGACCACCAATATATGCTTGTTACATCCCATTCCAAAGTTGGTTCCCCCTTTTGCCTCTAAAACAGCCTCAACTCTTGGAAGGCTTCCACTAGATTTTGGAAAGTGGCTTTCTGCTTATTCAGCTGCATGAGCATTAGTGAGCTCAGGCACTTGTGTCAGATGGGAAGGCTTGGTGCTCAGTTGGCGTCCTGAAGGTGTTCAGTGGGTTTGAAATTCATGTATGTTAACTTCATGTATGCAAACAGAACTTCTCAAAGTCTGATACTCCTCTAAGCAGACCATGCATGAGTATATAGTGTCTTTATGTCATCCTGTATCTGACACGTCACTTTGTTCTTATAAGCTTTGAGATGTGTTTACTGAGTTCAGTTATTTATTGAACAGAAACAAGCTGCTTTTCTCTGCTCACACTTCTCTCTCCTGTGTTAAATGAGAGGACAGCTGGTCCTGTCTTCCTTACAGCTGGCTAACAGTGTTCCTCTGCCACAATCTGTCTGTCTTTCCTTTTCTCTCCCCTGTCCTCTCTTCTTCTTTTTATGTCTTTTAATATATTACCTTGTTTCACAGACAGTGTTTAAATACAGGCACAAAACAAAATATATATATATATATTTTTCCTTTGCCCACTGTATTTTCTTTTTGCATTTGCTGGTGTTGGATATTAGACCCTGGTGATTCCTCATCACGCACCTGAAAGATGTTTCAGTGAATTTGTATTCTGCTGCTGACTTCAGTATCTGTAATAACATGAGAAATTAGACAGGGTGGAATAATAGATCAGGCTCAGACACCAGAGAGACTTCCCCAGGAAAATCAACACAGTGAGGAAAATGTTGGGAAGATTTAAGCCATAGAGTGGCTCTACAGATTAAAGTAGATCAAGCCTGCTCCGTCCCACTCTTCAGAGATAACACTGGTGAACAGAACAGGAGAAAGGTATACTTTGGGCAAATGAAGTCACTCATATTAGTAGTTGAACGGGTCAGTGCTCACAAGAACACGCAAGCTGTGCCTCAACCTGTTATGCAGCCTTGATTAATGGTATGTTATGTTTTCATACAGGCACCTGGTATAATGAGAATGGTTTAGGAGGGCAGAGTACTTGACTTATATTTGGAAGCATTTAGCCACAGACACAGCAAGATACCACAAACGTATTGGAAATAAGTGGAAGCCAATCTTGGTCTAACAATATCCTAAGTAGTAATAAAGCCTTAAACCATTGCATCTTGCGCCATAGAGCTAATGCATTCTCTTTCTGAGTCAGCCACTGATTAAAGGTTTCAGTAACACAGCATCCCTAAAACACATACAGATGAGCAAGCAGATGAATAAAATGGCTACATAGAAAAGCAGGTCATTTAAATGATTCATTTAATTGCTATAGACCCTGTGCTCTATGGCACAACTATCATATATACAATCATTTTGGGATTTATAAGTTGTGTGCTTGTGTGTGCATTTCAGTTTCTGTTATCTGGACTATGCACTGTATTGTCCTGATGAATTGACTGCATCTCCCCTGTGGCTCTCCTTTATCAGTTTCATGCCTCCTGCTGGGAATTTAGTAGCATGTGGCATTTCTGCTCAGACAGATAACACACAAGATCTTTTCTCTGGGTATTATGGTAAGTAAGCAAGCAAGCAAATCTTTATTTATATAGCACTTTTCTAGATTCATTCACAGAGTGCTTTACAAGGCAATACCATATAACACAACAGTTTAACACTGTTATAAGATAAAATAAATCAAATGAAATAAAATGAAATAAAAATAAATAAACAAAATAAAGGCAGCACAGCAACACAATGGGTCTTTACACCATGATGTGTCTGCGAATGAATGTGTAGACTACTTCTCATTTAATGCCATAAACTTTGAGTTTAATGTGAAACTATAAATAAACAAGCCTTACCAAACCAGATATGGTAAGAAGGATGCATCCTCATCAAACATTTATATCATTAAGAAACACTTTACATGCTGTATGAGAAAGTAAACCACAGAAATGGGTCTTGCCTCTGTTTTTGGAGTGGATGAGTTTTTGAGCCCAATGGTTTTGTCGGATTGCTGAAAACAAACACATAATTTCAAACAAATGAAAACAAAAAATTAAGACAGCTCAAACTCCTTTCTTTTCCCTTTGAAGCCCTGGAGGAGGCTGGCTATTAGGATGCATATCAATGACAAGCTAATGGTGCACTGTATACCCAGGTATATACACATTCTTATGTTTTACACACACACACACACACACACACACACACACACACACACACACACACACACACACACACACACACACATACTCCTACCTCTTTCTCCTCTTCTACCCTCACTCATCCATTCTCCCACAGGAATACATCAATTGATCCAGTAGCATCAACTCCAGTAGCATAGTATAATTATAATTTCAATTCCTCACCCCAGTCTGGGTGCTCTGTTGAGAGGGTTTGCCTCCCCGTCTAATAATAATGTGCATGATAAACTCGTAGTGTAATTATCTGTAACACTTTGTGGCTGACCTGACGTGTAATGATCTTATTTAGTCATCAGTTTGAGGCAAGAAAGAGCAGCCTTCACACATCCATCACTCAAGTGACAGCTCAGGAGGCAGCAGAGCCCTGACATGGTGGAAAAGGGTACAAAAATACCCTCAGTGATACCAAGGCTTTATGCTCGTCAAATATTAGCTTTCTGCTCTTAAGCAGAGATTTTCTACTCAATAAAATAAACCTAAGTCTACCTGACCTTCACACACATAATTCAAACAACACAATGCCACTGAAACCTGACAGTGCAAGTCCTTCTGTTATACAAGTGTTGTCTTTCAGAAAACACTGCCATTCTGCTGTTTTTAGCTTTTCATTTGGGTGAAATAAAATAGGCAGGAATATTTCGCTGCTCTCAACACACCTCTTGATACACTAAGACATTTAGGTCAAAGTGGCTTTATTTAAAAAAAAACAACAACAACAACAACAACTAAAAGCTCTAAAATGGTTAGTGAGTTTAGGGTTTGAACTAGATGTAGGCATAGCATTATTTAGCTATACTATCAAAAGTCAAAGGAAATACCTCACAAAGCCAGAATTACAAATGTATATCTGTGTGTTGGTGCGTCTCTGTATTTACTGATTGATGTTTAATATAATCATATAGTGTGTTACCATAAGCTGTGGTGAGAATGTATTATAGAGCAGCTCAATTAATATGCAAATCCCTTAAAAATCGGAAACTGTTTAACTGCCTCATTAAAGACAAATCTCCTCAATTGAGCTCATTAGGCACTTTAGGTTAATGACTAAGCACTTTAATCCATGTAGTGCTGTCATTTTAACAATAATCTCCCATAAATCGCTCTGGTTAATGTGGTCAGTTTTGTGTAACTAAAACACTGCAGTGCTATATTAATTATTCTCACTGTCTGCTGTCACATTCTGCACATGACAGTTTCCTGGTTAGCTATCTCAGTAAAGAAGATGGGATTTTTCTTTACATATGAATAATTTCATAGAGCCATGGTCGGTTTCATAAATCCAAATTTATTTTCTTTGATCTAATCCTGGATTTATTTGTTCCACAACAGTGGATCATTTTTTACCTGGGTACATCACCATGGTAACATGTTGCATGCCAAGCTGCTCTGGGGCAGGATCATTTCAGCTCTTGAACTAATCGACTGTTAGAAAAGTGGGACTTGTTGACTAACTAAATCTAGCTTTCTGAGAAGCAGTCGTATCACTATTCCTTGAAAATCCCCTGGATTTAGAAGCATAAACTTTGGGAAGGTCATTTCATGGTTCAAGGCTATTTAGAGATAGTAAAAATCCCATGGCTTTCACATATATTAAAAAAACAAAAACATTTGAGATATAAATCTATTTGCAATATTATTCTTTTGCCAGGAGCATCATATTGCATATGCCTAGGCTATGATTAAGAGATGCACATCACATCACAGAGAAAATACAATTAGTCCACTCTGAATATAGCCTCAGTGTTCAGACAGTACACATGCCTTTTTCTTTGTGACAGACCTGTACATCAAATGCACATTTCTGAATTACAGATTCCCATACACATGACTTGTATCAGGGGGCAGGGTGACTCAGTGGTTAGCTTGTTTGCCTTTGGGGATAGCGTACTCTGTTTTCCTCCCAAGTCCAAAGTTGTAGGCTGATTGGCATTTCCAAATTGTCCATAGTGTGTGAAAGGGTGTGTGAGTGTGTGTGTGATTGTGCTCTGCAGTGGATTGTGTCTTGAGACCCCTGAGATAGGTTCCAGGCATGTCGCAACCCTGTGTAGGATAAGCGGGACAGAAAATGGATGTATGAATGAGCTGTATCAAAGAAGTGTGAATCGAGCTGGTGAAGACAGCGTCAAAGCACACTTCATTGGACCCCACCAAGAGTGCCACCACTCATTATTAACTACTCTACTGGAGTATATGCTGACATAGGTGGAGCCCAGTGGCTATTTTTATATGTACATGCATATAAATAAATAACATAAACGATATATTTAAAATATTCATATACAGTCTTATGGTAGATGCTACACATAATCTAAGACTAAAAATAAACACAGCCAATCGGTTTGACCCTGACTTTTTAATTGAAATCTTAGGCATTGGTCTTTGTCTTATTTTTAGTCTTTCCTCCTAAGTATGAGCATCAAACATAAGTTTTTTTTTTTTTTTTTTTAAATCTGGTCAACATTAGCAGTGTCTGCCATTTCATGCCAAAAAGCAGCTACACTGGTAGCTGAAGAAGGAACTAGACTTATAAACAACAAATTTCAGAAATGAATCTAAATAATCAATCGGAATTTTATACTTACACTTTATTTACAATATTTACAAATGACACCACTACTGCTGGCTCTGAGCCGTTCCGACTGCTGCCGATATGTTTAAGTTTGACATGTCAATCATGTTCCTTACCATTTCAGTGACTGGCAGTTGGTTATGAGTTTCCACACTTTTGAGAGTTCTCTGAATAATTATAAGGAGAAGCCATGCTTCCAGATGACACAAATGTAGAGGACACTGCAAAATACACCCAGGGGACTCAAAATGATGTGTTAAAAGCCTGTTGTCCCATAAGCATGAATCTTGCATCCCATTAAAATACTGTGAACTTGAATTTGCAATAAATACTCAGAGATGCACAGGCTTCACTTTGTGTCTATTAGCTCTGTATTGGGGCTTCAAAGGAGATTTTTAATTCAGGCTGCACTGTCTGCTGAAAACAGTTTGAGTTAAATGAACTAATTCACCAAAAAATATTGAATTCCACCAAGACTGATAAAAATATAGACACTTTATCATTGCCACACTTTAATGACATTTTAGGGAGGGCCAAGTTTCCCGTGTAGTCTTAAAGCGATTGCCTGTGGTGGAGCCTAGTTTTTGCAATTTACTCCAAGTCATCAGCTCATGGCATGTCACTAAAAGAAGAATGCCATATTTTATATTTAGATTCATGAGACATACCCCAGATTCCCCTTTTCCAATTTATCAAATCAGAAGACACAATAATTTTATCCTCTGCTTGATCTGCTTTTTCAGACCTAGCCACTTTAGTGCATAAAGGAGGACAGTGGAATCTATTCTCAGTAAGATGTGCTAGTTATTTTCTTGAGCCTGTGGTAGGGCTCTGAAAATCATTATATACTGTATAGTAATTTGGGAAGGGGAGTGGATTGTCTTCAGAAAGGGTAAGAGTGCTTGATCTTATGTGACTATAGTTTATACAAAGTAGTAGAAGCTCACTATTCTGTCTTTGTGTTTGATTTTATGATTGTCCTTTTGTCTATCTTTTTTTTTTTCTAGTAGTCTCTCACACACTGTGCTCTCAGTGAAAGTTGACTATATTTTTACTCCTGTCCATGGCTGTCAAAAAGAACAGAACCTCCCAGTTCTTTCACGTGAGACTTTTTCCAATATACCCTCACTACACAATCCTGTTACAACCCATCAGTTTGATGAAAATCAGAAAGTGCCCCAGTGTGTCATCTTGTGGCTTCAGGTTCAGTAAGCAGACCCCTTTGTTATTCATGTTCATCCTGCTTGCATGAGATTGATCTACACTCCTGCTGCACGCCTGTCGGCTCTTAAATCCTCTGTAGCATAGTAGAGTCACATGCCCAATAATGACTGCAGGAGCTTGTTGGGAAAAGAAAGAGAGAAATAGAAGCAGGGAGAAAGTTATTTTTGGCTCAAGGCTCTATACTGTCAATGGCATTTAGGTCACCTGTGTAAGGCTCTGTAAAGGCATGTCAGTATATGTGTTTTCATGGATTTGTATGTATTTATTTAATTGGTGAATTTGCAGTGTTAGTTGTATGTTAGTGTAAGTTGTTAATGGTAGTGGGGTATTTGCAATGTTGTTGTGAGAACAAACCTCTGGTCAGCTTTGGCCCATTCAATGTATTTTAAATGAACATCTTTAGCCCAACTTCTGGCTGCCATTGTCTGCAAAACAGCACAGGAGCAGTTTAAGCACATACCTACTTCACCAAATCACTTCTAGACTTAAAATTAAGAAAGAACCATTGTGAGGGGAAGTGAGGGGCACAATTCAGTGCTAATCACCCTATCAATGACCAAGTGTTTTTTGGCAATTGTGCAAAGAACCCGATCTGTTATGAGTCAATTGATGCTTTCAGATCAGGTCATGTCGAGCGCATGCTTCCACCACACCGCTTAGGTGTGCAAGAGACCCACGTGCTAACAACCCTTTGGTCCACTTCCAACATGCTGATAAAGCTAAAAAGAAGTCTTGATTGGACTGTCATAAACAAAAATGACCAATGCATGAAAATGGATTACGAGTAAACGATCTATGAATATTGGAGGTAGCCATCCGTTGCCTGCAATCAAATATTGGCGAACTCAGCAGCTTTTTTCAAGAAGAGAAATCATCTGTTGTGATTGTTGGATGCTAGCATTCCAGATGGAGCTGACTGCATCTCAGTCCCTGCCTACAACCTATGCTGTCAACGAGACCGTGAGGATAAATCTGGTGGAGGTATGGCTGTGTACTGCTTGGATGGAATAGTTGTTTACCATAACTCAAGGAGGGACCCAGAGGATTTTGAGCTGATGTGGTTTATCGTTGCCCTAAAATCAGGCAAGCTTATAATCGCTGCTGTTTATCGACCACCAAATTGCAAAACTAGCGTAAGTTACCGTGACTCATACACCCACTTTAACATGAAAGAGTATGGGGCCAGCCTGGGTGATCAAACCTACATGTGATCAAAATCCAGTGATGATAACCCTATATACTCCAGTTCATCATCACATAAAATACCACAGGGAACTTTGGCACTATGACAAGGATGATTTCTGGGGTCTAAAGCTTACAGACAGCAACCTTACTAACAAAAAGTGGTGGCAGATTGTAAACAGCCTGAGTGGGAGGTCCAGCCAAAACTACATCCCTGTAATCGAGGAAAACAATAGAGTGTGCCATCTCTGCCTAGGAGAAGTCGGAAATCTTCTGCAAAACCTTTGCTGAAAATGCAGACTGCTTTCTGATGCTGATAATGCCCCAATCCTCAAAAAAGAAACTGAAGCCACGCTCGATACCATCAAGTTTTGGCCGAAGCAAATTCGCAAACAACTCAGGAGACTGAAAGATGTCAACTTGCTGTTCATAAACACCTAGACTTCCTGGGGCTTACATTTGACATCAAGCTACTATGGGATAGGCACATTTCAAACATCACAAAAGAAGTCTGGGCAGAAGCTTGGTGCCCTTAGATAGTCAAGATCAGAGGTTTTTAACTTTTTTACAATAGCGACCCACTTTTAAGAATGACATAGGTCCATCACAAGAGAGTAAATGTATGCAAAGCCTCCAACACAGGCATCAGGTAACAACTTCTGACTTGAAGGCATTACTCCTGCTCCCATATACCTCATGTCAAACTACTAGAGGAAGTGCCTTGAGATCCCAGCATGCTCTGTCAATTCCAAGGGCCAGGACCCATCAACTTGATAGATACCATCTCCACACTGCTGTGAACATTTGGAATAGGCTGCACTTGATGGCTATGCGTCTTTGGCAATTTACAGGCTTTTAAAATTTGAGCACATTGCTACTTGATAAATCAACATGTTTGACTGAGCTGCTGTGAACCATTTGATCTGCCTTCTATGGCTCCTTTTTGTAAGTCTGCTGAATAACAGTCCAACTATATTTTTGAACAGTGTGGAAATATCTCACTTATGCATCTATACTCAGCAAAAAAAGAAACGTCCTCTCACATTCAACTGCTTTTATTTCCAGCAAATTTCTTAACAGGTGCAAATATTTGTATAAACATAAAAACATTCAGACATAAACTGAACAAGTGTCACAGACATTTGACGAACAGAAATGGAATAACGAGTCCCTGAACAAAGGGGGTCCAATATCAAAAATCATAGACTGCACCATATTTGTCAGTTCTTGTTGTGAGATGTTACCCCACTCTTCCACCAAGGCATTTACAAGTCCTTGATCACGTCTGGGGGGACACATGATTACATGAAATTTTCCACTGTTTTTTCCACCAAATTACTATACAGTATATTTTACATACAAATACACCATACAAAATGTTTGTGGACACCTGATCATAACACTCACATGTGCTTTTTGACCATCCCATTCAAGATTTAGCCCTCCCTTAGTCCCCCTGTTATAAAACCTCCACTCTTCTAAGAAGGCTTTTTTTTGGAGCATGGCTGTCTGGATTTGCCCGTTCAGCCACAAGAGCATTAGTCACATCAGGCAGTGATGTCATTTGAGGAGATCTGGAGTGATGTTGGCATTCCAATTCATGTCAGAGGTGTTCAGTGGTCTTGAGCTCAGGGCTCTGTGCAGGCCATTCGTGCTCTTCCACACCAACGTTAGCAAATCATGTCTTCACAGACCTCGCTATGTGCACAAGGGCACTGTCATGCTGGAACATGTTTGGGCCCCCTAGTTCCACTGAAGGGGAATTGTAATGCTACAGCATACAAAGACATGCAGCAACAGTTTGGTGAAGGTCCACATATGGGTATTTATGGTCAGGTGTCCACATATAGTGGACATTTGCCCATATAGTGTGTTAGCTCAGTTTAGGAGGAATGGAGTGATGCACCCTCTAGTACACCCACCACATCATCAGCATTGTGAACAGAATCTGACGCAATAGGCAAAACCATTGTCTTGGCAGTCCACTGAGAGTAATTGAATTTAGTTCAACTTAAGCACACTTTCCCAATTTGTAAAAACAATCCCACAGATCAGCTAGAAGCAATCCCAGAGGAGAATTTGTCCACTTTTCCTGTACACTCTGTGAGAGAGGAGAATTAGAAAATAGTCTTGACTGTGTCTAGATTTCCTGCTTTCACTGCTTTGGCTGCAGAACAAATACACAGATTATTTTTTAAAAACACACACACACACACACACACACACACACACACACACACACACACACACACACACACACACACACTTCAATACATGCTACCATGTGCTCAGCAGGGTAGGGGTAAGGGGTAAAATGTGTCCTGCAAACTGTTTGGTGATGCTTACAGAACGGATATATTGTATATGGTAGATTTACCTGAATGTCCAATGAGTGTATATTTGAAGTATTAACTATTTTTATAAAAACATTTATATATGCACTTGAGATATCATGGGGATGCCTGCCATAAAATGTTTGGCCTTGGTTTGCAGGATCCTCTGCAACCCTAAGCAGGATAAAGTAGTTACTAAAGACGAATAAATGAAAAATTATTATTTATTACAATTTTTTGTAAATTTCTTTATAACACAGTGGCAATGGACAGCAATGGTTGAAAGTGAGCCTTGCTTTTTTTTTTTTTTACCTAGAGTTTACAGAAAGAGCCCAGCTGGAGGTTTTTGGCAAGGCACAGATGCTGTTCCATTACAGCACCAGCATACAAGCCACCGTGCTGTTGTCTGTACTAGCATACAAGCCAGTGTGATATTTGGTGTATCGAAATTATGTAAAGCATGAGGGCATGGCACAGCAGTGTGTAGGCTAGAATTGTCTCTCCAAATATTCCCAAACTCGTGTTACCAACTTGAATCCAGGTAAAAGCAGCAGTAATCATTCATTCATCATTCAGCTTCAGTAAAATGTGTTGTTCTGAGCAGGGTCATGATGGATCTGGAAACGATCGTGGCAACACAGGACACAATGCAGGAGAATACACTCCAGATGGGAAGACACACACTCATACAGTTGTTCACAAAAAGGAGCAATCTGGCATAACCAATCTTCCTACCTGCATGTTTTTGGACAGTTGGAGGAAATGTCCCTGAAATCTCAGGGAGAACATCTGAAACTCTGCACAAACAGTAACCCAAACTCAGGATCAAACCCAGGACCCTAGAGTGGCAATTCTACCCACTTGATGCCACCTGCAGAAGAAATCAATATCATGTATTTCCTACTTATGCATGCTCTTTGACCTTAATGTCTAGGCTATAACCACCTCTTCAATAATACCAAACTACCTTTATCAACTTGAATCCAGGTAAAAGCAGCAGAAAACAATAACATACATTTTCTGCTTGTACGTTCTCTATGATCTCTGCTGGAGAAAACAGGAATGCCCTCTATGGACACCACAGTCTTGATTCTTCTCGGTGTCCAGACACTGCATGCGAGTGGAATTATTTGTGTATGGACGGTGCATGAAACGGACCATGAAATCCTGTATCATGTGTCAAGACATCATGAAATGTCCTCAGAGAAGGATTGTGTTTTGACATGATGCAATTTGAATTTTCGAAGCGTCACGGTATGAAAAACGAAGAGCAGTCGCCTGCGCCGCTGGAGGCAGTCGAACATAAGGCGATACACACACAAACACACACACACACACACACGAGCGCGCGCTGGAGAGGGTCGGCGCAAAAGACTGCACAAGTACAGATTCCAGCGCGCGCGCGTATGCGTGTGTTCTGCAGAAGCCGTGTTTTATCTTTCATGACTCGGGACTTCCTACAGACTGAATGCACTGACATCCTGAAGCAGAAATTAATGTGTGGAGGTTTGTGGTGGCGCGTGTCTCTGCCAGCTGCTTCCCCGCTGCACTGAGACGTGCGCGCCGTCCAAACTAACGGACACTCTTCTGTCTTCTGCACGGCGGGGAAACACACACACACACACACACACACACACACACAGCACACAGCTGCAAAATGGCTAAGGAGACAAAAAGCAAAGGTGAGTTACAGATGCGTTTTTGCCCTCATACACAACCTCGGTGTTGTCATTCAGTCATGCTGTATTTCATTACTAGACACAAACAGTCACCGCACCTCACGCGCTACTTTGCTCGCTGATGTGCAGGAATGCGTGGTCTGTGCGCTCGGAATAGCTCGCGGTCAATATTAATCACGTGCTCAATGCCACAACTAGCATTTATATCAGTATATCATGTTTACAAACTTATATTTCGTGTATACTAGAACTGCTCGATTCTGTGCATTATTTTAGTGCACAGAATAAAAGTACGACAGGTACTAAGCCGCACAGGTTTGTGAGGTAATTCAGAGAATTGGGAATTAAAAATTAAGCACAACTGCACATATATATGGAGGGTTTGACAGTGTTTTCATTTTTGCTTAAACCATTTCTCTCATTTCTCTTTGTGCCACAACAATAAAAAATCAATGATGTTATGACCATTGCAAAGAAAGAAATGGAAAAGGAAAAAGAGACAGGCTTTATTTTGGAGTTTAGACTACTCTTGTGTTACTCTGTATACTCATAAAAGCCATGCACAACAGGATATGCACAATACACAAGAGACATGACCATTAAACCACTTGCCACTTAGTACAAAGCTGTCATTAGCACGTTTGCTTTACAGGTCCTGTATACTATCAGAGCAGATGGACAGTGTTGTTTTAATAGTTTTTGGCAGCTGGTAGTTGGAAACCATTGCTGTTGTGTACAATATGATGTAGCAGCATCCGCACTACAGCCAGTGTAATGTTTCATAGCATTATTTTAGTCCCGAAAGTCAAGAGCACTTTAGTGTAAGGATTTCTAAAGCTTTCACACAGCTTTGCAACATTGTAAGCCTTCTCGGAAGTTTAGTGTAAGATTTATTAAGCTGTCTTTTATAAGCTGTGTATATTTTTAATCTCTCATTCCGAGATTTTCTTGTCCTGTCTGGTTTTAGTACAACATCCTTGCCAAAAGCTATCAACCTATCTGAACTCTGACCAAAGAAATTGTTACCACTCCACTCCATTCTCACAGACATTGGCTGAGGGGCCAGAAATACAGTATTGAGAGAGAGAGAAAGCATTCCTTTTGCCAGGTGCATGTAAAATCACAAAAATCACCTTGGCACAGAGAATGTAGAGTCAGCATGAAATAAATGTTTAGACAACTACATACAGTAAATAACTAGGTTCAGATGTTTTGTGTTTAACATTCAGTGTTTAACGCCGGTATCCTTCCCCAGTCCAAAGACATGCGTTGTAGGCTGATTGGCATTCCCAAATTGTCTGTAATGGGTGTGTGAATGTGTGTGTGATTGTGGCCCGTGATGGCACGCCATCCAGGTTGTTCCCTGCCTTGTGCCCTGAGTTCCCTAGGATAGGCTCCAGGCTTCCCCGTGACCCTGTGTAGGATAAACAGTATGGAAAATGGATGGATGGACATTCAGTGTTTTGCTGGTCTAAATATACTACTATTACTCTGTGCTTTGGCTCATTTAGCACTTTGCAGGTCTGTTTAACAGCTAACATCTGCCATTCTGTCCATGAGGTTGGCAGGTTGCATGAGACCGGCATAATTCTTAGTGTATGCAAACAATTCTGAGTGTTACCAAGATAAATCTATGCCTGAGCAGGATTATTTTCAGTGTGCAGATTTATTTTTGTATGAAAGCAAGGTAAGGTGTGTAAGAGCAGATGGAATCCTGCTCATGAATTTAAATATTATACCTTTGAATGTTGGAACTAAAATAATGCCTTAGTGATCGTTCATAGCAACCCTTTGAGTCAACATAGTCACCTATAACCACTATATAGTATTTATGTTATGTTGCATTTTATCTGCTGCCTTATGAAAGATATTTGCTAACAGCCTGACCAAGACATAAAGACATGGAATTTAATGCTGCTCACATCCCACATGCTCAGTCCATTTCATTACAGGACACTTCCCATCCAGTCCAGGACCCCCCCCCCCCCCCCCCCCCCCCACCACCACACACACACACACACACACACATAAGCAGTTTCTGTTTTATAACAGATTGGTGTGGTATATTTAATATGAAGAAGTAGCGAGATAATGTTGGGGAGACTGGTTTGTTTTTCCATTTGCAAAGCAGTAACAGGCTTGCCAACACTAAAATAGAGGCCTTAGTTTCTTTGCCAGTCATTCATTATTGGATCTGTAATAATGCAGTCACATATCAAACACACATCAAAGAACACATTTAATTGGACACATGGGTGAGTACACATCTGTGTTGTTTAGAAATGATGTATTCTTACTGAATGAAAAACATATGAATGAAAATCTTTATGTAAAACATCCAAGCAGAAGATTGTGTGACTGATAAAAGCATGGAAAAGTTTATATTCAGCTCAGGGTTATAAAAACAACTGTAGCTGCATAACATATTGTGTACAGTACATTTTCTTATTGCCAATGCATGACTCTTGTAGTGAAATACTCTGTACCTATAAAATTTGGAATAATCAGCAGGTGTCCATGATCCCTTATGGGGAATCCCATTATTAGTGCTGTATTAATTTTAAGACCAGCATGTTTTGTTAATAAATTAATTAAAGGTGATATGGAGACCATAATTCATGTAAAATATTTTGGTGTTATTCAGTAATATTTTCATAACATTTAATGTGGTGTTAGGCTGTAATAGAATAAAGAATGTGTTACCGGACTCAAACATCAACCTTTGACAGGGCATCAATATGGGGATTAAATATAACCTGCTGTGCTTCTACTTTATATTTCTGTCGTTGCTATGGTGATTTGAATAACTTCTGACAAGTTCCAGCTTGCCTCGGTTAAAAGGTTAAAAGTCTCAATGACAAAAGGCACCCATTATGATCCCTCAGTTTGATGCAATTGTAATATGGTATCATAATGAACGATATAAATGTTGTGTAAGTGTAGATATCTATATTTTGTATTAAGGTTGTAATACAGCTTAGCTGAAGTAATCTTGAAAAAATCAATTAATACACATAATAATAATTTCATTTCATATGATCAGCAGTGTGTAATAAATTTATAGTGATAAGGGATGCCTTTATTATATCTAATAATATTGGCATCAGATTTCATCATGTCTTTTTTGAAGTAAAGCAGTATTTATAATAATACTATAATTATATAATAATTTAATATATAATATATATGTATGTTTTGAACTGATGAGGTGATATCCAACATCCTTAATGGTTTTAAATCAAACAGTGAATTTTCAGCTCTCTCTGAAATATTTGTGCTCTGCCTAATTTGCACAACCATTTGGATGAAGTACTGAGCTAAAAATAGTCTTCTATGAGATGCAATAACAGACAGCAGGTCCACTTTCACTGCTACCCTGCAGTCTTCTGTGAGCAGGAGATGTACGGTAAGCAAGAAAGACAGGGAGCAAGCAATCACACTTCAGTCACTGCTGTTGGGATATATGTAACAATGAGAGCTAGTTCCTTATGGAACTATGGTTCTGTTAATAACTGGATAAGTGCCAAGGGTGTTGAGGATCACCTGGTGCGCCTCATAGAGCGGCATGTCATGGGTATCCAATTTGTCTGTAGGCCATGGTGATGACCACCCAATGGGACATGGGCGCCCTTTATGTCTTTTTTCCATTGTCTGAGGTGCTATGTTTTATGTGACAAAAAAAGAAGAAGTTGGTGTTATGGGTTGCTTAGCACCATTTCATCTAACTTGGGCACTCCCATTTTAAGAGTGGCTGGCAAGGCTAATTCAGTGCTTGTTAGTAGTGCCTGAGAGCTAGAAAAGAGTAATATGCACATTCAAACATTCAGGTGAGGCTGGAGTCATTGTCCACTTGAGATCTCCCACTTGCGGCAAAAGACACAGCATCCTGGTACGCCATTAATGTGCTTGGAGGGAGATGCTGTGTCTTTTAGATGGTCAATGCTGAGGCATTGAGCATAGCTGCTGCCCATTTTTGGCTTAATACTTGTTTTTGTGTGCAAGAATAGGAATAGCACTCCTCAGTTACTATTGGGTCACTAACTGAACTGGCCATTAAAATTTTTTGATAATAGCTCAGTGCTAACCCTGTCAAATGCCTGCTGAAAGATGATGGCCAATGATGGACAAATGTTTTCATTAGTTAGGTCATCATCAAAAATCCTCTTACAGATTAGCACATAGATGCAACATACCAAATTTCTGCTTGGTCGTACTTACAGATCCTGAGAAACAGTTATGTGACTTTATCTCCATTCCCTATGTATGACCATGCCATAAACTTTTGTGTAAAAGTCCCTGCAAGCAGTTATAAGTTACAGGTGTTTGAGTAAATAAGGCTCTGCTCGTTAGTATTGTTTCACAAGTTGCGGCCTATTTTTTTTTTTTAGAAATGTCAACATTTTTGATAATTATTGAGGTTAATACTTTAATGAGTAGTTCACAAAAGTGGGTTTTGCATATAATGCAAATTCTCAGAATTCTCAGTGGGTGGAGCTAAATGGTTCCTTAGGATTTTTTGTTTGGGACAACCCTAGGAATCACTGGGGGAAAAAAATGTTTGTAGGATTCACTGATCATGAGATATAGACCAAAATGTAAACACTTTGCTTGCCTGATTAGCGGGAGGGAGTAATACCTATTGAACAAGTTTCATGCCTCTGTGATTTAGGGTTTGGTACACAGTAAAATCCCTAGTGTTGAATTAACTCCCAGAGTGTTTATTTGAGTCCAGTGGACTTATATAAACACTGTAGGGTGTGAATTCAACACTGTGGGTGTTAAATCAACACTGGTGATTTTGCTGTGTATGCATGATTCATTTTAAGACAGAAAAAAAGAAGAAGAAGAAAGAAAGAAAGATCTGGACTATTACAATAGGGTTTTGTCATGTATTCACGGTGGAGACCGATGCATGTGCAGTTAAAGGTTTTATTAAGAGGCAGGCAGCCATATCCAAAAGCTTAGGCAAAAACGTAGGCAAAAACAGGCTCAGGGTCAGGCAGTGAGCAAACAGGCAGAACTAGGCAAAGACAAGAAACAAAGAAATGAGGATGAGAGTAGCATAAAAAATGGGAAATGAGGACAATGAACAAAAGTCTTAGTACATACTGGGCAAAACACAGAAACAATACTTTGGCCTAAACAAAGACATACGGCGGCGGCGGCGGGGGGGGTGTTAAATACTCAATGTAATCAACACAGATAACAGCTGAGACACATTAGGAAACAACCAATAACATTAAAGGGGCGGAGACAGGACAGAAACCAAAACAAATACATGTGAAACAGTGCCTCGTTGGCCTCTGGAGGGAGTTTGGCTGGAGAGGCTGCCCCGATGGCCTCTGACTCCATCTTGTAGGATGTGGTGTTCGTCTGACAGGCTGGCCCTCCCCAAAAAATTTTTTAGGTCGGGTTTGAACTCTGCACTCCAAAACACCTTCAAAAGTTTAACAAACTGGGCTAAACTACTTAGGCTGCTGGATTTCATGGCAATCAGGAGCTCCGCCCACTGCTGGGCTGGGCCAGTGAGCTTGCGAAATAAAACTGGCATTGCAGGAGATAACTTTCTGGATATCCAGCAAAGCAATCAAATGTTTCTGGGGTAATCAGAGAAGTCCACTGGGAAAAAATGACGGAATTAAGCGCTGGCAAGGTTATCTTGGTGTAGGCGAAGTATTCTGTCATGTAATCAGGGAGGAGACAGATGCAAGTGCAGTTAAAGGATTTATTAAGAGGCAGGCAGACAAATCCAAAATGACAGGCAAAAATGTAGTCACGAACAGGCACAGGGTCAGGCAAACAGCGAAACTAGACAGAGACGAGAAACCAAGAAATAAGGATGAGAGCAGGGTTTAAAAAAGGGGGAAACGAGGACAATGAACAAATGTCTTAATACATACTGGTGTTAAAACACAGACACAATACTTCTCCCTGAACAAAGACACACGAGGGGTTTAAATACTCAATGTAATCAAAGGGGATAACACAGAATAGCTGAGACACATTAGGAAACATTACAGGGGCAGAGACAGGACAGAAACCACAACAAACACATGTGAAACAGTAAACAAAGTATTAAAAACCTGGAAGTTTTGCTAATCAGAAAAAATATAAAAATTGTAACAATAGGGTTCAAGCACATTCAGTGCCTTGGCCCCTAATTAAAGGTAAGTGCTACTTATCGAGTACAGAGAAAAATTACATGTGTGAGTAGAGAACACAGCGAACAGCACAGTGAGTGTTAGCTCACTGTGCTGTTACAGTAGTAGTGTTAACAAGGGAAGCCATCTGAAAGCAAATGGGTGCCTAGAATTCTGTAGTGTTGCACAAATCAGGATGCTCGAAATGTTTAAAAATTACATTCATTGGGGCAGAAGAGACGAGAAGAGGTTAACCTCAACTTTGGAGGACAGGAAATCTGTAGCTCTGATTGTATTCACAAGCTGATATGCACAAAAATGTATCCAGATGATTCTTACCACCCATGATGGTTAGGAAAGGTATAATAGTAGTAATTGTTTGAATATTTACTCAAACAACTGTATAATTAGAAGAGTTCAAGCAGCTGATCTGTTATACAATCTACTCTATACAGTAGCATGTACTATGAGCTACTGAAACAAATAGAGAGGGAAACCTCTCAGATAAATCATTGTGTCACTCAGTACAAAAAAACAGTTGAATGAGGATCACGTATACCGTATGTACATATTGTACATCTGTAACTGTTTCAAAGCGTTACCAGAGCAACAGTAACAGTTTAGAACTGTAATATTATCTGTTATATAATCTGTTAGAACTGGAATATTAATATTTTTTTAATTTATATTTCAAATTGGGTGGCCACAACTGTACTGTGAGTAGATGAAAGTGGTTAAGATTGGATTTTTCACAGCCCATGTCATAGGATAATGTGGTGAGATAATAATTTCAGACAGTTTGTGGAACATTGTCCATTGACCTTAAATAGCCTTAAGTTGCAAATAGGAAAAAAGCAGACTTTGATGGATACTCTTCCAAAAAGCAGGCTTTAGTCTGTGGTCACAGCAGCAGCCAGGTTCTTCATAGCAGTGGTTCTCAAACCAGTCCTCAGGGACCCCAGAGGGTCTATAATTTTGCTCACACAATACAAGGATAGAGCCCTGAGGACTGGGTCATGCATTTTTTCTAATCCCAATTCAAGCTTGAGCAAAAGCAGTATGACAGTATTTGTGGTTTACTGTTATGTGCCCAAACCCATTTAAAGCAGCTCAGTTTGAATTCCTGCAGTGCTGTGACCATGTAATCAAATTCAAAGTTGTTGTTTTTACTTCCTAGCCTGGCTGCTGTCTGTATATTCTTGTTGCTCACCCCAACCCCCCCCCCCCAAAACCTTTGTCATTTATTCATGCTCCAGAAGTAGATGTATGGTAGTTTATATAGCTTGTCCTAGTTAATTTG